>NC_081288.1:97545314-97845314 GCF_030490865.1 Poecile atricapillus | reverse complement strand
TCTCATGTTATTATAACTACAGATATATTTATTTAGGTCTTTACGAATTTTTATTCATAACTACATTTTACTACAGGAGTAAACTTTGTTTCTGAAAATGTGTCTCAAAAAGCTGGTTTCAACCTTGGTTCCCAGGAAGAACAAATATAGGAAAGGAGTCTTGGACCCCCAGCTTAGAGCCTCTGGAATGTGTTTTGTATTTCTGCTTATCAGGCTAGGGAAAAAATACTGGAGCTATCTACAAATACAATAATAGGCTACAGAGCTACAAATATATGTGTAAAGAATACAGAGACTATATTAAAAAAAAAAGGCAAAGAATCCATTTGGCATCAGTAAAGCCTTTGACATGCTCCCTCATATCCTTCTCTCTAAATTGGAGAGATGGATTCAGTGGGTGGACTGTTAGGTGGATAAGGAATTGGTTGGACAGTTGCATCCAAAGGATAGTGATCAATGGCTCAGAGTCTTGATGGACATCAGTGACAAGTGGTATCCCTCAGGGGTCCATATTTGGACCAGCGTTATTTAGTATCTTCATGAATGACATAGACAAAGGGATCAAGTACACACTCAGCAGAATTGCAGATGACACCAAGATGAGTGGTGCAGTTGACACACCTGAAGAATTAGATGCCATACAGAGGAACCTGGACAAGCTTGAGAATCAGGCCCATGAGAACCTCATAAGATTTAACAAGACCAAGTGCTGGTGCTGCACCTGGGTCCAGGCGAACCCTGGTGTTAATATAGACTGGGGGATGAACTGAACAAGACCAGCCCTGCTGAGAGGGACTTGAGGGTGCTGGTGGATGAGACTGGACATGAGATGGTAATGTGTGCTTGCAACCCAGAAAGCCAACTGTGTCCTTGGGCTGCATCAAAGGCAGCATGGCCAGAAAGCTGAGGGTGGTGGTTCTCCCCCTTTACTCTACTCTGGTGAGACTGTTTTGGATTGAGTGAGAGCTTTAGACAAGCCCTGCCTTAGGCTCAGATTTTTGGCTGCAGCTCTACTTAAGTGAACCTCAAATTACTCTGGCTCGCAAGTTCTTAAGAATGGTTGATTAGGTCTGTTGTAAAATGAGTTATTTATTGAATAGGTATGAGGTAACAGACAAAAGGCCTTAAACAGTGTTACTTATTACACAGTATAAACTAAAAGAACTACTAGTAGATTATATAAAATAGTGCATGACATAAAGGTACCTATATTATATCTAGCAAAGAAATAGTATAGATTAGGAGTCAATGTAACTTACTGCCAAATTGACAATAGTGTACACAGAGTCCTTTCACTCAGCCACCAGGAGAGTAACCCAAAACTCACGGTAGGAAAAAATAGTAGGAGATGGGACTCCACAGTGGTATCGAATTCTTCCCCTTCGATCATGAGAGCGAGAGAGCTCAGAGATGAGCCCAGCCCCTTACCCCCAGCCAAAATCTGTCGGTATCTCTGCCCTTCTCAAGAGCAAAACCCCTGGCTAAAGGGATTGCAGACATCTGCACCCCTTCCCCCCACCTTGGACACTTCTTTTGTCTCTCTTAAGTACCAGTCATAAAAAGAAAAAAGCCTAACCTCCCACAAAGATTAACTGGTTAATGAGGCCCAAATGTTAAATAGTTGGAAAGAATTGTGTAAAATTGCTGCTGTTCCTTTGACTTTTCTACTCCCTTCACAAATCCTTTCACAAACTGTAGTTTTATTTAAGTTTTTCCTTCTTTTTCATAATAACACTACATATTGCTGTCTAATTTAAAATTTGACTCTGCTGAAGTAACTGAATGTCTTAAAATACAAATGAGCTCAGAATTTCAAGCTTCAGCCAGAGAATTTCAGTGAATTTGAAATTAAAGTGTGAAAAACAAAGTTCACTCTTTGGGTAAAAATTAAAAGGTTTAATAAAGACAATAAGAGACATAGATAATAAAGCAAAGAATAACGGATGGGTGCTTGACGCTCTGCCAAGAGCACTTCTGGTGTTTTGGGAACACCCTTTATATACCATTTCTCTTGCATCACCTTGATGCATATTCATAGACTTTATGCATATTCAAACTTTTCCATTAACTAGTTTACATCTTCTAGGAACTATTTTGCATGGCCACTCCTTAGATCTGCCTTTTTAGAGCATGCACGTTTCTTGGCTTGTGGTTTTAATCCTTTTCTTATCAACTTTTAATTTGGGCTTTGGCTCCTTCTTTCCACAGGCAGTGAGTGTTGATAGCAGCCAGGTCCCCATCATCTGTTCACTGGAGGTTATCCTAACCAGCAGGCAGTTCAAGCATACTATATTGACTATTACTACTTATGCCTAAATTTTTGCTAATAGCAGGAGAAAAAAACTACATTCACACAGCAAAGCCATTTTAACATTATACATATAACATTCATCTTAATACTTGTGAGAAGTCAATATTATAACATGTATTTATAACAAAAGCAAAGCATTTATAGGACTCTTGTATATAGGACCCGCTTGGCTGACATTTTTTGGTCATGTTTAGTTTTGTAATGTACACAGTTGTTGTGGTTTAACCCTAGCCAGCAACTAAGCACAACACAGCTGTTCATTCACTCCTCCCTCCCTCCCTGCAGAGGGATGGGGAAGAGAATTGGGAAAAATGGTTTGACAACTGAACTTGACAATTGATGAAGTTGACGGTGAGACAATGATCTTTAAGGTCTTTTTCAACCTTGATGATTCTATGATTCAGTGATTCTATGAATAGCAAACCTCATGGCTTGAGATAAAGTTTACTCAGATAAAAAAGGAAGAGAAAAAAATAGAATATACAAAACAAATTATGAAAAATGCAATGGCTCACCACTTGCTGACTGATGCCCAGCCCATCCCTGAGCTGTGATTCCAGCCCCCTGACGAAGCCCTCCCAGTTTATATGACAAGCATGACATCATAGAATGTTAAGGGCTGGGAGGGACCTTAAAGATTGTCTATTCCCAACCCCCCTGCCATAAGCAGAAACACTGCACACTAGACCACATTGCTCAAGGCCTTATCCAACCCAGCCTTGAACACTGCCAGGGTTGGGGCATCTACAAACTCCCTGAGCAACCTGTTCCAGTGCCTCACCACCTTCACAGTAAAGAATTTTTCTTATGTCTAACCTAAATTCCCCTCTTTCAATTTGTACCCATGTCCTGGGCTAATGCTTGTATCCCCATTCATCTGTTCTGTTTATGTTACATATTAAGTTCTGCACCTTTAAGACTGGCTCTGAGAGTGAAGGGGGGGAAAGAAGAAGCGCAGTTTGTTTTCAGAAATGGCACTCGCTCCCCCGCATGCTTCTTTGGACTGTATTGTCTGTAGTACAGAAAAATAGTGCAACAGAGTTCTCCTTTTCTATTAGTTAATTTTTAGCTAGCTGAGGCAGAGAATTTCCCTGGACTTCTTTTTTTCCTTTTTTTCTTGGATTTGTTCAAACCTGCTCTGGACTGAAAACCCAGAAAAACCCCGGGAGCTCACGTCTGTGGCCCACTGGGGCCTGGGCCTCAGTATTTTCCAG
Source organism: Poecile atricapillus (assembly GCF_030490865.1). Taxonomy (NCBI): domain Eukaryota; kingdom Metazoa; phylum Chordata; class Aves; order Passeriformes; family Paridae; genus Poecile; species Poecile atricapillus. Next base: position 97,841,789 of record NC_081288.1, on the reverse strand, counting down.
CGTGGTAGGGACTGATAAGAGACTGAGCGAGCTAAGCTACACCCCATGAAAAGGACTTTTCTGGATTTGCCATTTCATCGAACAGTGAGAGATTTTATTGTTTAATATTATTCAATTTTTGTTAAATAAACAGGTTTTTCCACTTTTCTCCAAGGAAATCTTTTCCCCAAACCAGTTGGGGTAGGGACCACTTGAATTTGCTTTCTGGAGGGACCCTATTTGGAGGTTTTCTCCCAAATTTGCCCTAAACCAGGACACCCATTACTCCTTGTCCTATCACTACAGTTCCTGATGAAGAGTCTCTCTCCAGCTTCCCTGTAGGTCCCTTTAGATACTGGAAGGTTACTATGAGGTCTTCACACAACCTTCTCTTCTCCAGGCTGAATAGTCCAAATTTTCTCAGCCCGTCTTTGTAGGGGAGGTGCTCCAGTCCTCTTATCCACTTCATGACCTTCTTCTGGATTTGCTCCAACAGTTCCATGTCCTTCTTATGTTGGGGGCACCAGAACTGTACTCAGTACTCCAGATGGGATCTCACAAGAGATGAATAGCAGGGGAGAATCACCTCCTTCAACCTGCTGACAATTCTTCTTTGGATGCATCCGAAGATGTGGTTGGCTTCCTGGGCTGTGAACTCACACATGGAATATCCTTATTGTCAGTTTAGGTCAGCTGTCCTGTCTGTGCCCCTTCCTAGCTTCTTGTGCACCCTCAGCCTTGCTGGCTGGGCATGAGAAGCTGAAAAGTCCTTGATTTAGTATAAGCACTACATAGCAACAACTAAAATATCAGTGTGTTATCAACATTATTCTCATCCTAAATCCAAAACACAGCGTAGCAGTGCTGCAACAACACAGCACTGTACCAACTGTTAGGAAGAAAATTACTTCTATTCCAGCTGAAAACAGTATACAAAATAAATGTCATATAAATAAAAATCCAGCTTTGACTGGAGGATTTTAAAAGTTACAACAGTTTTTAAAATTACTGTATAATATATTAATACTTGAATGAGGTCTTCCTCTCATACATCTTCAATTTTTGTCATACTTTTCTCCACCCATCTTCAGATGGGGCTAAAACTATTTTAAGTTTAATGAATACTTATTTTACCAGTGAGTCCAAGTTAATTACTCAGTACTTTGACATATGAAATGTAAATTTCATTTCTGTGTAGATGTGGGGGTTTTTTGCCAATCCTGTTAAATTTGGTTATAGCAACTGTACACCCTTTTCTACAGTGATGTTTCCCTCACTTAATTCAAATAAGTAACTACTACTTTTTTTATTTTCTTTTCCTGAAGTCGAACAACTTATCCTTACACGGAAACCCAGATGTATAGCCAAAACACCGGGGGAAATTACTTCGAAGGAAGTTCTGCACAGGCAACTACAGTGGTCTCCTCTCATAGTATGGTGGGCACCGGAGGGATTCAGATGGGTGTTGCAGGAGGACAGCTCATTAGCAACTCAGGAGGGACCTATCTGATTGGAAATTCGATGGAAAATTCTGGTCATTCAGTGACTCATACACCAACACGGGCCTCCCCAGCTACAGTAAGTACTTCAGAACTATGTTAAATCTTTGGGGATATTTCTTAATCACTATGATGTTCTGGCATGCTGACATGTTTCTGTAGCGAAAAGCATATTATGTTGGCAGAATCAGTAATACATGGCTTTGTCTTGCAAATATTTACATTTAGTTTAACTCTGTACATGTAAATAGTACAGTGCTGTCATGGTTTAATCCCAGCTGGCAACTAAGCACCACACAGACACTCACTCTCACCCAGTGGGATAGGGGAGAATCAGAAGAATAAAAAGGAGAAAACTTGTGGGTTGACATAAAAACAGTTTGATAATTTTAAAATGGAAACAATAGTGATACTGTTAGGAATAAAAAATTATAAGGAAAAGAAAAAAATAACAAAGAGAATGGAAATAAAATTAAAGAAAGACAAGTGATGCAAATGAAAGCAATTGCTCACCAACCCACTGAGCCAGTCCAGCTGCCCAGTCAGTCCCTGAGCAGTGACCCCCCTGCCAATGTCTCCCCTAGTTTTATTGCTGAGCGTGACATATGGTGTGGAATATCCCTTTGGTCAGTTAGGGTTAGCTGTCCCAGCTGTGTTCCCTCTCAACTTCTCGTCTACCCCCAGCCTACTCACTGGTGGGGCAGTGTGAGAAGCAGAAAAGGCCTTGACTGTGTAAGCCCTGCTCAGCAATAACTAAAACATCCCTGTGTTATTAACACTGTTTTCATCACAAATCCAAAACACAGCCCCATACCAGCTACTGTGAAGAAAATTATCCCAGCCAAAATCAGTGCAGTTCACTGGGGATGCTTGCATGCATAAGAATGTGGATGAGACTGAAAATCTTACTACAACCTCCTTTCAGGTAGTTGTAGAGAGTGATAAGGTCTCCCCTGAGCCTTCTCTTCTCCAGGCTAAACAACCCCAGCTCCCTCAATCCTGTTCCTCATATGACATTCTCCAGACCCTTCACCAGCTTCCTTGTCCTTCTCTTTACCTCAATGTCTTTCTTGTAGTGAGGGGCCCAAAACTGAACACAGTATAGGCAGGGACATCTTACATTAGATCAGGTTGCTCAAAGACCTGACCAACCTGACCTTGAACATTTCCAGGTGTGGGGCATCCACAACTTCTCTGGGCAGCCTGTTTCAGTGTCTCACCACCCTCATTGTAAACAGTTTTTTGTGTCTAATCAAAACCTACCCTCTTTCAGTGTTCAAGCATTGCCCCTTGTCCTACTGCTACAGGCCCTACTAGAAATTTTGTCCCTTTCTTATAATTCCTCTAAGTATTGAAAGTCTACATGGAGTCTTCTCTTCTCCAGGTTGAACATCTCCAACTCTCAGTCTTTCCTCATAGGAGAGGTTTTCCAGCCCTCTAATCATCTTTGTGTCCCTTGTCTGGAACCACTCTAACAAGTCTTGTTTGTGCTGGGGACCTCAGAGCTGAATGCAGTACTCTAGTACTCTAAGTGGGGTCTCACAGAAGTGGAGGAGAATCACCTCATTTGACCTGCTGGCCATGCTTTTCATTCAACCCAGGATGCGATTGTCTTTCTGTGCTGCAAATGCACATTGCCAGCTCATGGCCAATTCTTCGTCCACCAGTGCATCCCCAAGTCCTTCTCCACAGAGCTGCCCTCAATCTGTTCATTCCCCAGTCTGTATTGATACTGGGGATTGCCCTGACCCAGGTGCAGTACTTTGCACTTGGCCTTGGAGAACTTAATGAGATTTGCATGGGCCCACTCCTCAAGCCTGTCAAGGTCCCTCTGGATGCTATATAGCAAACCAACTGAATCACTCAGTTTGGTGTGATCTGGAATCTTGCTGAGGGTTCACTCAATCCCACTGTGTGTTATGTTGATGAAGATATTAAACAGTATTGGTCCCAGTATGAACCCCAGAGGGACACCACTAGTCACTGATCTCCATTTGGACATGGAGCTATTGACTGTAATTCTTCAGACATGGCCATCCAGATTCTTATCCATCTAACAGTCTGCTGATCAAACCCATATCTCTCCAATTTAGTGGCCAGAATAATTTGGGGGACTATTTGAAAGGCCTTACAGAAGTCCAGGTAGATGACATCCACAGCTCTTCCCTTTCCCACTGATGTGGTCATTCCATTGTAGAAGACCACTAGATTAGTCAGACATGATTTGCCTTTGGTGAAGTCATGTTGGCTGTGTCTCTAATCACCTTCTTGTTTTCTATGTTTTGACATATGCAGAATCACAGAATAGGTAAATTGGAAGGGACCACTGGAGGTTGACTAGTCCAAACTCTCTGCTCAAGCAAGAGCCCTAGAATACATTATTTAGGATTGTATCCAGACAGTTCATGAATATCTCCAGAGAAGGAGACTCCACAATCTCTCTGGGCAACCTGTTCCAATGCTCAGTCACCTGCACAGTAAAGTTCTTCCTAATGTTCAGTTGGAACATCCTGTGTTCCAGTTTCTGCCTGTCGATTCTTGTCTTATTGCTCAGCACCACCAAGCAGAGCCTGGCCCCATCCTTTTGGAACCCTCCTTTTCGATACTTATATACATTGATAAGATCCCCTCAGTCTTCTCCAAGCTGAACAGGCCCAGCTTCTTGAGCATTTACTCACAAGTGAGTTGCTCCAGTCCTCTAATCATCTTTATAGCCCTCCACTGGACTTGGTCGAGGATGTCCACGTCTCTCTTGTACTGAAGAGCCCAGAACTGGACATAGCACTACAGATATGGCCTCACCAGGGCTTAGAGGGGCAGGATCACCTCTGTCCACCTGCTGGCAATGTTCTTCCCAATGCAGCCCAGGATACCATTTGCCTTCTTGGCCACAAGTGTACTGCTGGCTCATGGGCAGCTTGTTGTCCACCAGGACCTCCAGGTCCTTCTCTGCAGAGCTGCTTTCCAGCAGGTCACCCCCAGCCTGTACTGGTACCTGGAGTTATTCCTTACCAGGTGCAGGACCCTGCACTTGTCTTTGTTGAATTTCAGACAGTTCTTCTCTGCCCATCTCTCTAGTTTGTTGAGATCCTTCTGAATGGAAGCATAGCCCTCTGGAGTATCTGCCACTCCTCACAATTTTATATGGTCAGCAAACCTGCAGTGAAGGCACTCTATCCCTTCATCCAAGTTATTGATAAATAAGCTAAATAATACTGGACTCACTAATTTGCACGACAATGTGTTTCATGATCTTACCAGGCTGGCGGTGAGGCTGACTGGTCTGTTGTTTCCAGGGTCCTCCTTTTTAGCTTTTTTAAAGAGCACATTTCCCTTTTTCCTGTCACCAGGGTTCCTGACTGCCATGACACATATAATGCAGAATGACTTGGCAACTATATCAGCCAATTCCCTCAGGACCCTGGCATTCATCATCTTGGGACCCATGGACTTGTGTGCACTCAGGTTCCTCTGGTGGTCATGAACTGATCTTCTCCTATGATGGGAGGGACTTCTTTTGTCCAGTTACTGCCTTGAGGTTTGGGGCCTGAGATATGTGGAAAGAGAGATTTTCATTGAAAACTGAGGCAAAAAAAAATTGTTTACTACCTAAGCCTTTTCCATGTCACTTGTCACCAGTTCTCCTGTGCTATGTATAAGGCTGGAGAAGAGAGTACATTTTTTTAATCTTTCTTTTCTGGCCAACGTACCTGTAGAAGCCCTTCTCATTCTTTTCATCCCTTGCCAAATTCAGTATCAGTTGTGCCTTAGCTTTCCTGATCTCATCCCTACACATTCAGGCAGCATCCCTACATTCTTTCCATGTTCCCATGTCCCTGTTTCCACAGCCTGTGCATTTCCTTCTTGTACTTTAGGTTTGACCAGGAGGTTCTTACTAGGTCATTCTGATTTCCTGCCTTCCTTGTCTGATCTCTTGCATGCGGGAATCAAGAGCTCTTGTGCTCTAAGAATAATGTCCTTGAAGAGCTGCCGACTTCTCCCCTATAAATAATAAAATTTAAATCACCCTGCACGTTTTTACTATATGTAAATGTTTTAAGGATTGTTCTGATAAAATTTGCATTGTACTACCAATGTTTCCTAATGTAAAAACTTTCAAAATGCGCATATAGTCATTAAATTAAAAAAAGAATTATGCTTGTTTGCCTGGTAGGAACTCCCATCTATCAGTTCTGGTTTTTCTACTGCTATTTTTATCCCCCCTGCTCCCCTGGGGTCATGTTCCGCCCAGCCATGGTCCAGAGGAGGAGGGGTTATATCTAAATAGCAAGAATTAGAGGTAAAAATGAGGCTCTTCTCTTTCTGGGATGAGGTCCCGGCTTTATTCGGGGGATCTGATGCAGAAAAGAGGAAGAGACTGGCCCGGCGCTGCTTTTTGAAGGGAGGGAAAAGGGGGAAGAATTACAAATTACAGCCAATAGAAAAACATTACAAGGGAGGAGTCAGGGGAAGAGACTAACCGCTCTGCAGCTCAGAGGGTGTCTCTCCGGGTCATACCATGTTCCTTAATGCATTACAACACCTTCCCCTTTTTTATTATATAAAATTAAAGATAGGGCTTTGGGCTTATTCTTACGCAGAACACAAGATTGTCCACCACTTGTGATTGGCGGGTCGGTTAGGTTGCGTTCAGTCTGCTAGCTCTATGTGGTTGACTTCTGAGGTAGAGGGGATTAAACTACTGAGAGCCTTCAAAATTAAACAATGAACAATCCTGAGTGCTAGTATGATCAGAAACATCTCAACAAAAATCAACAGGATTGTTTTAACTATTGAAGTCCACCATCCCGTGAGTCCCCAGCCTTTGAACAGCTCGCTAAATCAGTCCTCCGATTTTTGCTTCACTTGTCCAATCAGGTTTTTCAGTTCTCGGAGGGCTACGTGGACGTTGGGAGCTTTCGAGGTCAGGTTTAAGCAGCAAAGTCCTTCAAATTCCTGGCATTTGTGTCCATGCAGCAGCAGAAGGAAATCTATGGCTGCTCGGTTCTGAAGTGTAGCTTGCCTGGTGATCTCCTTGTCTTCTAGGAGGGAGCTGAGGGTGGCAGATGTTAAATTTGCCTGTTTGACTACCCAGCACTCTGGGTGTCCTAACTCACCTAGTGCTTTGGCAGCTGCAACCCATGGAAGAAATATGGATACAGCAATTCTTTTTGATTTTGCCCAATGGAAAATTTCAGAATCACAATTTTGGTCCAAAATACCAGTGCTTCTCTTGTGGAATTTTTGGGTCGAATTGTCTTTCTGAATCCATTTAGTGATTTGGGTTTGTATGGGTGCTAACAGGGACAGCCGCCTGAAAGTACACAGCCCTCCTCGAAGCCGAGATGGGATCCCTGCCCATGGTCTATCCCCACAAATCAAAAATATACCTTTAGGGAGGTATTTTGGATGTAGAGTGGAGAGGATCATCTGCTGTGACATGACTTAGCATACTACACCATTTTTTTGCTTTGAATTCCTCTCGATACAGGATTATGTGGTGATATAGTTTAGTATCAGACAGCGAATTGTAAGTGAAGTGGACACAATAAGGTGCGGGGGAGGAACCCAACAGCTCTAATTCTTGGGGTTCCTTATCTGCCATGGGCAGTTTTGGTAACCACTCCTCCACAGGGTTCTTAACTACTACAGCCTGCCGCTTATGGCTTTCATGTGGCTGGGCGCTGTGTGTTTTGGGAAATGTGTTAGGCCTGGGAGTGTCAAAGCTCACTGGAATGTCACCAGCCTGCAGTGGGATGCCTACCAGACAGGTGGACATAGGGTCTTTTGCTGCTGCAGTGAACAAGCAGATATTCTCTTGCTGGAGTGTTTGTGCCACGGTCACCCAGATGTTCTGTTGTGGCTGAGGGACAATCCAGGCAGCTGCCAGACTGCTCAGTGTGAGCAGGATGACAGCAGAGGTAAGGCTCATCATGGGTTTGAGTGTGAGGTAGGCTTTTTCTAAAAGAGAAGAAACAAACATTTTTAAAGCATATTCAAGTCAGGGTGTGCAGGTCAGAGAGTAACCAGAGGCTAGGAAGGTTTCTTCTTGCTCTCTTCTGGCGGCATCTTCTTTTGGAAGCAACTACCACTTGTTTCTCATCTCTTTCTTCTGGGGCTGGGTTTTTGGGAACAAAAGGCTTTACCCACTTCTGAGGTATCCATCAGGGGCGTGTAGGGGTGGACACACACGTGTAGCCACGGCCCCAGGTGACAAGTTCATAGGGGCCTTTGTTCTGCCAGGTTTCTGGGTCCCTGATTAAAATTGGCAAAAGCTGTGACAAATTGATCACCACTGTTAAAATGCTGAACCACCAGAGGACTCATGTTTTCAAATTAACAGTTCAGGAAATTGATGGTAAACATGGCTTTGCAGAGCTTCTGTTGTGGAGACATTCACACTGTCCCACTGCCCTGCCTGGCTAGGACTTGTTTGAGCATCTGGTGTGTACGCTCAATCACAGCTTGACCCATGGGGGAGTGGGGAATGCCGGTTTTGTGTTCCACTCCCCACTGCTGGACAAATTCGAGGAACTCCTTGGATTTATACGTTGGGCCATTATCTGTTTTAATTTCCCTAGGCATCCTCAGCACTGAAAAGGCTTGTACTAAGTGTAGTTTGGCATGTATAGCTTTTTCTCCTGCATGAGCAGAGGCATACACTGCTCCTGAGTATGTGTCAATGCTCACATGTACATACTTAAGGCGACCAAAACTGGGAATGTGTGTGATGTCTGTCTGCCACACTTCACAGCTCTCAAGGCCACAGGGGTTAACCCCGACACCCAGCGATGGCACAGCCTGGAGCTGGCAATTGGGACAGCCAGCCACAATGGCTTTAACCTGACCCCGTGTCAGCTGGAACTGACGCATAAGTCCTGGCACATTTTGATGGTATTGCTGGTGGCTCAGCTTGGCATGCTGAAATACATCTGGAAGACGTGTTTTTTGCTGGGGCGGCCAGGGAATCAGCTTTGCGGTTTCCTTTGGTGATTTTGCCTGGTAAATCTGTATGTGACTTCACATGCATCACATAGAAAGGATGCTCTCAATTTGAAACTAAATAAATTAATTTTGAGAGCAATCTAAAGAGATGATCATTCTCAATGTCCTTGAGAACTGCCTGCTCTGTTCTGGACACCACCCCTGCTACATGGACTGAGTTGGTAACTAAATTGATCGGCTCCGAAAACTTCTCAAAGGCTTTCACGGCTGCAGCCAGTTCAGCTATCTGGGGTGACTCCTCCACAAACTCAACATCAGCTACCCAATGCTGAGTCTGAGGATCTCTCCAAGTCTTCACTGACTTATGGGATGTCCCAGATGCATCAGTGAACACTGTAAGAGCTTTGAGTGGCCGTTGGCTCCTTTTCTCACGAGGAATGAGGTGGAATTCCTCATGAAACAATTTGTGTAATGGCGCGTGGACTGATATCTGCTCACTATAGCTTTCCAGAGCTAACTGGAGGTTAGCATTGCTCTGCAGCAGGTGCTCAAACATCTCTTTGGTCAGTTTCTCAGGAGAGTGTTTTCCTTCCCCAGAAAGTCTGACTGGGAGGTGAATACACACAAAGTCACAACCAGCCAGTTCCCGCAGCCTCACCCTGGCCTTTTGGATCAGTTGAGCCATCAGCTCTTGTGGCTTGGTGATGGTTTTGGGTCATTGATGGGTAAGAAAGACTCACTCTATGATTAAAAGTGAATCTCTCTGCCCCTCAGCCCATTGGAATATCAACCCATGTAAGTGTGGTAGTTTCCCCAGGATAATAAATTTGAAAGGCAGCTCAGGCCTTGAATCAATGTGCCTTTCTTTCTGTCAAGGCCTTCTGTGCTTTTTCAATTGCGGTTTTTGCTTCTGGAGTCATTTCCCTGGGAGTAAGCAGCTTTCTCTCCCCTTTCAATAAATTAAGCAGGGGACTCAGGTCTTCATTAGTGAGACCTAGCCAGGGTCTGACCCAGTTCAAGGACCCGCACAGTGAATGGAGATCCACTAGGGTTTTGGGATTGCTAATAATTTCCAATTTCTGCGGAACCACAGTCCGTGCGGTGATCTCCAGGCCCAGGTATTTCCAAGATGGCATCCTTTGAACTTTTTCCTCCTGTAATTGGAATCCAGCAGAGGTTAAAACTTTAACCACTAGGTCAAGTGTGTGTTGGAGTATAGTGTCATTGGGACAGCACACTAACACATCATCCATGTAGTGCAAAATGATGGCTCCTCTTTTTTCAGTGCGAACAAGGGATTATAATGACGCCACATACTGCTGGCAGATAAAGGGACTAGCTTTCATCCCCTGAGGTAATACTCTCCAGTGGTATCGTTTCATTGGGGCTTCCCGGTTGACTGTGGGGATTGAGAAAGCAAACCATGGTGCATCTGCTGGGTGTAGGGGAACTTGGAAGAAAGTCATTAATGTCCAGAACTGCCAATTGCCAGTTTTGTGGGATCATTGTCAGGGAGGGCATTCCTGGTTGGAGGGACCCCATGTCTTCAATCTTTTTGTTTATTTCTCTCAAATCCTGCAGGAGGAGCCACTTATTTTCCCTGGCTTCTTTATTACAAAGACTGGGGAATTCCAAGAGCTGGTTGTTTCTTCTATGTGGCCTTTGGCTAGTTTTTCCTCCACAAGCACTTCGAGAGCCCTGAGTTTTTGTTTAGTAAGAGGTCACTGATTTACCCACACTGCACTGTCATCCAGCCATGTTAACTTTTGGGTGGAGCGCTCCACAGTGGCCCTTTCTAAAAATCCTGGGGGGGTCTCAGGAATGGTTAGTTTAACTCCCCACTGGGATGTGGTGTCTCTCCCCCACAGGGGGCACTTGTAGTCAGTGACAAAAGGTCGGACACTAGCCAATTTGCCATCCGGGCCCTCGATCTGAACAATGCTTTTAGAGATCTTTTCCAATTTTACCATTCCAACACCCTGTATTTTGCCCACCACAGGTTGCAATTCCCAATGTGAAGGCCACACCCTTTTGGGTATGATAATCACATCTGCCCCAGTGTCAATCAACCCTTCCACATGGAGATGCTCTGATCCATGAGTCAGGTTGCACCCCATAATGGGTTTGTCCTCACCAACTACTTCTGCCCAGTAAACTCCTGGTGCTTTGTCATCTACTGGGACCTCTGCTGGAACAGGGATCACCTGGGCTATTATCTGCCCCTTGGTCAAATAGAAGGGTGGCTGCGGACAACGTGCCAAGAGAGTGAGGTGTGTTAGGTTTCCCTTAATTGTCATGGGGGCCACCTCAATTTCCATAGGTGTGTGCGCTGTGTCCCCAATAACAAAATACCTACTATCCAGTCATGCCATGTCTTGTGAATTATCCTGCAGGTTCACTCCAATGACTGTCCAATGGTTAGACCTGAAATGAAAAGCTTCAGCAGTTACAAGTCTGGATTGCTTTTGAGGCTGCCAGATCTTGTTAGACATGCGTTCCCCACAATTATTTTTTTGCAGTTCCACACCCCGCTTCCCTTCCTCCCTCTTTTCAATTAAAATACAGGCTTTTTTTTATTTTTTGGCCTGCTACATTTGTGTTTTTGTACTGGGCGGGAAAGCGCTTCATTTCCAGTTTTTTGTTGCTTGGCTACAGCTTCTTCCTGGTGTTTCTTTTGTTGCTGGCTTTGAGGGCAGTCTCTGGCGAAATGTCCTGGCCTCCTACACTGGAAGCAGATGGTATGCTGGAGATGTTCTGGTGGCATCTGTGGCTTGTTCATTCCTGATGTTGCTGCTCCCACAGTCCTTGGGTTCGTCGGTCCTGGCTTCTTGTCGTGTGCACTATACAGATCTGCTTTCTTGGCACATGCTTCTATCCTATCTGCTAAAGTGGGTGGAGGATTAATAGGCAGACTCAGGATCACTCTGCGGCAGGCCTCATTGGCATTTCTCTGAGCCATCTCCTTAATTAGTTCCATCTGGGCCACTGGTCTTTCCATCTGCCATTATATCTGCACTCGAAGCCGGTTGACAAACTGCAAAAAACTTTCTGATGGAAGCTGTTTAATATTAACATAACTAACTTGAGTTTCAACTGTTGGTAATTGGTTAAAAGTCATTTCTGCTACATCACAGCTCTTATCTGCAATAGATTTTGTTAATACTCGCACCTGGTCTTGAGGTTTAGCCCACCTTCCCTCCCTGCATAGATGTTCTAAAGTTATTTCATTATTCTCTGTATCATGTGTATCCTGTGCACTTTGTCTAAGGTCCACTAGGAGGATACTTAAGGCTTTTTTCCATGAGCTTTCCCAAAGATCAAACTCGGAGGGAGTTAAGAGACACCGGAAAAGGTCTATGAGATCAGCAGGAACGAGATCCTGTCATTTTAATGTAGCTCTTATTATTCCTTTTAATACTTCACTATCTCTACCAAATTCTCTCTGTGCCTTGCATAATTCTTTTATATTTTGTTAAGAAAATGGTTGATATTGCACTTGAATTCTCCTATTACCAGTATATACCACAGGAGCAGCTGTAAGCATGTCTTCATCTTCCTCAGGGCCTGTACCTCCTGGGTTTCCCCACCGACCCCCACCCCCACTGGGCCCAGGGCTCTTCCACCGGGTCTGGGGAGGGGCCCAGCCCCACCCCCACAGGAGCTGGACTAGGGCCCATTCCCCCCGCCCCGGGGGGCAGGGCCGGGACACCCCTCCCTTTTCCCCCCTGCGGGAGCAAGGGGTAGAGCTATCCCTCCCACCTCCCCCCTCCTGGTGGAGACAGGAGGAAGGGGCATGGGGAGCAGGATTGCAACATCTGGAGGCGGGGTTTCAGGGTGATGTCATGCAGGGCGGGGGCATGGTGGAAGGGGGAGGAATGTCTGAGGGAAGGAAGGGGTTGTGAGCGGGGTAAGGGTTGTGGGCGGGGACAGGTGGGCGGAAGGGGTTATGGGACAGGGAAGGGAAGTACAATGGAGGCCCCCCCATCTGGCCATCTGGCACATGGCCAGTACCATTTTGGGTCCCAGCCATATGGGGATAGGGGGGTTCATTGCCTTTAACGGTTGGGATAGGAGGGTACAGGGAAAGCCCTCTGATAGCTTGCGCAGCACTATCAGGGACAGGGGGCTGAATGAGACACATGGAACCAGGAATGGCATTGTCAAGGTGCAGTTCCTGAGTTTCTTGATCCGTTCCATGTGTCTTTTTCAGCTCAGGAGCAGAGGGTTTGGAAGAAGGGTTAGCGGAAACCAATGGAACCTGCAGTGGCTGTTTTTTCGCTTCTCTTTCCCTGTTAACCAGTTCTTTCCAAATGAGAAGAAAAAATGAGAGATATTTTGAAGCAGATTTCTCTCCCTCCTCTACTTTAAAGGTTTAAGAAGTTTCCAATCCTATCCCATGCAGGGACAGAATCTACATCTAGCATGTCAAGCTGTGGGACGTTATGAGACAGCCATGAGATAAAATGTTTCAACTTATTTCTAGAAATCTTAACATTTGTGGTGTTATAAATGCAAAGGCAAATTCGTGATATGAATTGAAAAAGAGAAATTTATTAATAAATAACAACAAGCGAAACAGCGATAAAAACCCACAATAAAAAAGATCAGCGCAGCGCTGGGTGGACAGGGTCTACACCAGAGGTATAGGTTTCCCAAATCCACGATCGAGGGTTCCCAAGCTTCGGTTTTTATAGGGATTTTCTGTCCTTAGGCGAAAATTCCAAGCAGGTTCCATTCACCAAGTGTCCTTGATTGTCCAGTGAATGGATTTCCTGACATGGAATAATGACATTAACTGGTGTCCGGACAGAATCTCCTCATATGTAAAGGAGATTCTGTATGTATTGCAACGTTAGGTTTTCATGGCAGGGCGGTGGAATCCGGGCTGGTGCCGATGGATATCTCGGCCGTGCTTTTCCCCTTTGTCCTTCCTGATTGCCTTTTCAACACCGGGATGTTCAGGTCTGGCAAGGCCTATCTTTTGGAGCTTGTCTTTCTTTCGTTGATCAGTTTGTTCCCTACAGGAATCTGCAGGGCGTTGCTCGGGTCCGGAGGCAGATAATTTCCCCGAGCCAGCTCCATTGTCGTCTTGATGGTCCGTGTCCTGTCTGTTTGTTCGAGTTGATGGGCCTGCCTGAGTTCGTTATCTGGGTGTTGTTGGCAATCAGTGGTTTTTCGGAGAGAACCCCGTTCCGCTCTGAGGAGAGGCCTTTTTACATTTCATATTTTTATGTCATTGCAAACACATTTGTCTTATTTATAAACTTCGAATTTTTAATACAAACAATAATTTATTACAGTCCCCCACCTAATAATTTATTACATTTAAAAATTCGTTATTTTAGCATCAATTCTCTTTGGAAGGAAAGTATTTCTTTTTATCCTTTTTCACCTTTTCCTTCCTCTGTTACCCAATCATTAATTTCTGTTGACAACATGTGTTTGCTTTCAAATTCCTCTAAGGCTTTTAATGCCTTATCACTCTCTTTCTCTTCCTCTAATATCATTAATTTAGAGAGAAGGGCTGTTTTATCTTGTGCCTTTTCTGGGTCTATTGGGAGGGTGGCAATTTGCATTCCTTGTACCACGGAGTGTATTAATCTAATCAGGCAAGGAATCAAACAGGGCAGAAAGATGATCCCGGCAATTGAACATCCTACAAAGAATACTAGCTTTTTCCACCAAGCCCCTTGCCCAAAAATTTGATCCCACCAGGAGGCTTGTAGGATGGAATTCCATTTCTGGACTGGCACATGTGCCACCTTCTTAATTTCTGCAGCTAGTCCCTTTATAGTCTCTCCATAATCATCTATCTCCATGCAACACTCGGATTCATTATATCTTCCGCACACTCCTCCCTCCTCGGCTAGCAAGTAGTCGAGAGCTAATCTGTTTTGGTAAACAAAGGCTCTCATTTGGGAATGTTGCTTTGCTAGGAGTTCCAGGGCTTCTGAAGTGTGGTTTGAGACTACTTCCATTACCGCTTGCAGTCTGATGAGCCGATTGAGGAGGTAAATGGGGGTTCTATAACCCCAACTGACATCATTTGCCCAGGTGGCTGGACCATAATATTGTATGATCCTCTCGGCAGGCCATTCCTCCTCTTTCCATTTCTGGCTCCCTCCTGCCATTGGTAATATCTTTTTTAGATCCCTCTTTTGTCGAGCTAGAGTTTCAAAAGAGGGGAGCACCTAAAGACTTGCTTTCATCTTTTGGTAATGTAAAGAAAAATGGCCGAATTAATCCCAGTGTGCATGACCCTTTCCACTTCCGTGGTAATTCACTGTATGCTTTCTTTCCGCATACCCAGTAAATTCCATCGGGAGCTTCCCAATCTTTATTAATTCTTGCCGGATCCTCCCAATAGTCCCTCAGGCCTATGAATGAATGGAAGGGATTGGCCCCCGGTTTTTTGTTCCAACACAGTCCAATAGTTTCTATCCACTCGCAGTTATTTTCCCGATAGGGAATCCAATACCCCTCGGGCGGTTCCGGTTGCCAGATTTTTGTTTTCTTATCTGAGTTTACCGTGAGGGTATTTACACACGGAGTGTATCCTACCAGATTTGTAAACTCCTTTCCCTCCCGGCTGATGCAAAAAGTTCCAATTATTCGTTTGTCGATTACCCATCCCTCTGGCCTCCGGGTTGTTTTTGAAAATTTTAATTCTGTCCATTTTAGTAATTGTTCAGGGGTCAATCCCTCTCCCTTCCATGGCCATCTTTCAGCTGATTTCAAACCACCGCATATCCAACAGTTGGATAAACCCAATTCAGTGGCTATCTCTTGCATTAAGTCTACAAATAGATTTTGGTTTGGGCTAGGTAATTTCCAATTGTCATATTGTTTCTCCAATAGTTCGTATTGTTTACTGAGAGAGTTTAACCTCTCTTGCTCCAATCTTTTCTTTTTATTTTCCATTTCCTGTCGTTTCATTTCCATGGCTATCTGTTTTATTTTATTCTCTGGGTCTAACCCTTCCTCATCCTTAGAAAAACAGAACACTAGGTCAAATTGAAGACACGCGTTTTCGTCATCTGATTTCAATAGATCCAAAATTATTGGTTCATTATTGAATGTCAGTTTCGCTTCGCGTTTCAAATTTTTCCCTTCCCAATACATTTTCCCCCCCATCATGCACGGTTTTAAGTTTGCTTTATTGTAGCATGTAGGGTTAACTCGGTGGTAAGCCAAAAATGTTGAATGTTTCCTTCCCCCAATCCAGACAGTTTTATTACACTGTCCACAGACCGCGATTGGGGAAATTCCCTTTATTTCTCTTTTATTCCGGAAGTGGGTCATTGCGACCCCTAATTCTTCCGAGGTCCGAATGGGTCTTTCCTTGATACTTGCTCCTGAGCTCGAGCACCAGACTTTTTCTTTTAATTTACACAATTTGAGCTGAGTATCGTTTAACCAACATATTCCCGCGTGTAATTCTGGAGGACACTCGGTCAAACGCTCGATTTTTGTGGCAGTCTGACACTGCTCACACTTCCCCAGGGGACCCTCCCCTGGGGGCGCCTCGGGCTCCATTCCCTTGATCGAGCACATGGCTAGGCTCAGGGACATCAGGATTCCCCACAATTGCATCCCTCTGCCATTCCCTTCGCCCGTACAAAAGTATACGGCGGGGGTAACCATCTTCTCGGCAGCAAGGACTGTCTTCAGGGGCCCTTGATGTCCTGATGGCAAACCTTCGCTTAAAGGTTGCCCACCGAGACGCTTTAACCGGGTCAAACCTGCACGGTACTTTCACGGTTCTACGACACTCAATCTCCAAGGGTTCTGCTTTACAATCAAGCTGACCCCCTAATCCTTTTTGATAGAATAGGAACCACTCCGGAGAGTCAAGTTCCAAAAGGCCCGCCCGGGTTGCAAGTATCAGGAATCTGTTGGTCTGATCTAATTCTCTTTCGTAGCACCTAGTGCACAATCCCTTTGGTTTATAACCCCTTATGCAATGAGCCACCCAAATCTGCTTACAATAAGCGCACTTAAAATGCACAAACGGAAAACAGTAACAATCACGGATATTACAACTTATCCTTTCGTCACTGTTCATTTGTGTTGTCTCCGGAGCTTGATTTTCAAATCTCCTGACGGGGTGGTGATCTTCCACTCAGGGGCTTTGCAATCGGGAACTTTCTTTGCTCGAGAAAAGTGAGTCCAACCTTTCTCGGCCGTTCGTACAGCGGTGTCTGTTGTCAGAAGGACGAGGAACGGGCCTTCCCAGTGAGGGCTGAGGGGAAGTTCCCTCCACACTTTGATCAATACTTTGTCGCCCGGCTGGATTTTGTGGATTGGAAATCCCAATGACGCGCTTTGGGGAATCAATCCTCTTCTCCTGAGCTCCTGTAAATTTTTATTTACAGAAATGAGATAAGGTTGTAATTGCACATCCTCTATTTGAGGATGTGACACCGGCATTCCATGCTTATATGGCATTCCATATAGCATTTCAAAGGGGGACAAGCCGGTTTCCGAATGAGGCATGGTCCTGATGTTTAACAGTGCCAAAGGAAGACATCGGACCCAAGTCATTTTTGTTTCAATTATTAATTTAGACAATTGTGATTTTAATGTTTGATTCATCCTTTCTACCTGCCCCGAACTCTGAGGATGCCAAGGAGTGTGATATTGCCATCTGATTCCCAATGCTTCCGACAATTGTTTAATGATTTTTGAGGTGAAGTGAGTACCTTGGTCTGAATCGATATGGTCTACTATCCCATATCTAGGAATTATTTCTTCTAGTAGAATTTTAGACACTGTTTGGGCTGTAGCCTTCGCTCTAGGAAATGCTTCTACCCAATGTGTCAGTTTATCTACTATCACTAGTAAATATTTATTTCTCCCAATTTTTGGTAATTCAGTGAAATCCACCTGGATTCTTTCGAATGGCCTGTATGAAAGTGGCCGACCACCCCAATTTGTTTGTTTTGAATTTGATCGATTAACTTTCTGGCATATCACACACCCTTGTACCTCTTGTTTGGCAAGTTCAAAGATTCCTTTACATCCGAAAAATTTTAAAAATTGTTCAGCCAACGCTCTGGTTCCCCAGTGGGTTTGCTCATGCAATCTTCGGAGTATTCCCTTTGCTATACTTTTTGGAACTAGCTCCCTCCCGTCCGGCAACCACCATTTATTTTCCTTGAAATATCCACCTACCTTTCTGAAATCTTCCAGCTCCTTCTCCGAAGGAAGCACGGATACTTCTGGTGGTTCCTTGGGGCTAATCTCAGGAATACTTACCACCAGCAACGCAGCTCGTTTCGCCTCTTTGTCTGCTAAATTGTTCCCCCTGGTGTGAAACTGCCACCCAGTTTGGTGTCCTTTTACATGGACTACCGATATCTCCTGGGACTCCCTGACCGCTTCTAAAATTTGTCTAATGATTTCTCCATGTATTAATCCTTTTCCCTTTGTATTTATCAAACCTCTTTCTTCCCATATTTTTCCGAAAGTGTGCACTACTCCAAATGCATACTTTGAATCCGTGAAAATAGTCCCCCTTTTTCCCTTCAGGCCCTTGAGGGCTCTTAAGAGTGCAAATAGTTCACAGGCTTGAGCTGACCAGCTTGCCTGCAGGGGACCCGATTCTATGATTTGTCTGGTCATACCATTTATGATGGCATAACCTGACTTTCTTTTTCCTTCTACCATTTTTGATGAACCATCAATGAACCATTTCTCCCCCCCTTCTAACTCTTGATCCTCCAGGTCCGGTCTTACCTTAGTTTGCAATTCTACTGCTTCAATGCAATTATGAAATAGCTCGCCTGTTGGTTCCCCAAACAAAAACTGCGCCGGGTTCTGGGCAGTAGTCGTTCTTAACTCGAGACCTGGCGAACTGATTAGCATGGCCTCGTATTTCAGAAGCCTTGAATCAGTTAGCCATTTCTCGGCCTTTTGTTGTAAGATATTTCTTACATCGTGTGGGGTGTAGACTGTTAAAGAGGCTCCAAAAGTTATCTTTTTTGCTTCCCCAACTAACAGAGCTACTGCAACAATTGCCTGTAAGCAAGTAGGCCAACCTTGACTGACTGGGTCTAGGATTTTTGATAAAAATCCTATGGGCTTTTTCTTTTCTGCCCATTCCTGGGTCAGAACTCCTTGGGCTGTTTGTCCACTTACATCGACAAACAGCTGGAATTCCTTGTTCGTGTCCGGCAAGGTTAGAACTGGGGCAGTTATGAGTGCAGTTTTCAGTTCCTGGAACTTACTTTCATCCCGAGTGGTCCATTTTAATCTGTCTGTATTGAATCTCTCGTATAGAAATTTTACTTTTTCACTAAATCCTTCAATCCATTGCCTGCAATATCCCAGAAGCCCTAAAAACTGTCTGATTTGTCTTTTGGTTTTTGGGGCAGGAAGTATGAGAATTCCTGCCACCCTGTCAGGGTCCAATTTCTTTTTTCCCTGTGATATCCAATGACCAAGATATTTCACCTCGGGCTCTGTGAATTGCAGCTTAGACTTTGATACCTTCAAACCTTTCTGTCCCAAAAAATTTAACAAGGAAATTGTACTCTTTTTAACCTGTTCCTCTGTCGTCCCGGCAATTAGTAAATCGTCTACATATTGTAATAATTTTGTCCCTTCCTCCGGAGTGAATTCAGTGAGTAACTGTTCCAATGCCTGTCCAAATAAATTTGGGGATTCCACGAATCCCTGGGGGAGGACCGTCCACCTTAATTGTTGGTTTCTGTTTGTGTCAGGATCTTCCCACTGAAAAGCAAAGAAATTCCTGCTCCCCTCATCCAAAGGACAAGTCCAGAATGCATCTTTTAGATCAATTACACTATACCATACATCCTCGGGTGAGAGTCTGTTAAGTAAAGTGTAAGGGTTTGCAACGACCGGGAACCTGGTTCGGGTCCTAGCATTTACTGCTCTCAGATCCTGAACCAGTCTGAAACTCCCATCTGCTTTCTTTACTGCAAGGATGGGGGTGTTATGTTGGGACATGCAAGGTTCGAGGGTACCTCCTTTGAGAAGGTCGTCAATTACTAATTTTAGACCCCTTCTCCCTTCTATCGGGATGGGATACTGTTTGATCCTAATTGGATCTTCCGGGTTTTCTATTTCAATCTTGATGGGGGTAATATTTAATTTCCCCACTTCTCCCTTTGAATGCCATACTCGTGGATCAATTTTTCTTTCATCTTTTGGAGTCAAATGAAATATCTTTATTACCAATTCAGAATTTTTCACGACAATGTTTATGCCTAATGCCACAATCATATCTCTGCCTAATAAATTATAGTCTGCTTCCTCTACTAACAATAAATTCCCTAAACAAACTTTATTTTGAGATTCAATTTCCACATCTTTTATTACAGAGACCTTAAAGGGGTCTCCCTTAGCACCAATCACGACCACCTTTTCTTTGCTTGCCATGCAACCCATGGGTAATTTTTGTAGGGTGCTTCTTTCAGCTCCCGTGTCAACCAGGAATTCTATTTCCTGGCGATGGGGACCCACTTTTAATTTTATCAAGGGCTCCGTAGCTGTTACTTTCCCCATCTGAAAGAGCCCAAGACTTCCCTAATCTTCCTGGAACACCTTTTCATCTTTTTGCTTTAGTCGGCAATCCCGTTGGATGTGCCCCACCTTTTTACAGTAGAAACATTCTGGCAGATTCTTTCGAGGAGCGGGACTGTCTTTCTGGGATCCCTGTTGCTTTTTCGGTACTGTTTTACCTTGTTTTTGTTCTTGTTTTTGTACTTCTTTTACTGCAGCCACTAATATTTTGGCCTGTAACTTTTGCTTTTCGTCTTCTCTTCGCATATATACCTTTTGAGCTTCTCTTAGAAGCTCTTGTAAACTTTTCTCTTGCCATCCATCAATCTTTTCTAGTTTCTTTCTGATATCCTCCCACGATTTTGCCACAAACTGAGTTTTGAGCAAAACTTCTCCCACCGGAGAGTTAGGGTCAGTCCCAGAATATATCTGCAGACTTCGTCTTAACCTCTCTAACCATTCAGTGGGGGATTCCTCCTTTCCTTGGCATTCCCCAAATGCTTTGCTAATATTTTGTCCCCGGGGAACTGCCTCCCTTATTCCTTGTACAATCATATTCCTTAGATCCACCATGCTTCTCCTACCTTCTTCCGTCTGAGCGTTCCAGCTCGGGTTTACACCAGGCCATTTTTGACTGCCTGGCGTTCCCTGTGGGTTACGCCGTTCCCAATCTCTGATACCCACTTGTTTAATCATCTCCCTTTCTTCCTGACTGAACAGCGATCTCAGGATAGCCATGAGATCCTCATATGTATAAATACTACTTCCTAAAAATTCATCTAATCTCTCAGCCACCCCAAACGGGTCATCCAACAGTCGTCCCATTTCCTTTTTGAAAGCCCGCACATCCCCTGAGTTAAGAGGTACATTTACAAACCCGATAACTCCTGGGGCAGTTGGCACTTCCCTGAGGGGAAACATTCGATGCCCAGTCTTGTTTTCTCCCCATTCCTCACTTGTCAACCTTGCCTTATAGCGAGTTCGACTCGAGGGAGGGGAACTGGGATTCATAGAAATTGACTCTTTTATTTGCAAATATTCCGCGGTAACCAATTTACCAACTGGTCTCTCCTCAATTACGTTTGAGGGTCCCGGTAGTGGTGGCCGGACTGGCAACGGGGGATGAGGCATCCCCCAGCTTTCCACCCCCCTGGCCCCTGAAGGGACCGAAACAGCTGGGGACTCAATAGGTGGGGACACAGGGAGGGCTGCCGGAACTACTGCCGTCACTGATTCCCTTGTCCGCGATGTGTGCGCTTCGGTTGGTTGCCCTGGGGAACCTGCGGGTGCCGACGGCACTACCTGATCTGCTGCAGGAGGTCCTGCTGGCCCGTGGTATGGTGGGGGTAAGTGATCCAGGGGTTCCCAGTTTTCTGTTTTTGTTTCACTTTTCTGTTTTACCGGGAACAACCCGACTCTGGTAGTTAACCAGAGTCTAGCGTATTCTTTCTCCTCAGGGTCCGGGGAGACTTTACGCTCCACGTGGGCGACTAATTCGCCACATGTCCATCTTTCAAATGTCCCTAGGATTGGCCAAATGAGATGGTTTCTCAACTCCTGACCTCCCCAAACTTCGGAACAGTAATAAATCATTTTAACTTTGGATTTTCTTTTCCTTTCGGGACATTTCTCCCAATTCCTCAACATCCATCCCAGAGGACTTTCTGGTGGGATGTCTAACAATGCTTTAGTTTTCTCCGAAGGGATTTTCTCATCAACTGTCTTCTGCATTCTGCTCTTTCTCTGCCCCATGGTAAAGAGAGAGTCTTACCTCTTTTTTTCTGCGTTGTGTTCGTCCGACTATATCTGGAAAGTCAAAGTCTGCTAATACTCACCTTCGCGGTTTGCTGTACCGGGGTTTTTCTTAGCGATTCGATCTTTCCCTTTGAACCTTTCCCAGGTTCTTTTGGTTGAAAGGGTTTACTAATTCCCGAGCTCACTAGGACGTCCTCTTCCCCTTTCAACCCTTTTGCGATCGGTCCTCCGGGACTCCCTTTAGTCCCAGGCTTGACAAACGTGGAAAGAGAGTCTCACACAGGATCGCTTCCTTCGCGGCCGGCCAATTCCCTCGCGGGAGGATGGAAACGCGGCCTTGAAGTCCGCACTCGCTCCGTGATCAGATCACGTCTCACACACACTTGCCCAATCGCCCGCTCAACCTCACAATACTTACAGCAATTTTCTTGTGAGGATGTCTTCGTGCACTTCAGACTTTTTACAAGCTACCAAGCCGCGGCTTTTCAAAGGCCCCACGCCTTCCCGAGCTCTCAGGATCCATTTCTCTTTTATTGGGGTTTTTACCTTTTCGCCTAAATTTGGTTCGGATGTCGGAGTGGACTGCGGAGGCTCTCGGCTTCCCAGGCCGCCGAAATCGGCGGGGGTACCCCCCTGGACAGCGAGATTCTCCCACAGTTTTCCCGATCCGAGTCACGGCACCAATCTGTTATAAATGCAAAGGCAAATTCGTGATATGAATTGAAAAAGAGAAATTTATTAATAAATAACAACAAGCGAAACAGCGATAAAAACCCACAATAAAAAAGATCAGCGCAGCGCTGGGTGGACAGGGTCTACACCAGAGGTATAGGTTTCCCAAATCCACGATCGAGGGTTCCCAAGCCTCGGTTTTTATAGGGATTTTCTGTCCTTAGGCGAAAATTCCAAGCAGGTTCCATTCACCAAGTGTCCTTGATTGTCCAGTGAATGGATTTCCTGACATGGAATAATGACATTAACTGGTGTCCGGACAGAATCTCCTCATATGTAAAGGAGATTCTGTATGTATTGCAACGTTAGGTTTTCATGGCAGGGCGGTGGAATCCGGGCTGGTGCCGATGGATATCTCAGCCGTGCTTTTCCCCTTTGTCCTTCCTGATTGCCTTTTCAACACCGGGATGTTCAGGTCTGGCAAGGCCTATCTTTTGGAGCTTGTCTTTCTTTCGTTGATCAGTTTGTTCCCTACAGGAATCTGCAGGGCGTTGCTCGGGTCCGGAGGCAGATAATTTCCCCGAGCCAGCTCCATTGTCGTCTTGATGGTCCGTGTCCTGTCTGTTTGTTCGAGTTGATGGGCCTGCCTGAGTTCGTTATCTGGGTGTTGTTGGCAATCAGTGGTTTTTCGGAGAGAACCCCGTTCCGCTCTGAGGAGAGGCCTTTTTACATTTCATATTTTTATGTCATTGCAAACACATTTGTCTTATTTATAAACTTCGAATTTTTAATACAAACAATAATTTATTACAGTGGTACTTAAAAATTCTTGTAATTTGGATTCCAAATTCTTTAGGGGTACAGACAGCTTGGATCCCATTTCTGCTGTTAAAAAGCTGTTAGCACAACTCGTTTTTATCTTCTTTCACCGCAAAAGCAACAAAGCCAGCAGTGGCAGGCTTCTCTCAGTTCGGCCCCCCCCCCCCCAACACACACTGGGGTAAGATACAAACTGCAAAGCCCAGCCGCAGCTGCTTCTACTAAGCCGCTAAAAACACGTGGCTGAGGCTGTGGGGGGGAAAAACGCTGCCGCCTGTCCCCTGGGCCGCGGCCGCCAGGTCACGAGGCTCCCACGTGCCTGTGCCACGCGACTGTCACATGCAGTGTGCCGCAGCCGTCTCCGTGCCAAGCCCACCGCTTGTGTGGCCTGGGGCCACTCCCTGCCACAGCCGTCGGCTCCATGGCCCTCCACGTCGTCCGCACAAGCCGCGCGAGCCACAGCCGCTGCCCCGGGTGCATGCCCGCCACCACTGCTGCTCTGTGCCCGCCGCTGCCGCTCTGCCGCAGCCCCATGCCTGCTGCCGCCCCGGCCAGTCTGACTCACTGCTTTTACATCCTCAGTTTTCTTGGGCAGTTAAGAAGATCCCTATTCCTGAGACTGACCTTCTCCGGGCTGGAGAAGGCTACCAGCCTCTGCCTTGTGAGCTGTGCCTGTGCTGTAGGTCGCATGGTAGCTGACATCTTCCAGGCTTGCGAAACACACACGTGAGCTTTTAGCCACTCTTGGGGGTCTCTAAAAAGCCCCACCAATGGGCACCAACTGCTATTTTTATTCCCCCTGCTTCCCTGGGGTCACGTTCTGCCCAGCCATGGTCCAGAGGAGGGGGGGTTTTATCTAAATAGCAAGGATTAGAGGTAAAAACGAGGCTCTTCTCTTCCTGGGACAAGGTCCCAGCTTTATTCAGGGGATCCCATGCAGAAAGGAGGAAGAGACTGGCCCAGTGCTGCTTTTTGAAGGGAGGCGAAAGGGGGGAAGGATTACAAATTACAGCCAATAGAAAAACATTACAAGGGAGGAGTCAGGGGAAGAGACTAACCACTCTGCAGCTCAAAGGGTGTCTCTCCGGATCATACCATGTTCCTTAATGCATTACAACATTCTAGCAAGCATTAGGGTTGATCTGCAATCATTGTTATTCATCAGTCATCACTATCCATAGGAACTAGTTGTCAGGATGCGTCTCTGGTGGCTGGATGACATGGAATGTTGAAGAAGCAATCTTTCAGATCAATGATTACAAGCGATCAGTCTCTCAGAATCATTGAGAGATTGGGCAGTCCGAGCTGAAGTGAAACAATCTCCATGAGTTGGAGGTTTTCTTATGGATGACAAAACACCAGAGAATTCCAGGGACTATTTATTGTCTTGATGTGATCTTTCTGAAATTGATCTTTCACCAGTTTCTTGGGCACACTCAGTTTCTTCTGTCTCAGGGACTACCGGCTTACCCAGACAAGATTGTCTGTCTTTCAAGTTCATCTCAAGGTAGTGAGTGTTGCAGTGACTTTCATCAAAATTCCACTTCCCTTTTTGTGTTCTATTTGATGGCAAAGCAATGGCCTTGACTATTGGTGCATTCCTTGGAATGATCAACAGAGGATGCAAGGGCTGGGTCAAAACTGTTAACTCTTCATCACAGTTCATTGAGATGACTGATGAATAGACAATGAGCTGTAGAGTACTTTTTCTGTCTTTGCTTATAATTAAAATTCTTGTTTCCTCCATGATGTTCCAGTGACCCCCGTGGGAATCACTGCATAATTCTCAATCTCATTCTCATTCATAAAGTATGCTAATTAGGAATTTGCCAATTCTGGGTTGTTTGGAAAGTTGTAGATGGTTCTGCAGATGGAGTTTGATTGGGGTTCCCCACAGATTGTGTTCCTTGAAGGATCCCAGACTGCTGAGTCACTGTCATTACTTGTGTGCTTCTCGTCCCATTCCCTGGAAGGGGTAGGAGTTTTCCATCCACATCTATCTTTGAGTGACATTGACTTGCATAAGGTCTTCCTCTTCTGCATCTTGGTCAAAGACCTGGTGCTTTCACGTTTCCTGAAGGCTCTGGGCAATTCTTTTCTCTGTGTCCATGTTTCCCACACCTGAAACATGGCTTCTTGTATAATTTTGTTGCCATAACTTCTGAAGAATTGCCCTGTTGATGAATTACATTGAGCGCTGCAAGAGTTCTTGCGAGTCTCTCATCTTGTGCTTCGAGGAGTTTTCTGAATCTGTCTACCAAGACATTTGTTTGAATTGCTGCAATGTGCTGAGGCGTGCCTACCTCACTGCAGGCTTTTATCATCTGAAGCAAGGTTGGCTGTGGATCAGGCAAGGCACTAATGATGCACTTGTACTTTGCATTGGCATTTGCAAAAGCAAGACTTTGAATCTGGAGTGGTCTTGCTGCTTCATCACTGCATTGTCTTTCCACTGCTTGTGTGAGATGGTTGATGAATGAGGTAAAAGGCTCAGAGGTACCTTGTTTTATTTTTGTATAAATACTGTCTGGAGTTTCAGTTGGCTGGATTTGCAAAATTGCTCTCCATGCTGCTTCTTTGATATCTGCAATCACGTCTTGAGGCAAATTTGCAGCCTGATCTTCAGATCTGTCATGAGGGTCATCTCCTGCTAGATGAGCCAATGTGAGGGCTGCATTTGGGCCTCCAGCACAAGTGTTTCTCAATTGCATGAGAGCCCTGCACCACTTCACATCCCATAGTATGTACTGCGAGTCTGTCAGGATTATGGAGCTAATATATCTACAGTCATAAGGTACCAAGTCATAATTGTTGAATGTGCCTCTCAACAGTTGCTTGAAATAGGGAGAATTTAATCCATTGTCTTTTATGGCTTGCATCAAGTTTTTGATGACATCATAAGTCAAAGGCTCCCATCTAGGATTTGCATTTTGCCTGCCATATCTCACTGGCAGTGCCATGATTTCTGCTTCTGCTATGTCAAAATTCCTTTCTTTAAGTGCTTTTTTCCTGATATCTGCCCAATTTTTCAAATTGGATTCGCATCCTACAACTGGAGAATGTGGTGCTTGATCTCTGCTTGCATCTTGCAAGGATGCTCCTCCTTCTTGCCTGAAGGCTGTGTCCATCCCATTGGTAATTTGCAGTCCTGTATTAAAAGGTATGGAGAATGGTATGGAGAATGCAGTGCAAGGATTCTCCACATGTGGCACTCCAATAGGAGGCTGGACCTCTTGTTGGCCATGAGATGGCGCTGGCTGAGGAGTATAGGGATAATTTACAGAGGTTGAGTTGCCATCTGAAGCCATAAGAAAGTCCCCTAAACAGTCCTTCGTTTGAAGAACGGGGTTCCAAAAGAACTCTCTTGAGTATGTGACCAACGGGATTGAGTGAGAGGAGGAGTTGATTGATTGTTCCCTGGATGAAGGGCCAAACCAGGCACTTGGAACAGTTGTGCCAGATGCTGTGACTCGAGAAGATGGGTATCTTCATACAGACACTTTGACCAGCTGAGATTTCTTTAATGTCCTCAGCATTTGCACCTTTAAATGACAAGCTCGAGTTATCTGCTTGTGAGCTTTCTCCTTCCTGCTGCTTGATTTCTGCCTCTTGGCTGTTTTGTTGACACCAATCCAGGGATGCTGGACCTTGTATTGACATGTCCTGTATCCACGGGTCCATGCCTGTGGGAGGATTTGTAGACTGAAGAAATTGCATGTTGGTGAGGCTGTGGTCAAAAGTTTTTTGACTGTGTAGTCAACCAAGTGTTATAAATGCAAAGGCAAATTTGGGATAAAATCAAAAAGAGAAATTTATTAATAAACAACAAAGAATAACAATGAGAGAAAAAAAACCACAATAAAAATGGTCAGTGCAGCGCTGGGTGGACAGGGTCTACACCCGAGGTGTAGGGTTCCCAAATCCACGTCTGAGTGCTCTCAGGCTTGGGGTTTTATAGGATTTTTAAGTCCTCAGGCTAAAATTCCAAGCAGGCTCCATTCACCAAGTGTTCTTGATTGCTCGGTGAATGGATTTCCTGGCTTGGAAAAATAGACCTAACCAGTGTCCGGACAGAGTCTCCTCATATGTAAAGAGACTCTGTATGTATTTTAATTTTTGGTTATCAAGGCAGAAGTGGTGTGATCCGGGGTTGGTGCCGATGGAAATCTCGGCAGTCTCCCCCTTTGTTTCCAGTGATTGTATCTCCAACACTGGTCTGACAGGTGGGCGATTCATGACTATCGGCGGATACTTTTCTGAAGCTCGTCTTTGTCGACTTTGATTGTTTCCCAACCGAGATCTGCAGGGACGTTGGTCAGGTCCGGAGTTGGGTTCCTCCTCCGAGCTAGTCCTTTTGTTGTCCTTGATGGCTCTCATCCTGTCTATTTTCCGAGCTAATGTTCGTTATCTGGGTGTTGGCTGCAATCCTTTGCCTTCGGAGAAAGATTCCCGGCCAGGCTTGGAAGGAGGGTTTTTTTTCCTTTTTATATACACATCTTTGGGGTTTTTTTTATTATTTCAATACATATACATCTTATTTATCTCTTTACGAATTTTTATTTACACATAATTTATTACACAAGTATCCAGTGAAGCCATCTGTGGTGGTGAAACTGTTGCTTTTTCAAGCTGCTGTTGTTGAACTTCAGCTGGGTTGCTGAGCAGTCTGGACGTTTCAGGCTCTGAGCAAAGCTGACTGCTGTAATGTTGCAGTTGGCCAGTAGTGGACGTTGATGAAAGGTTTCTGTTGTAAAGCTGCTGCTGCTGTTTGCTCACACTGCTGCTCAGCTGCAGTTGCTGTTGTTTGCTCCAGTGGTGGTTGCCATGGAAACAGCGCTACAGTAGCCAACGCTGGCACCAGCTCCGCTGTTTTACCCGTCTGCCCCCTCGTGCTGGGCTGGGCACAGAGGGAAGGGACCATGCCTGCCTCTGACGTACTGGGCGGTTCTGCCGTTGTCAGTGGGCAATGCAGAGGCGGTGCAGAGGCTGGAGGGAACGCCCCGGCTGTGAGCTGGCCTGGGGGCGGTGATGTAGGCGGAGTATAGGGCTCTGGCTGTGCTTGCGTCACTGCTGACGTCACTTTTGACTGGCAGCTGTGGCTCAAAGCACACCCCTTGCAGGCGGGACCCAGGGATTGCCGTGCCCGCCTGGGTCCCGTGCCGCTCCGGGGCGGGCTGCACCATGCCGTGCCCTCCCAGGGGGGACAGGGCTGTCCATCCCCTTGTCCACTCCACCCCCCCCTAGGGCCGGAAAAGGGCTCAGCCCCTGACGTGCAAGCGACTAAGGGATTTTCCCCTCCCTCCTCCGTCCTCAGAGGCGTCCCGGTCTCTGGCGCAGGTCCAAAAAGGCTCAGATAAGTTTTCAAAGGCTCTGAGCCGTCAGAACCCCCTTTTTGCAGCTCGGGAAATGGATCAACTGCATGAGATTGCAGCCTGTGTTTTAGAATTGCCCCCAAGTCTCTGCATGGTTGTTGCTCTGGGCTTTCCTCAGGCTACGCCTTCCCCCCTTTTGCTAAGACAGAGTTTTGGGAGATTTGTACAAATTCTGCAGTTTGTAAGAGTTCCGTAGCTGGCTGAGACGAGCCCGCCTGTTCTTTATCTGAGCCCATATGCTCTGTTCATCCCCCGTCTCCCATTTCCGCCGAGTTCGCAAGAGATACAGTGTCTTGTGTGGCTTTTACTGCCGTAATTTCATCCTTTGAAAGGATTTCCAACACTCTGGGTGTTGTCTTCTGAGCCAGGGGTGTCCCGATCCCCATGGAATTATAGTGGGCAAGGGCAGACCCAGCCTTCTCCGGCTTATTCATCAGGGTCTCCCATCCTGCGTTTGGATCCATAGCATCCCCTGCCTGGGTTTCAAAGTCCCACTAAGTGGAGATGACTTCATAAATCACTCTATAAGCCGGCGAAAGCTTAGCTGCTGCCTGGTCCTTAAGAGCGGCCTTTTAACATATTTTCATGTTTTTCTTGTCCCACAGGCTTAGGGTAAAGATTTTCTCTGGATCCATGTTAGGAAATTCTGCCTGTATCCAGGATAATAGGCTTTTAAGCTCATCCATGGATACAGGGATCGGGTGTTCCCTGACCATATTTTCCAGGAGAACTAAAACCTCCCCCTCAGGTTTGGACATAATGCCTCCCATATTTCAGTTCCGTTTTGACGTCTTACCTGACCTCAGGGTCAGCTTCAATCTCGGCTCCTCTGTCTGTGGTCCATCCTGCAGCTCACAGATATCTGGCTCTGGCATTCTCCCGCTCTCACCAGCTTACAGAGATGGCCGATTTTTTCTTTCTTTTTCTCCCCTCTCTGCAGAGTTCTCTAGCTTTTTGCTGTCTTTTTCAAAAGGGGCTCTCAGTCCAAAGTGCCACGCATTGGGTGCCACTCTGTCGGGATGCTACACTGGTTGCTGGGTGATTTTCCCCCTTGGACTGAGATTGATGAGAAAGAGGCAGTTTTCTCTTGTTCAGACTTGGTTGTTTATTTTTCTCTTATCTATATGACATATATATAGAGTACAAGGAGCTATATACACTAAGATAGAGAGGTACAAAATGGCTAACAAAGAACTTCTTCAAGGTCTTTTATATATCTATTTGTCCAATTAAAAAATGCCAAGTAAATTATTTTTCTTAGTGACCCAATGACCTGACACTTGTGTTCTGCACTGCGGCATCTTCTATCTAATCACTTATTAGTACCCAAAAATCCCTAGAAGAAGATGAAGGAAGAAGGGACAGCACCCTAAATCTTCCATCTTGTCTTTTGTTTTTTAAAAGAGCTTAAACCTTAAACTCTAATTTTCTCACTTAGTGACTTAAGAAAACTTGCTAACTTATACACTCACACTCCCAGTTTTTCTATTTAACAGTTGTCTCCATGGTGTTATGTGAAATTCAGTGCTTTCTTGGATGTCAGAGCCAGGTATCATAGATAAAGGCACACACTTTGTTCCTCTGACTCCAACACTATTGACTCAGAAATGTATCCTATTTCAGTCATGCTTGTGTGCATCAAAAGGTACATGGAAATATGAATTAATTACTTAATACTTCTGAATTAATTAATGAATACTCCTGGTACTAAATACAGTGTGCTAAGCATTCTTCTGATGCAAAAGAAAGCATGGCACCTTTCTGAAATAAACCATTTTATAATGGAGTGGGAGAAAAAGAATAACAACCACAAATAAGGAGGGCCAATTGTAATGTCAAATCCTGATAGTATAATTTTGGAAGAAATATAGTTCTTTCAAGAGGAAAAAAAAAAAAAAAAAAAAGTGTAAGCTTCCATAGCCTTATTTTAAGCTGGAGTAGTTGTGATTTGGAAAGTAGTTTGAAATAAGATTTTATTTATTCAAACAACCAACCTCTTTATAGGTAAAGGAATTTTTTCCTTTTTTCCTCACCCCTCTGGTAATTGGCAGAACAATTTTTATAGCTGGATTCATTCTGAAATGAGCAAACTACTTCAGATTAAAAAATCAGAGATACATGGATCTTTATGTTATATTGGAAAATTAAATCACCTAGTCTGACCTTTTAATCATACAGGCCTGACATTTTTATTCAAATCTTCTTCAGAAGACAATGACTTCTTTGGTGAAAAAGGCATTCAGTCTAGGTTTCCAAACACGAGGTGAATAATTTGTTTAATCAGTCAGTCAAATGTTCAAGTACTATCACTGTTAAAAATGTTGGTCAATTATGAATTAACTAGTGGGGTGGAAGTTTAGAGGATTTGGGGGGGTCTTGTACTCTCATTAACCTCTGTCCCCCAAGACTCTGCCTCCCGATTCGTTCTGCTCCATATCTGTGAAGCATCATGGCTTGTTTCTATCCCTTTCCAGGAAAAGAGATAAGTTTCAGTGTTACACAGTAGGCAGAATTATATATATGTCCTGCTCTGTCCCTGGGAGCCCCATACAGCCCCCACTGGATTTCCAGAAAATCCCCATGAGACTAAGGTCAGACGCACCATTTACATTCTGGCCTCATATGCTGTAGTGGTTTAGATTTGCTAATTTCGTTTTCCCGGCCAATGCACCAAATAAATGTCATGATTTTAAAGCAGTAACTAAAAAACTACTAGAAAACTTACTTATTTCTTGCTGTGAGATGTGGATTAGAACAAGAGCAAAACACGCTTAAAACTTAAAAGAAATAAAGAAAATTTATTAACAGAACTACAAGATTAAGAAAACCAGAATAACTTCCAGAAAACCTCTTTCTCCCCCACTACCCAACCATTCCCTTGTTCACATGACAACATAGAGACAAAAAAACTTAGAACTTTGGTATTTAAATCAGTCCCAATTCCTGTTAGTCTTTTCATCAGTCTTTGTAGAGAAACAGAAGTCTTCTGCTAATCTATGGAGTTTTTCACAGGAAAACTATTTCTGTTATAGCTTTCTATTTCTCTGATGCCAGCTGCCCGGGAAAAAATCTGTCATCAGGTGTCTTCTCCCATTTCACATCACTCTGAGGTGTGTTATGGGTCAATGAGTTTAGGGATGTCATTTTTAAGGATGAGTTATTCAAAGGCAAAAGTTCTCCATCTGTTTTTGTGAGCCTTCCCTGGAAACAGAAGTTTTCTCTTTGCCTCTCAAAAGGCCACAAATCTTCAACTATTACTTCTCCCCCTCTGTTTCAGTATCTCACAGCATCACAATCACTTCACTATTTGCTCAAAATCCATACTTTGAACACTCCATTCCTCCCAATATACTGTAATGAATTAAAGAGCTCTTTTTCAGAACACTATTGTCCATCTCTATTGAGAGACCGCCAGCTCTTCACCAGTCTTCACAGAAGTAATTGTGAATGCCCGTTTATTTCTATCTTTAGCACACTTTTATAGGGCTCTACAGGGTTTGCAGGCAGAACAAGCTACAATTGCCTAACACACACAGTTTACATTTTTTCTCTTACACACAAGGATATTGTTTTACTTTACTCTCTCTTCTGCATGAAGGTTTCAAGGACTTTAGCCCTTAATATCACGACTTAGTTCAAAGGCTGGTTTGTGCATACAGGCCTTTACTAATATATAAAATATAGCAACAAATCCCCCTTTCTCTTTTTGCACAAACCAGGCTTTGGATAAGATAACATACAACTTAGACTGTCATCCCAATTAACATTATAAGTAAAGTCCGTCCCCCTTCTAGCACAAGAGACCTCAACCATCTAGTGATGCCCCAGCTGGCGAACCAACTTCCAATGGGATCACTATCTTCTTTCAGGGCATGCAACCCATCCTGTAGCTGTTGTAGTTGCTCATGGATGGAAGCTGAATGATCAGTAAGATCCAAGCAGCACATGCCTTCAAACTCTCCACAACCATGTCCTTGTGCTAAGAGCAAAAGGTCAATTGCAACTTGATTTCATAGTACTGCATGATACACACTACTCACATCGGCTGAAAGCTCACTTAACATTGTGGATGTTAAGTTTAATTCTTTCCTAGTCCAGCAAGCGAGCTTTTTTAGAGTGGCTAAACTTTAATTCATTCAGGCTTCGCTTTGACTGTTTGATGTTCTTCATTTTGCTAGCTATATTCAACAATTGATGTAAGCTTGGGTGGAACAAAGTGAGTTTCCCAAGATAACAGGGTCTTCCATGTGGATTAGCAGGAATCTAATTCCATGCTCTATCTCCACAGATTAGGAATATGGAACTAGGTGATCATTTTGGTAATTGTCCTGTGAGATTGCACCATGAATAAAGGCTTTACTTACAGTGGTAGTAACGAGATCAGCTATAGGGTTGACTGCAACCCAGTGCTGCATTACTTTGTTAGAATGACTTTTTGTCGGGGGTTCAAACATTATCCATCCACCCGAGGTATTGGTGGAACATAACAAATCCAATTCTTCTGAGGGTTGTAACATTAAGAACTTTGGTAATTTTTGCTTGCTAACAGGCTTCAAGTTGTCTTAATGTGAAGCCAGCAGTGCGACTGCACTCTTGCAACACTGCCAATCGATTCAGTCGAGTCTCGTTACTAATTAAACCTTTAAATGCTGGAGGATCCCATTCAGGGACTCCTGGGAGACAGGTGCGAAAGGATCTCCAGGGGTGGCTAGGCTCAAACACATTGACCTTTGGCCAGTTCAATGTGCCAGAGTGACCCATATGTTCTGCCACTTTTGGATGTTAGTTAGCAGACAGTTGGTCATGACTATACACAACACAATTACCATAAGCATTTTACCATGTAAATGACACCATATTTGCAAACTCACAGCTAGAACTTCAATCGTTAAATGAACTTTCAAAGATGCTTACACTACCTCTTGAAGAGGGAATACTTATACTTTATACTAACATAACAATTACTACACAAGCTAAACACTTAAACTATTATCTAACTACTTTTAACACACGTGCTTTGGTATATATGTAGTCTAAGCGTGAAAGCAATTTGCTGAAAGGGTAAACACACAACTACAATTTGCCTTATATACAATTAAATGGAGTCTCTACACTTCTTAGATCTTCTACAGAATTTCTCCAGCACGATTCAGTCCTGGAACGTTCACTGCTCCCGTGATGTCAGCTGGCAGTTGATCGGTGACTGAGGGCTTTGATGTTCAAGTTGTTCTTCACATCCTTCTAAATCTTAAAACAAAGGATACCTGAAAAATTGGTAGAGACACAACATCATAATAACAACATAAAAGTTCTGTTGGTAAACTGTCTGTGTAGTGTTCAGACACAACTGTGTCCTGACAGGTCCACTTCTGATCCATGTCTGGAGTACCAAGGCTGTGTGATGACATCTCTGTTCACTGGATCTCATGTGTTCAGAGGCAGACAGTCTGGTCAGATGGACAGGTGGCTTTTTTGAACCTGCCAACAAAACACAGACACTTCTCTCCTTGAAGTTAATGAATTACACTAATTAAATGCTTTTAGGGCATCAATCTCCCCCGTTTTCTTAAAAAAAAATAAAAATGAGATGTACTTCTGTTATAAGCAACAACATCAACACAAAACCATATACATAATTAATAAGAACCTATACTAGTTAAAAATCAATTAAATCTTAAACATTATTAATAGGATATATAATATAAAACTGCTATTAATTACTAAAACACTGCACTAGCATCCCATAGTTAGTAAAACAAACAGAAACAAAAAATCAGTGAAGGATTGGATCATCACCTCCGGAAAATGACTCTCCAAGCCCAGTTCAAAATTGATCCAGCTGTCATATTAATAGGGTCAAATTGCTGAGTCAAAAAGTGACTCAAATACTGATTTGGGACAGAAAATATCTGGATCTGTTGGCAAACATTCTGTCCAGGTAAAGTCAAGGCTTGGCCAGGGCCTAGGCTTTAAACTGGAAAGATGCCTCTTAACTCATTTCTAAAACAAGGTTCTCAATAGTAGCAGCTATGAGATGCTTACAGCATAGCAAACTGTTAAAATGCATTTGTACAAAGCAAATGATCAGGAGCCTTAGGTACCAGACCAATTAAACCATGCAGCAGTTGGTTTGATCTGAAGCCTTTCCTATGGCATTTGATCCTCAGCAATGGTACATCTTCTTAAAATTCTGGAAACACTGAAAAATAAGAAAACTATAACAAACAAAACTGCAGAGATTGCAACAACTAATTGAACTCCTGATGAAGTCAAGGGTGTCACAAACTGCATTCACTTCTATCCACAAGCAGGTGTTCACCAGTGTTCCATCACAGCTGTCTCAGCTGTGGCCGTCCTCCTCTCTCTAGGAAAACAACTATACTTTGCAGTTTAAACAAGTGTCTCCAACAAAACACAAAACAATTTCAATTAAACAATATCTAAACCCAACAATAATTATATATGACAAAAGGAAATAACAAACTTAACATTAAAAGAATATCTAAGTTAGAAAACTTAAAGCTTAAAATTTAAAACTTAAAAACATTGAAGTCTAAACATTATAAAACTTGACTATCCTTAATTCTATTAGCACTTAATCTATATTAAATGAAAACTTAACTTAATCTTATTCTGTTACTACAAAAAAGCAACTAAAATTTTAATATATACCTTTTAAACACAATATAACAATAACAAATTCACTATAAAGATTATAAAAATGTAGCAAACACATCACAATTCTATGTCATCTAGCTTTGAAAATAACCCACAATAACTGCAAATGTTTCTAAAAATACTTATTTATAATAGAAATTTGCCTAGTATATGCTTAAATTGGTTAGGATGTTAAAGTGCAGTTTTTCTAGAGAAAAACCACCACAACAACATGGGATTTGGCAAGTTGCCATCCAGCTTTGTAGCACTTTTCAAAAACATTAAGTCCAATTTTTAAACTAAAATCTAAAATCCAAATTGGTATATATGCAGTTATATGTGTTTATATAACAAAAGACTCACATTAAAATTCCCTTATTAAAATTGTGGAAAAAACAAACAAATAGATAATATATACTTTAACTTAACTTTGTCTTATACAGTAAAATTCTCTTGACTAATTATTTTTTAAACCACAAATCTCTTCTGTAGATAACATTAATTGGAAGAAGGTTTTCTTAGAAGTTGTAAATCACACCATATTTTAACCTTGGGTTCTAAAACCAATTATTGCAAGGCAACTTCTGTTAGTATTCACCTTAAACGCTTTTTTTTTTTTTCTTTTCTTTTCTTAACTTTCAAAGAACCACAATAATTTCTCTAGTAAAACTCTAAAAACTGCAATTGCATAAACTCATAATTACTTAAAACACAAAATTAACTCTACAATGGTATATAAAAACATTTTGAAAACCCAATAAATCACGACCCTGCAACAAACCAGGCACCATCCCAGTGCCCCCCCCCGAGAGAGGGAGCGGGGGGGTCAACCGCCCGCCCCGCCGCTGCTGCAGCTCTGCTCTTATCTTTCTTCACATTCTCTACATACTCTCGCAGCGAGGAAAAACGGAGAGAAAGAAAAAAAACTTCACAAAGTTAACTTTAACAAATGTAGCTTTTTCTCTCAATCTCTCTTGTTGTTCGCCGATAGAGGAAAAAAGGGCACGATTTTGCAAAAGCAGGCGATTTTACACGAAAAGTCTCTCACGGCCAGATGCTAACAACGGCGATCATTGCAGTTTATCAGCTTCTAATTACAAGGATGAATTTTGAACTAGATACCATATAGTTTGAGATTTTTTGACTAGTTTGTCTCTCTTTGAAGCTGTCTGAGCCACCTGTTTCTGCTCAGTTGTTTCTGTAATTGTTCAGAGTGGCCTTGGAACTTTTCTTGCGCTGCTTCTACCCCCAGGGTGCCTTTGTTCTCTGCGCCCACCTCGCTCCCTCATTTCCCCCTGGTTTAGGTGGAAACCAGTCCAAATCCGGCTTCTTTTCTTCCAGGGTGGTAAAGATGGAACTTAAATAAGATAGCAATGTTAAAAATGACTCCAAAAATGAAGCAAATAGTTCTGGATGTATCACATCCTGCCATAACTGAACAGATTCTGTTCGTTGTTTCAGCGTTCCCTGTGGAAATTTTTTCTCATTATTTTCTTTTCCCTAACTCTCCCTCCCTCTCTCCATGGGCAATATAGATAGGAGAGCTTGCCCAGCAGTGGGAGGTAAAGGCATCTGCCGCTGTGACACAGGTAGAACCACGGAGCTCACAGCTTCAGCATATCTCACTTTTCTGTTTTTTAGGGTATTAATTACAATCTGCCAAGTTCGACCGAGAAACACAGTGTCCTTGCTCTTTTCCGTAATTGCCGTTTCCCATATATCAGAGCTGACATATCAGTCCGTTCTTGTACCGCAAGAAGCAGTGAGCACTGCAAATGCTCAAGACAATTAGCCCATATAATGAGCATATCCAGGTCCCTTTCCTGGGCTGCTTCGCCTCGTTTAACGAGGATGCTGAGAAGCAGTTTATTTACTGCCGCAAATTCCACATCCATGCTGACAGCAATCCGCAAGGGGGAAGGTTGCGACCCTTCTACACATGCCCTTGCCTCTGGGCCCCCCCCCAGCAGCCCTACTTCCACGTCTAACCGCTCCGCGTCTCACCGCGCTCAGGCTGCCTATTTGGTGCCGATCCAAGCCCTCGACGATTAATGCCCAGATCCACTCCGATGACTCCAGAGTCCTTCTGCCCGCAGGGTGTCCCTGGTCGAAGCGCCAAATATTGGGAAGACCCCCGAGCTGTTCACCACTCTTCACAGAAGTAATCGTGAATGCCCGTTTATTTCTATCTTTAGCACACTTTTATAGGGTTCTACAGGGTTTGCAGGCAGAACAAGCTACTATTGGCTAACACACACAGTTTACATTTTTTCTCTTACACACAGGGATATTGTTTTGCTTTACTCTCTCTTCTGCATGAAGGTTTCAAGGACTTTAGCCCTTAATATCACGACTTAGTTCAAAGGCTGGTTTGTGCATACAGGCCTTTACTAATATATAAAATATAGCAACACATCTCCATAGCTTTAACAGAAAAATATTTCAGCTTAATTAAAGCATCTCCTTATTCTTTCTTCCTCATCTAAAACTTAACTCTTTTCTTCACTGTTTTTGATGGTTTTATGATGTCTTCTTCATGTTATCTCTCTCTCTTGGAAAAAGGAGTAATCTGTAAGTTTTATCCAGGTAGTAAAAGAGTTAAAGTCTTGGAAAAGCTGCAGGTGTTCATGGTGTCAGGTTTCAGTTCAGCAGCAGAAACTGCAAACCAAGCCAGGCCAGCCGGCTCCGTTTCTTCGTTTCTCTGCGGCCTTGTCCGGCCTGGAGGGGGGGGGGGGGGGCCGAGACAGAGCCTGTTACCTTGTCAGAAGCCAGAAACCAAAGAGAACAAGAGCCCTGGCTTTACATCTTAAGGTGGTGTTCAGAAGTTGATCTCACTTCTCAATGGTCAAAATTGCTGTCAATTCCTAGAAATGACCAATAATTGGTCAGGAGAAAAGACTCCCATCAGCCACCAGCAGCTTCAACTTCCTTAGCTCCCAAAGCTATCTTAAAGGTAAAGTCACCCTATGACATTCCACCCCTTCAACTTGTGAACACCTTCCTAAAAAATTATCAATTATATTCAATATACAACTTAGAACAATAAAACTAATAAATTGACAGAAAAGAAGAAACAAAAAATTCACTACTTTCCACCCCAAGACTTTTACTATCATTGCTATATAAACTTAAGACAATAATGATTTGCTCTTAATTAATCTTTTATCTCACAGCTTTAGTTTAAAAACCGGGCAGAAACACCATTAATGTAGTGGTTTAGATTTGCTAATTTCGTTTTCCCAGCCAATGCACCAAATAAATGTCATGGTTTTAAAGCAGTTACCCTATGATATATGCCTATATTGCTCATTTCAGCCATTATATTTTGTTCTGTTAAAAATTTTAAATTGCATTTTAAAATCAAATTTAAAAAGCCCTGTAGCACCTAGCATTTTGTTTGTAGTTTTGCCTCTTAATGTATTTATTCAGTAGATCACATACCTATATCAGCATGCCATATTTAGTGTATTCATTAAAAACAAATTTTTTCTGAAATAACTCTTTGCAGTCGGTTGGCCTAGCCAGCAGGTTCCCACCAAGCCACTCTCAACCCCACTCCTCAACAGTCTGTTTTGCCTCTGACCATAACTGGTGAATGATCTCCCTGTCTTTATTTCAACTCACAAGCTTTTTGTAATATTTTTTTTATCCCCCTGTCCAGCTGAGGAGGAGTGTTAGAGCAGCTTGATGGGCACCTGGAAGCCAGCCAAGGTCAACCCACCACACTTTCAAAGGCAAATCTGACTTGATTTGGTGAAATTATTTTATTTTATTGCCAATTAAACAAAGCAGGATAATGAGAAATAAAAACAAATCTAAAAAGCCTTCCACCCACCCCTCCCTTCTTCCCAGGCTCAGCTTCATTCCCAACTTTTCTACTTCCTCCCTCAGAGCAGCACAAGGGGACAGGGAATGGGGGTTGCCATCGGTTCATAACACTTTGTTTCTGCCTGTTCTTCCTCTTCATGTTCTTGTCCTGCTCTAGCATGTGGTCCCACTCACAGGAGACAGCCCTTCATGAACGTCTCCATTGTGGGCATTCCCACTGGCTGCAGTTCTTCACAAACTGCTCCAGAGTGGGGTTTCTTTTCCCATGGGGTGAAGTCCCTAAGGAATGGAATGCTCTAGCATGGGTCCCCCACAGGGTCACAGGTCCTGCCAACAAACCTGCTCCAGCATGGGCTCTTCTCCACAGGCTGCCAGGAGCTTCCTTGAGGGTGCATCCACCTTGTCCATCATGAGGTCCTCCACGGGCTGCAGATGGATATCTGCTCCACTATTAACCTTCATGGGCTGCAGGGTGTGCTGGTTTTACATTAATTGACATTTGGTGAGGAGGGAAGAAGCTACTTATGGAAATGATTTTTCTGAGAGAAGCTGCTAAGAGATTCCTCTGTGCTTAGCAAAAACCAATAGCTGGCTAGCTCTGAGAATTGACAACCTATTAAACCGTTTAAAAAGCGAGATCTGCCTCTGTGAAATCCACATTTTAAAGACAGGCAACGCCGGGAAAGCTCTCTCTTGCTTCCGGCTTTGAAGAGGTAACTGGACGTCGGTTGGGCCGGCCCCGCTTTGCCGTGGTCCACGCGGTCTGGCAAGACTGGGCCTCAACGGTAGCCGGGCGAGGGACAGGAGGCCGTGGGGCCCCGGCCGAGGCTGAGCCGGGCTGCGGCTGCTAACATCTTGCCGACACTAAGCCCTGCCCCACTGCTGGCCTGTGCCGAGCCGGGGTCCGCTGGGCCCCAGGAGCGGCTATGGGCCGGGCCAGACCCCCTCCACCGTGGCCTGTGCAGGCCCAGCGGCTGCCAAGCAGAAGGAGGGGAAGACATCGGCCAGGAGCTGAAATTGAGAGAAGCAGGGACTGGAGACCAGCCATGCGGCCAGAGCGGCTGCCACCATTCTGGCCGGGCCCCCTGAGATCTTGGCACAGCCCCAGCACGGCCCTGAAAAACTTTTATTGTAAGCAGCTCCGGCCAGGCACATGACTACCCACAGGCCTGTGCGAGATATTAACTCTTTCACTGCACAGACGAAACTTGCAAAACAATGTTCCTCTCCCGAGTGAGAGAAAAGGACAGAGTAAAGACATGTAGAGAAACAACATGAAGACACCAAGGTCAGTAAAGAAGGAGTCAAGTCTCAGATGGGAGGAGAATGAGGAGATACCCTAGTCTTGGGCTGAAAGTTCTTCTGGTAAGGCCACGGAGATGGACTGTGATACACTAGAAAATCCCCTTTAATTAATGAAAAAGTATAGGGGGATGGAGTGTTCAAACTGTAGACATGAGCAGAGGAATCCATAATGAAGCAAAGCAGATGAGTTGAAGTAGCTGTGATCCCATCAGAAGCCTAAACAGAGAGAGAAATTAAAGTGATGAAGACCCTTTCCCCTCCAGGGAAAGAAGAAGAAAACCTCTGTTCCCAGAGATGAAGATG
The DNA here is from genome assembly GCF_030490865.1 of Poecile atricapillus. Classification (NCBI taxonomy): domain Eukaryota; kingdom Metazoa; phylum Chordata; class Aves; order Passeriformes; family Paridae; genus Poecile; species Poecile atricapillus. The sequence goes on along the minus strand of NC_081288.1, from coordinate 97,801,126 downwards.
ATCTCAGAGACAGATAAAGAGAACCTTTGCTTTTGAACAGCTCATCCTTAAAATAGTACTCCATAAATTGACATAGACCATTAACTCAGCTGTGGGAAGGCTGTGAAAATGGGAGAACCTTCATGATTGCAGATTTTTCCAGGCAGCTGCTATTAGTGGAAATTAAAAAGCCATGATGGAACAGTTTCTTGCAGTGAAGCTTCCATGGCGTGACAAGAGAAACTCCTCTCCCTACAAGAACTGATAAAAAACTATTATAGAAGTGGTAGCTGATTGGAAATCCCAGGTTTTGTCTCTGTGTTGTCCGAGGGAAAGAAAAGAGGTCATCAGGAAGGGGACGAGAAGTGTTCTGAAGGTTTTATTCTGATTCTTATTATTCTTTTAGTTCTGTTAATAAAGTTTTATTTATACCTTTTAAGTTTTGAGCCTGCTTTGTCCTCCTCCTAATTCATATCTCACAGCAAGAAATGAGTAAATAAATCCTAGTAAGTGCACTGGGGATTTTAGCCAGTGCTAAACTCACTACACAAGGAAATCTTTGTTCAGATGCCTGGAGCACTTGCTCCCCTCTACCAATCTTAGTGGCTGCATAATTTTACTTCTCACATATTCTCACTTCCAGCTGCCATTGTGAAGATTTTTTTACCCCTTCTTAAATATGTTTGCATAGAGGCTCTAGCAACATCACTGGCACAGATTTGGCCAGTAGCGGGTTGGTCTTGGAAAAGGCTGGAACTGTCTCTGACATGAGAACAGCTTCTAGTGTCTTCTCTCAGAAGTCATCCCTGCACTGCCAGGTCTACCAAAACCTTGCCACATAAACCCCATACACTTGTATGGAAAACTATTCTTATTAAAAATTTGGTCAAAGGAACGCAATGATGTTTTGTTTCTGAGGTATTCAAAATTTGATATTGGAGATGCCTCTGAATCCCTGAAGTGAATTTCTGTCTGTTCTGTAAAAATGTATAAAGTAGGTCAAACATGACTAGCCACTGCTATCATTACAGTTTAAATCTTAGTGGCATGGTGTTAACACTTTTCTGGAGTAGTGGATTTCTGTGTGTCTGTTGTGGTTTAACCACAGCCAGCAACCAAGCCCCATGCAGCCAATCGTTCACTCCCCCACCAGCAGGACCAGGGAGAGAATTGGAAGGGTAGAAAAGCTGGAGAACTCATGGGTTGAGATAAAGACAGTTTAATAATGAAAGGAAAAGCCTCACATACAAGCAAAGCAAAACAAGGAATTAATTCACTGCTTCCCATGGACAGGTAGGTGGTCAGCCATCTCCAGGAGAGCAGGGCTTTGTCATACCTAATAGTGATTTGAGAAGACGAACACCATCATTTCAAACATCTCTCCCCCCCCCTCCCCCTTCCTCCTTCTTCCTCCCACTTTGTATACTGAGCATGATGTCATGTGGCCTGGAATATCCCTTTGGTCAGTTTGGGTCACCTGTCCTGGATGTGTCTCCTCTCAACTTTCCATGCACCCCCAGCCTTCTTGACAGATTGACAGTATGAAAAGCAGAAAAAGCATTGGTTCTGTGTAGGCCCTGCTCAGCAATAACAAAAACATCTCTATGTTATCAATCCTGTGTTCAGCTGTCGGGGTTTGATGCTGGTTAAAATGCCAGGCACCCACAAGAATCATAACAAAGGGCTCATGAGTAGAAATAAGGACTGTGAGAAAACAGTCTAAGGGAAAAACAGGCTCAAACTTAAACGTATAAAGTAAATTTATTATTAACACAGTCAAAGGAGGATTATGAGGAGTAAAATTAGCCTTTAACACACCTTCCCCCCCCAGCCCCTCCCTCCTTTCCATCAACAGCACAGGGAGACAGTGTGGGGGTGTTTGGTCATTTTGTCACTTGAGAGAGTTCATTTAGGGAAAGGAGTCTCTCTTTTCTGCTATGCTGTGGGGTCTTTTCCACGGGACACAGTTCTCCATGAACTTTTCCAGTGTGGTTCTAATTTCAAGAGTAGCAGTCCCACCCAACCTGCTGTAACGTGAGTCCTTCCCACAGGCAAAACAGTCTTCCCAAAACTGCCATTGCATGGGTCACTAGTCCATGTGGTATAGTCCTTTAAGGATAAGCTGCTTTAGTGTGGAAACAAGGGCACTCTGTCTCTGGAAGCAAGAGCCCTCTCTCTCTGGGTCTTCCACTGGATTACAGCTTTTTTAGCATCCACCCATTCCAGTGTGAGCACCTTTACCCAGAGACTGCAAGCTGATCTCTGCATCCCCCCCATGGACTTCATGGATTACAGGGAGACTTTTATTATAGTCCTCAACATGGCTTGCAGAGAAATCTCGACTCCGACGCTTGAAGCACCTCTTCCCCCTCTTTCTTTCCACTGACCTTGGTGCTGTCATGTTCTTTTTCCATGTCTTCATTTCCTCCTCTTTCTCCAACTAGGAGGAAAAAACTGATGCTCGTAAGTACCATTGCAAACAAATTCCACCAATTCAAAGATTTCTGCAGGATCTCACACCACTGAGAAGTTGATTTTGTCTAGATTCTGTCCCTTTACTTCACTCTGGTGAGACCCACCCTGGAGGCCACCAAGATGATCAGAGGGCTGAAGCACATCTATGAAAAAAGGCTGAGAGACTTGGGAGTTGTTCAGCCTGGAGAAGAGAAGGCTTTGGGGAGACCTTATTGTGGCCTTTCGGTACCTGAAGGGAGCCAACAAGAAAGCTTGAGAGGGACTTTTTATAAGAGCGTGTAGTGACAGGACAAGAGGGAATGGCTTCAGACTGAAAGAGAGTAGGTTTAAATTAGCTATTAGGAAGAATTCTTTACTGTGATAGTGGTGAGGCCCTGGCACAGGTTTCCCAGAGAACTTGTGGATGCCCGATCCCTGGAAGCATTCAAGGCCAGGTTGGATGGGGGTCTTAGCAACATTGTCGAATGGAATGTGTCCCTGGCCATGGTGGAGGGGTTGGAACTGAATGATTCTTAAGGTCCCTTCCAACTCAAACCATTCTATGATTCTGTGATTATATATATATATATATTCATAATTTATAATTTAAAAAAATTGGTTCTTTAAACAGGTCACAAAAACTTGTCTCAGTGAAGTGAGAGGGTAGTGTAATAGCTTGAAGAAGCAGCAGGAAGCAGGACTTCAGCCCTGTAGTACTGCTGTAGAGAAGGTATTGTCAGAGTGGAGTGAGATTCAGAATTATGATTTAAATTATGCATGATGTTATAATGTTAAAATGGGAGAGTCTATGGTTGTACTATTTAGTGAATTCATCTTAGTATCAAATCTTAACCTTTTAATTTTAAGTGTCTTTTAAATTTGACCTTTTCTGTCTGATTGAATAGTTTGATTTAATAGTATTTTCTACTGAAGGAAGAAAAAAATTGTGTTCAAACATTATTTTTGCAATATTTCTTGCATACTCATCAGATCCTAGTATGCTTTTATCAAAAGGCTTATATTTCTAATGGTAAACAGTTGTAAGAAGACTTCCTTTTTCATTGAGAATTCCTAAAGTAAGAATGTTATTTGAGTAGTTTATAAAAAGGGGAAAGCACATTTTATTTATGCACTAAGTGAAATTTAGTCTGAAGCATTTTTCAGTTTTGTGCTGTGTATTGAGTGAACTCATTTTAGTAATGCAATTTACCAGTATAAACTCTTTGGATAATAGTACAGTAATTAAAGAATTGTAGGGAAGATTTATTTTAAAACTGTCAACAGTGGATATAAGTGGTTTTAAATGTACAGATGTTTTTCCATTGCTTTTCTGTTTTTTCTATTTAATGTGGCTCATTATGTGCCTTCTTTTACTGTACATCCCATTGTCTCGATGACTTTCAATGTTTTTGCTATTCTAGCTCTGCATCTAAACTACAGTTAGATGGTACTTTTATTTTTGTTGTTGTCACTATTGAATTAATAAGATGTATTAATATGGAAGGGAAGAATAGGAATGGATATGGTTGTCTTTACTCATTTGTATTAGGAGTAATGCTACTGTATAATTAGTGGTTTATAATACTTTTTCCTTTAAAAGTATTATTTTGAACCCATCTGATTTCTTATTTTCTTTTAAGGATGGATCTTGCTGTCTGTGTAAGCCTTCAATTTTTGTTTACTTTGAGAGCTCTGGATAGTCAAAGAATGCTCTAACAGGCTGTAGGAGGTGATATCCTGTACAATGAAGCTAATGTCAGAAAACCTACTGAATGACTGAGATTTACTCCATGGTTGCAGAGAGCAGAATTTTTGCTTCTTATTCACACTCAAAGTGTGCACAGTTCTTTCTCAAATACTTAGAGGAAGAAACACTGAAACATTTCTTAGGATTTTATTCTGGGGTTTTTTCTTTTATTCAAAACACTGATTGTTCAGTAATTTTTACTGTTTGTAATGTAGCTTACTAGTAAATCCACTTCTCTTATTTTATGAGTAGGGAGGAAGGTAAAAATTGGACTTTGAAAATGGGATCCTGCAGTATAATATGCAAGCAAAATGCCACCTTGACTTCACTAGGAGGTTTACGTTCATGAGGACTTTAGGATGGGGCCTTTAAGTAGAAAATATCCCTTAGCTGTAACCAAACTAGATATTTCTGTTGAACTTAAGGGAATCTATCCAAATTTTTCTGATTCATTTTTTATACTGTCTTGAGTCATTTTCTAATGACATCTATTATCAGATTGAAATGGCGATTGAGACACTTCAAAAGTCTGATGGTCTTTCTACTCACAGAAGCTCTCTTCTCAACAGCCATGTAAGTTGTCTCTTCTTTCATGGAAGCTAATCTCTATCTTGTTCTGCATGCTTAGCCTGCCTCTAAATGTTTGTTTTAATTTATTGCTATTTTTTGCTTGTAATCTTTCCATTTTAGTTGCTTGTAATGTACATCTTATGTCACTATATTTTGTCAGGCTAAGTGTCATGACACTGTAGAGTGCATGTCTTTTCTAGGTTCTGTATTGTGTTAATGCAGCTTAACATATTTGTCTATTTTTCAGGTCCCAATGTAAATGTGAAAATAATAACCAAATAACCCTTAGGTAGTCTGTGTTTGACATCCAAAAATAATTTTCTGTAATTTGTGTACCTGATATAATAATTTAAGAGCAGGTAAAGGGAGAAAGAAGCAGTGAAAACAGTTTGAATAAAAATATACTTTAGATTTCTTTTAAAATATTTCTATTATTTTCAGTAAGTTTATTATAACAATTCTGCAGATCCATCTCATGAGATTTTAAAATTAAAACAATCTGTTAGTGTCTAATATGTTTTCTTCTTCTGCCTTTTGCTTTGTTCTGTCTTTCCAAATCCTGTAGTTAGGAATTTTCCATAATAAAAGGCTGAAGATATTTGCATAAAAAGATTGTTGCAAATATAATGGTAAAGCCATTAAATATAAATTTTAGGTAAAGGAGTAAGGCTCAAAATTTAATTTTCAGTTTGTTTTTAAATAGTGCTAGTCTTTCTTGAAATGTTGTGCCAACAAAATGGTTTTTCTTCAGCAGTATTTTTAATTGCTGCTAAATTTCTATACATACTGCATCCTTTTTGCTTCTCAGCCTTACTAATAAACATAAACTCACTTTTTTTTAAAATTCTTTTATTTCTTTACCACAGAAAAGTAAATATTGATTGTAATAGGAACGTATGAGTATATTGGGTAGAGTCTATACACTTATTTTGATTTGTTGACATTTCCCCCCCAAAAAATATAGTAATATGGAGGTGAAAACCAAAATTTTTTTGTAAAAGTTTTTTATCATGGTAGAAAAAGACAGCAGGAGCCAGTACAATTTCTTGGAAGAGAATTTAGTTTTCTTAGAAAATGCTAAAATTGGGTGAAGGAAATTGAATTCTGTAAAATGTTAAAAAAGAGATTTAGATCATGTTAAGACAACCTAGAAACATGCTAAAATTATTTTAGCATCATAATTAAATGGGTGATAATTTTTTTGGCAAAATGACAAAAAATATGCAACAAAACTTAGATATACAAGGAGTTACTAAATCTGCCTTGAATCTGACAAGGAAATCCAGAATCTTCATAATGAAAACAATAAGAATTAAATTACAAGCTTTTCTACATCAGAAAAATTTATTCCCCTATTTCCTGTTTAATGCACTAGTTAAAAGATCATGGAACAGATCTTCCTGGAAGAGGAGGAAACATATGGAACACAGGAAGGTTATTAGAGACGGCCAACGTGGCTTCAGCAAGGACTAATCATGCCTAACTAATCTAGTGGCCTTGCACAATCGAGTGACTGATTTAGTGGACAAAGGGAGTGGTATGAATGTCACCTATCTAGACATCTGTAAGGCCTTCAATACAGCCCCCCACACCATTCCTGCTTCTAAATTTGAGAGGTATGGGTTTGATGGGTAGACTCTTGGATAAGAAACCAGCTGGATGGCTGCATCTAAAACATTACAACAAACAGTTCAATGTCCAAAGATCAGTAATGAGTTCTGTCCCTCAAGGTTCTGTATTAAGACCATTGCTATTTAATATCTTCATCAACAGCTTAGATAGTGGGATAGAGTGGATCTAAGTAGGACCACTAAAATGATCAGAGAGCTGGAACGCCTCTCCTATGAAGAAAGGCAGAGAGAGTTGAGGATTTTCAGCCTGGAGAAGGCTCCATGGAGACCTTATTGCAGCCTTTCAGTACTTAAAGGGGTCTTATGAGAAAGATGGAGAGAGGCTTTTTACCAGGGACTGTAGTGACAACAAAAGGAGCAATGGTTTTAAGCTGGAAGAGGATAGATTTAAATTGAACATAAGAAAGGAAGTTCTTTACAATGAGGGTGGTGAGACGTTGGAACGATCAGGTTGCACAGAGAAGCTGTGGCTTCCCCATCCCTGGAAGTGTTCACAGTCAGGTTGGATGGGGCTCTGTGCAACCTGATGCAGTTGAAAATGTCCCTAATCACTGAAGGGGAATTGGACTAGATGACCTTTAAAGGTCTCTTCCAACCCAAACTATTCTTTGATTGTCTGAAAATATCTTTCTAATAAGGAGATTTGCATCTGTCTGCTATGGTAGTCTTATTCTGATATTTCTTAACTGTTTTGAGGTATTTTCAAAACTACTGAAAGACAAATAGAGGGATCTATCGTGGATTTTCTGGAAAAAAAAAAGACCTCCAGGTGTCTTGCTGTAATAAATGTTCTTTTCTAGCCTCAGTCATTTTGGAAGAAATTAATGGAACCCAGATCAAACACTGAATATTTTCCCTTTTTTAGAAACTTTTATTGAATTATGACTCAAATAAAGACAGCAAACATAGTTTTAGTCCTATCTTCTTCCTTAAGCTGGCATTTTGTTGCCTTAATTAATACCTGTTTATTTTAATGATTTTTAAATTTTTTCCTTTATTTCCTTTCCTGATTTCTTTCTGTATGTGACTGAGTTGATTAATTTATAATGTAATGATTTTTAAATATTGGAGTTTCATTGAAGTTGTAGTCGATTTACCCATTCTGCACAAACCATTTCATACCGTTCCAATGTTGTTAATATTATAAATCAGCAAGTCAAAGTGTAGACATTTCAATTTTAGAATTTGATTTCTGCAAATACAAAAATGTATTTAAGGTTGTTTGCAATAATGTTATCATGTCTGCAGATTATTTACTTTTTTACATAGCATTCAGCTATTGGCATTCTTCTTTGAAGGCTGTAACCTGCCAAATTATCATTTCAACCTTTTTTATAGAAATATTTTCACTCTGGAACAAATATCTTTACTTTGTACTTATCTTGGGTTTTGCTTTCCCGTTGTTGGCTAATGCCAAGTTGTAGTTGAAAGAATATCTGTCAAATACAGGTCATTAGTAAAATGTACTGAAATTAATCCTAATAAATTATACTTAATCTGGAAAAATTTCTAATACTATATTTAGAAGTTAAATTGGAAATAATTTGGGGGTTTTGTCAATAATTTTTTTCTTTGTGAGGTAAAACAAATTGCTCATATTCCATAAGCTAATTAGTATAGTTTAAATGGTAATTTGAAGGATATAATTAAGATATAGAGAAATGGTTTTGATAATACACTCATGTAAAGGTAAAAGTTCATAATATTTTTTCCTAGGTTTTGTTTCATAATTGTAAATGCTCAAGTTAATGAAAAATTGTGAATGTTAAGACTGCATTTATACCAAAAAGTTGCTATAAGGATGATGAACTGCACTTTTTAATGTTTATTTAAAATGCAACATTATCTACATCCATCTTGGAAACAGATCATGCTTCTCCTACATCTTTACACAGAACTCTTGTTTAGAAAACTAAACATGATAGTTCTGGTGATGTTTTCTGTAAGAAAGTAAACATGAAGATGGTCTTTGAAAGGTCTTGAGTAAATGTTTTCCTAATTTTTTTTTCATGTATTGTGTGCAGTAAATTGCTCACAACTAACTTAAACAGAACTGTATGTCAAATATATTCATTATAATATAATTTTTACTAATAGTTCTGCAATAAAGAAGGGTCAGAGTGGAAACTTATTTCAAGAGTAATGGGCACTAAAATATTGATATTCTTGTTCTGTAAATGACAAGTTATATGGAACATTACTAGAACAGAATTTGTTCAGTGATCTATTAGTAAGTAGCCCTGCAGTGTAGCATATACAATGTCACATAATTATATATTTCACTGTACTTTAAACACATATCTTGGTCATATTAATTACTTTGGTGGACTAAAGTGAAATGGATTAAACAATCGTATGAGGGTCCAGCATACTGGAATAAAACTTTGTTCCAAATGCCAAAACCAAATCCATGGTTTGGGGATTTATTGGATGCTCAAACTAAATCCAGACTTTTTGTAAGATTTGTGAACCTGGAAAATTTAGGTGTTCATTCTAATTCATTTTTTGCATAACTACTTTCTTAAGTAATTAGTAAATAAAAGATGAAAACAAAATTTGGAAATTCTTCAAGTGGAAATTAAAGGGAAATTCCAAGGATATGAAACCATGGAAGAAGGAAGGGGTAAGCTAAGTAAAATTATAATATCCTCAAAAATCTGAAACCACATAAGTTAAATATAGAATCATAGGATCATTTAGGTTGGAAAAGACCTCTAAGATCATTGAGTCCAACTGATAACACTGCCAAGTCCACCACTAAACCATGTCCCTAAATGCCACAGCTTCATGTCTTTTAAACACCTCCAGGGTTGGTGACTTGACCACTTCACTGGGGAGCCTGTTCCAATGCTTGACAACCCTTTCATTGAAGAAAATTTTCTTATATTTCCATTTACTCTTGTCCTACTGCTTGTTACTTATGAGAAGAGACTGACACCTACATCACTACAAGCTCCTTTCAGGTAGTTGTAGAGAGAGTGATAAGGTCCTTTTCTCCAGGCTAAACAACCCCAGTTTCCTCAGCTGTTCCTCATGGGACTTGTGCTCCAGACCCTTCACCAGCTTCATTGCTCTTCTTTGGACACACTCTAGCACCTCAGTGTCTTTCTTGTAATGAGTGGTCCAAAACTGAACACAGGATTTGAGGTTCAGCCTCACAACTGCTGAGTACAGGGGGGCAATCACTCCCCTAGCCCTGCTGGCCACACTATTGCTGATACAAGTCAGGATGCCATCAGCCTTTTTAGCCACCTGAGCACACACTGGCTGGTTTAGTCAGCTGTCAACCAGCACACCCAGATCCTTTTCTGACCAGTGGTTTTCCAACCACTCTTACCCAAGCCTGTAGTGCTGCATGGGGTTGTTGTGACCCAAGTGCAGGACCATGCACTTCACCTTGTTGAACCTCATACAAGCTCTGCAAAGCCTTCCTACCCTCCAGCAGATTAACACTCCCACCCAACTTGGTGTCATCTGCAAACTTACTGAGGGTACACTCAATCCCCTTGTCCAGATCATTGATAAAGATATTATTCAGAATTGACCCAATAATGAGCGCCCTGGGAAGCACCACTTTGTGACCAGCCACCAAATGGATGTAATTCCATTCACCACCACTCTTTTGGCCCATCCATCCATCCATCCATCCATCCATCCATCCATCCATCCATCCATATTTTTACCCAGCAAACAGTATGCCTGTCCAAGCCATAAGCAGCCAGCTTCTTCAGGAGAATGCACTGGGAAACATTGCCAAAGGCCTTACTAAGGTTCAGGTAGACAACATCCACAGCCTTTCCTTCATCGACTAAGTGCATCGCCTTGTCATAGAAGGAGACCAAGTTAGTCAAGCAGGACCTGCCTTTCCTAAACCAATGCTGACTGGGCCTGATCCCCTGGGTGTCCTGTATGTACCATGGGATGGCACTCAAGATGATCTTCTCCATAATGTTCCCTGGTACTGAAGTCAGACTGACAGGCCTGTAGTTCCCTGGATCCTCCTTCTGGCCCTCCTTATAGGTTTGCTAACTCCTAGTCAAGTGAGACCTTCCCCCATTGGTCAGGACTGCTGATAAATAAAAACTATAAAAATATTTCCATTTTATTTTTTTGTTCTCTCATACTGGTAAATGTCATTAAAATAACCATTTTACTTGAGTTTTGCATGCATGACCCTGTCTTGGTTTAGGGCAAATTTGGGAGAGATCTTCCGAATAGGGTCCTTCTAGAAAGCAAATTCAAGTGGCTCTTCTCCCAGCTGGTTCAGGAAAAAGATTTCCTTGGAGAAAAGTAGAAAAAACTGTTTATTTAACAGAAATTGAATAATATTAAACAATAAAACCTCTCGCTGTTCGATGAGATGGCAAATCCAGAAAAGTCCTTTTCATGTGGTGTAGCTCAGCTCACTCAGTCTCTAATCAGTCCTTCCAGTGCTGGAAAGTGCTGAGGCCCAGGCCCCAGTGGGCCACAGGGGTGAGCTCCCAGGATTTTTCTGGGTTTTCTGTCCAGAGCAGGTTGAAACAAATCCAAGAAAAAGGAAAAAAACAGTCCGTGGAACTTTTCTGCCTCAGATACATGAAAACTAACTAAAAGCAAATGAAAGCTCTGTCCCGCTGTCTGTCTGTGCTGCAGACAACACAGTCCAGGAGAAACCTGGGAGTGAGTGCTGTTTCTGAACACAAACTGCATGCTTCTTCTTTCCCCCCTTAATTCTCAGAACTAAAGGTGCAGAACTTAATATGTAACATAAACAAGGTGATTTGGGATACAAGCATCATAAAGTCACCCCAGGACAAACCCTTAGATTAGCTCAGTTGGTTAGAGCATGGTGCCAATAACACCAAAGTTGTGGGTTCAATCCCTGTATAGGCCATTGTAGTGGTTTAGATTTGCTAATTTTGTTTTCCCGGCCAACGCACCAAATAAATGTCATGGTTTTAAAGCAGTAACTAAAAAATTGCTAAAAAACATACTTATTTCTTGCTGTGAGATATGGATTAGAACAAGAGAAAAACAGGCTTAAAACTTAAAAGGAATAAAGAAAGTTTATTAACAAAACTACAAGAATAACAAAACCAGAATAAAACTTCCAGAAAACCCCTTTTTCTCCCACTTCTCAACTATTCCCTTGTTTACATGACAACATAGAGACAAAAAAACTTTGGTGGTTAAAACAGTCTCAGTTCTTGCTAGAGTCTTTTCATCAGTCTTTGTAGAGAAACAGAAGTCTTCTTCTGCTAATCTATGGAGTTTCTCACAAGAAAACTATTTCTGTTATAGCTTTCTATTTTTCTGATGCCAGCTGCCCAGAAAAAAATCTGTCATCAAGTGTCTCCTCCCATTTCACATCACTCTGAGGTGTGTATGGGTCAGTGAGTCTAGGGATGTCATTTTTAAGGATGAGTTATTCAAAGGCAAAAGTTCTCTTCATCTGTCTCTGTGAGCCTCCCTGGAAACAGAAGTTTTCTCTTTGCCTCAAGTGACCTCAAATCTTTAACTATTACTTCTCCCCCTTCTGTTCCAGCACCTCACTGTATCACAACTACCCCACCTTTTGCTCAAAATCCATACTTTGAACACTCCATTCCTCCCAATATACTCTGGCATGAATTAAAGGAGGTTTTTTTTTTTCAGAACACTATTGTCTATCTCCATAGCTTTAACAGAAAAATATTTCAGCCTAATTAAAGCATCTCCTTATTCTCTCTTCCCCATCTAAAACTTAACTCTTTTCTTCACTGTCTTTGATGGTTTTATGATGTCTTTTTCATGCTGATTGTCTCTCTCTCTCTGTTTCTCTGGGAAAAGGAGTAATCTTTAAGTCTCATCTAGGGAGTAAAAGAGTTAAAGTCTTGGAAAGCTGCAGGTGTTCATGGTGTCAGGTTTCAGTTCAGCAGCAGAAACTGCAAACCAAGCCAGGCCAGCCGGCTCCGTTTCTCCCCCCCCCCGTGGCCTAGTCTGGCCTGGAGGGGGGGAGAGGAGGCTGAGACAGAGCCTTGTTATCTCGTCAGAAGCCAGAATCCAAAAAAAGCAAGAGAACCCTGGCTTTACATCTTAATGTGGTGTTCACAAGTTGATCTCACTTCTCAATGGTTAAAACCGCCACCAATTCTCAGAAATGGCCAATAATTGGTTACAAGAAAAAACTCCCATCAGCCTCTCGCAGCTTCAACTTCCTCCCAGCTCCTAAAGCTATCTTAAAGGTAAAGTCACCCTATGACAGCCATTTACTTAAAAGTTGGATTTGATCCTCATGGGTCCCTTCCAACTCAGAATATTCTGTGAGTCTATGTTAGTTACTATTTGTTCTATACAAAGGTACAGTCATGTATTAGAAACTGTTTGCCTAAATGCTTCCAAAATTACTCACCAAAAGTCTTCAATAAATTACACCAGAAAAAAAAAAAAGAAAAAAAGTTAATTCTTTTCCTCTTAGAAGTCAAAAGCAAACAGGCTACAACAGAAAGGGATTTGGCTCATGATGCTTTATAGCTATACAAGTTATTTTTCATGTCATCTAGATTGCTTTTTACCTTATATTTGATAGTTTCTTCTTTGTATTTAGAAGACAATAAACCCTATTCAGTTAAATATATTACTGTGTTTTTTTATTTGCATTTTTTTAATTCCATGTGAAGAGAAATATTATATCATTCCAGAACTAAAAATGTATTAATTTAGTTCTGTTAGGGTTTTTTCATGCAATTAATATAAATTACATTGGTTATTATATTTATTTGGAGTTCCAACAATTTTTCTCCAAAGCACAAATAACTTCATAAAATGTTAATGTATCACACTGAATCTGAAATATTTTTAGAAGTGGGGCTATCTGAGTTCACAGGTGGCACGAGTCTTGTTATTTCCTTGTAAACCTAAAGAAAATTTCCAAAACTAAGGCATCATGGCATATCTAGCACTGAAAGAGATTTAAAGAGATTATATTTGCTTGAAGAACAAAGTCACTGTATTAAACAGGCCTTGAGTGGTCTAAAAAATATCAGAGTTCTGTGTTGTACAATTAAGTGGGGGTTTTCAGTAGAGTAATACTGAATTTACATATGTTCACTCTTTCATTTTTGACATAGCTCCAGTGGCTTTTAGACAACTATGAAACTGCAGAAGGAGTGAGTCTCCCCAGAAGTACCCTTTACAACCATTACCTACGCCATTGTCAGGAGCACAAGTTAGATCCAGTCAATGCTGCCTCTTTTGGAAAACTCATACGGTCAATCTTCATGGGATTACGAACCAGAAGACTGGGAACCAGGTTTGCATTAATAAAATCTTAATGTTTAACAGAAAAATATCGAGAATAATCGTGAACATGAAGCTCATATGTTAAAACCAAGCAAGGAAATAAGCAAATAAAAATATTTAAAACCTTTCTGTTAAGGAAATTGTCAAATCCAGCAGACTTCAGGACTCAGGGGACTCCTGGTCTCCTATAGCCAGATTCTGTGTACTCTTATGACCCAGATATCTTCCATCTCAGTCCAATGGATGCAGCTGCTGTTTCCATTTGCAGGTCCCGATAGTAGCGAGATTGAACATGTGTTCCAATGATGCAGACACACACGACACAAACACATCTAACCACAGAAGCTAACACAGGGCAATGCCTTTACCAGCACCTATATAGACACTCATAAACATGAACACAGATAGCCCAATTCTGTTATTTCCAGTTGACCAGGACTGAAGTTGATTAGTGAAACATTCACAAACCCTCACTCACAAGCATACCCCATTTATGGAATTGTTTTATTAACCATGACTGAATAAGTAATTTAGCTGTTTTTTTATTTGCCTTATTCTAATTAAATGAAGCCCAACAGTAAAGTGCTGGAAAATATAGTTTAAGTGAACTGATTTTCAGAAGCTGGTGGAGTTATATCAGTTTTATACCAGAGTGAGAGGAAAGACAAGACTAACTTTTATGTACTGTTTTCCAGTCAAGGCAAATGTTAACTTGTGATGTATATACAAAAGAAACAATGTTATTTTTGTTCTTTCATGAAGGGGGAACTCTAAATACCATTATTATGGGATTCGTGTCAAACCAGATTCTCCCCTTAATCGGCTGCAAGAGGACATGCAATATATGGCTATGAGACAGCAACCCATGCAGCAGAAACAGAGGTATAGTGTTATGAAACTACTTTTTCATATTTCTAGTTCTTAGAATCTTACCTGTCTGTATTTATGTGGCAAAGTTGAATCTCTAATGGAAATTGTTTAACTTCTCTTGGGAAAAATAAAGGTTTGTCAGTTCAGCAGTTGATATCACTGGAGTCTGATATCAGTAGACATATCTAAAAACTCATAAATTTGAAAAATTGATAAAAAAATGTAAAATATAATTCAATTCTTCAGAGCAGACACTTCTTGGTGGTCTTGGGTTATTTTCTCAAAAGATGGAAAAAAAGTAATTGGAGCTTTGAATTTCAAATTCTGCTGTACATTTTTGTCACACTATATTAGGAACGGCGAGGCAGTACAACACAGACTCTCTCAGCTTTGTTGCCCAAGAGAGCAAGTTTTATTATTCCTGATCTTCATTTATAGACAGGTCCGAGAAGGTCCAAGAGGTAAAACTCTCATTGGTCAGTAAACTAACACATCACCATCATTGGTCAATTGGAACACCACCCCTTGACTGTTTCTTACAAGTAAACAACAAGGATCTAAACAACACCTGCAAAGGTTGTTGTCTTTCTCCAAGGACTGTTTGGATTCCTTCTTATGCTTTCTCAGGCCACAGTGAGAACCTTGTGTGACTTAGTTTCACACAGGCTCTGTGCTCCCTGCCTGCTTTCAGCATCCATACATTTTCATCTCTTTATTCAGCACATATAAAAAAAGATAGAAGAACTTGTGATTAGGTTCAGCTTTGTGTTGATGTCCTTCTCCTGGCAAGAACTGGTGCATCAAACCCTTGGACTTGAGCAGAGAAGACTTGGGCTTCTTCTGGGCTCTGCTTGAAATAATCCTGTGGGAGACAGTCCTACAGGGAAAAGGGGTCCAGAAAAGCTGGTTTATTTTTCAAGGATCACCTTCTTGAAGTTTAAGAATGGTCCATCCCAACATACAGGAAGTCAAGTAAAGATGGAAGGAGGCCTGCATGGATGAACAAGGAGCTCCTGGCAAAGCTCAAACATATAAAGTATACAAGAGGTGGAAGAAAGGCCAGGGAACCCAGGAGGAATATAGAGTCCATCTATAGATTCTATATATATAGACTGTCTGAGTGTGCAGGGATGGTGTTAGGAAAGCCAAAGTCCACCTATGAAGGACAAGAATATTATTGAGAGTTGTCAGCATGTACTTACAAAGGAGAAATCATGCTTGACCAACCCAATAGTCTTCTAAAATGAGGTGAATAGCTTCATGGATGAAGAGAGAGCAATGGATTATGTCTATATTGACTTTAGCAAGGCTTTCAAAATTGTTTTCCTGTCAGGGAGCAGCAAGGGCTTGCTTCTTCTTAAGGAATGGGGAGTTGAGAGTACCATGGTATATACAGCAGGGACTTCACCAGCCTGGACCTAGTCCTGCAGTACCCAAGTGAAGTGAGCAGGGAAGATCTGGAGATGGTAGTCAGATTCAACTGAGAATCCAGACCATCAGACAAATTTGTGGTGATGACACAGGTGCGAGGTACAGCCAGGAAGTCAGTCCACAAATCAGGCTCAGGTCTGGTGAGGACAACCAGGGTCAGACAGTCCATTGATCATTGGGTAGGTCCCTAGGGGCAAGACAGGTCCAAGGTCAAGACAGAAAGCAAATCCATAATTTGGGGTCCAGGTCAATGGGATCCATACCACTCACAGGTGTGGGTGTGGCTGAGCTAGAAATCAGTACTCCTGCAACACAGGTATCTTATTAGTGTGTATAAATACCTGATGGGAGGGAGTAAAGACAAAGCCAGACTCTTCTCAGCAGTGCCCAGTAACAGGACAATGAGCAATGGGCACAAACTGAAAAAGAGAAAATGTCATTTAGTTGAAAGGCACCTCTGGCAATTATCTAGTCCACACACACATACCTGTAGCACAAAGCAGTGTCAGCTAGAGCAGGTTGCTCAAGCCCATGTACAGTTGGGTTTTGAATTTCTCTAAAGGTGGAGACAAACTTACTGGGCAAACTGTTTCAGTGTTCAACCAGCCCTAGAGTAAAAAAAAAAAATAAATTTTCTTATGTTTAAGCAGAATTCCCTGCAATTCAATGTGTGCGCATTGCCTTTTGTCTTTTCACTGGATACTAATGAAAATAGTGTGTATCTGCTTTATTTATTCCATCCCAACAGTATCTAGATAAAGTAGTTTTGAAGATCTTTGTTCATCCCCTAAATCAATTCAGGTGTGCAAAGATTTTGGTAAAATAAATTACCAAATCTCAGGCATTCTAAATAGATGAAATGCAGAGAGTAGGGAGCTAGAATGACTGTGCGATATTTACAAGGTGAAAAACTTAGTACTGTCTGGTTTTTTTTCAAAATCAGATATACTAATATACTTTTCAGAAAAGAGGTGTTTATCCAACAGAAAAATAAGAAATTTTCATTGAAAAAATTAGGAATCCATGAACCAAATGTTACCTACATGACGTTTTGTGCAAAAACTGCCAACTTTGAGGGTTTTAATGCAAATTTTTTGATGGAAAAATAGACATTTTAAAAGCAAGATCAGATGTCTTCCTAATATTTTTATCACAATGGACTATGGATAGCATAATAGTTATTTTACGCAAAAGTTTAAATATATATATAAAACACCAGCATTTCTTATTCTAACATGTTTAATATAATTTTGCTGTTCTCTAGTGTGGAGGAAGCCCAGTCCTCCGACAGGCTTCCTCCTTGGAGATCTGTCCCCTAAGATAAGACAAAACTACTTAGTCATGGTGACTAAGCTATGGACCCCTTCCTGCTTCAGGACCCCATGTTATCTCCATGTAAACCATTGGTCATTTTACCCCGGTCTTAGACCATTGGCCCCTTTCCCAATTCTCCCCTTCCCTATAAAAACCTTGGCTTTTGCCCAGTTCAGGGGAAGATTGTCACTGGCCCCCTTCACTGAAGTCTGCCAATAATGAACTCTATGGAATACCACACAGCCTCCTGTCTCTCATTACGCGTTGGCTGGGGTAACCCACGAACGGAGCTGGGCTGATCTGAGCTGATCACAGAGCAGAAATCACTTCTAAAAGAGCCAATCACGTGAAGCCTCAGACCGCTCCTAAGGGTTACCCCTGGCTGGAAGCTGCCTGAGACTCCCTGGATGGCAGTTCCTCTCGGGACCTCTATCCGGAATAGTCGGTGGCAGAGCCAGGGGTTGGACAGACCTCCGGAACCAGCCATCAACACTCTCGCATGCAGAAATCTTTCCTTTTACTTTTTATTTCTGTTTATATCCTTATTTTGCAGGGTTTAGGATACAGATTGGTCAGATTTTCTTCTGAAATGTGTATGGGGGAAAAGCTTGACCCATATATTTGCTTGTTTATTTTAATGGATATAAAGATTCTCATGTATGTACTAGACACCAGAGGGTAATGCTTGGGGGTGGGGGAGAGGATAAAAGAGCTACATGTAAGAAAAACAAACAAACAAAAGCATGCATTAAACTGCATTGCATTTTTTGAACACTATTTCTGAACTAAGATTTCTGTCAAAGTTATGAATCATGTTTAGTATATATTTGAGAGGTTTGGTGTATAACTATATTTGTATAAACTTCATCTTACAGTATTCATAAATCTATCATGTTTTAATATGAGATAATGGGCTTAATACTATAGCTTTAGTCATTAGAAGCAATCTTTATTTTTTTTTAATATATCTAATTTTATTTAAAAACTAAAACAAAATTTAACTTACATGCAATAATTCTCTTTTAAGAAGACATTCAGAGCAAAGAGAATCTAAGAATCATGCATATTTCCTTCTTTCTGATAACTCAAGCTAGGAAATGTTATTTTTCTCCTTTAAAATCATCTGACAACTGTTTGCTTTTTCTGTTCAGATGTATCAGTTTTACCCCCTCTCCATCAATCACATCTAATCAGATAGACACTTTGAGTTCTTGACTTCTTGACAAAGTGTAGGCTGAATTTATGCTAAAGATCACTTTTCCTAATTCTTTCTTAATTTGAAAGGTCATGCAACTTTCCTACTTGTGTGACACTGCATTCCCAGAATCACAGGATATGATGATTTGAATGGAACCAACAAGGATCATCAAGTCCAACTCCTGGCCCTGCACAGGATCATCCCCAAGAGTCATACCATGTGCCTGAGAGTATTGTCCAAATACTCCTTGAACTCTGTAAGGCTTGTTGCTATGACCACTTCCTTGGGGAGCCTGTTCCAGTGCCCAACCACTCTGAGTGAAGAACCTTTTTCTCATATCCAACCTAAACCTCCCCTGACACAGCTTCAGGCCATTCCCTTGAGTTCTGTCACTGGTCACCACAGAGATCAGTGCCTGCCCCTCATCTCCCTCACAAGGAAGTTGGAAACTGCAATGAGGTTCCTCCTCAGTCTCCTCTTATCCTGGCTGAACAGACCAAGTGATCACAGCCTCTCCTCATATGGCTTCCCCCCAAGGCCCTTCACCATCTTCGCTGCCCTCCTCTGGACGCTAATAGCTTAATATCTTTCTTATATTGCAATGCCCAAAACTGCACATGGTATTTAAGGTGAGGCCACACCAGTGCAGAGCAGAGTGGGACAATCACCTCCTTTGACTGGCTGGCACCACTGTGCCTAATGCACCCCAGGACATGGTTGGCCCTCCTGGCTGCCAGGGCACACAGCTGACTCATGATCAACTTTCCACCAACCAGGACCCCCAGGTCCCTCTCCAAGGCACTGCTTCCCAGCATCTTATTCATCAGTCCGTCCATACATCCAGGGTTGCCCCATCCCAGGTGCAGAATCTGGCACTTTCCCTTGCTGAACTTTATATGGGTGGTGATCCCCCAGTCCTCTAATTTGTCAAGGTCTCCCTGCAGGACCTCTCTGCCTTTGAGGGAGTTGAGACCTCTTCCAGTTTTGTATCATCTGTGAACTTACTTATTATCCCTTCCTGTTGAAAGACCCCCGAGCTGTTCACCAGTCTTCACAGAAGTAATTGTGAATGCCGTTTATTTCTATCTTTAGCACACCTTTTATAGGGTTCTACAGGGTCTGCAGGCAGAGCAAGCTACTATTGGCTAACACACACAGTTTACATTTTTTCTCTTACACACAAGGATATTGTTTTACTTTACTCTCTCTTCTGCATGAAGGTTTCAAGGACTTTAGCCCTTAATATCACGACTTATGTCAAAGGCTGGTTTGTGCATACAGGCCTTTACTAATATATAAAATATAGCAACAATTCCCCCTTTCTCTTTTTGCACAAACCAGGCTTTGGATAAGATAACATACAACTTAGACTGTCATCCCAATTAACATGATAAGTAAAGTCCGTCCCCCTTCTAGCACAAGAGACTTCAACCATCCAGTGATGCCTCAGCTGGCGAACCAACTTCCAGTGGGGTCACTACCTTCTTTCAGGGCATGTAACCCATCCTGTAGCTGTTGTAGTTGCTCATGGATGGAAGCTGAATGATCAGTACGATCCAAGCAGCACATGCCTTCAAACTCCTCACAACCATGTCTTTGAGCTAAGAGCAAAAAGTCTATACTAACATAGCAATTACTACACAGGCTAAACACTTTATCTTAAACTATTATCTAACTACTTTTAACACACGTGCTTTGGTATATATGCAGTCTAAGCATGAAAGCAATTTGCTGAAAGGGTAAACACACAACTACAATTTGCTTTATATACAGTTAAATTGAGTCTCTACACTTTCCTTAGGTCTTCTACAGAATTTCTCTAGCACGATTCAGTCCTGGAATGTTCACTGCTCCCGTGATGTCAGCTGGCAGCTGATCGGTGACTGAGGGCTTTGATGTTCAAGTTGTTCTTCACATCCTTCTAAATCTTAAAACAAAGGATACCTGAAAAATTGGTAGAGACACAACATCATAATAACAACATAAAAGTTCTGTTGGTAAACTGTCTGTGTAGTGTTCAGACACAACTGTGTCCTGACAGCTCCACTTCTGATCCATGTCTGGAGTACCAAGGCTGTGTGATAACATCTCTGTTCACTGGATCTCGTGTGTTCAGAGGCAGACAGTCTGGTCAGAAGAACAGGTGACCTTTCTGAACCTGCCAACAAAACACAGGCACTTCTCCCTTTGAAGTTAATAAATTACACTAATTAAATGCTTTTAGGGCATCAATCTCCCCCGTTTTTTTAAAAAAAAATAATAAAAATGAGATGTACTTCTGTTATAAACATCAACAGCAACACAAAACCATATACACAATTAATAAGAACTTATACTAGTTAAAAATCAATTAAATCTTAAACATTATTAATAACATATATAATATAAAACTGCTATTAATTACTAAAACACTGCACCAGCATCCCATAGTTAGCAAACAAACAGAAACAAAACAATCAGTGAAGGATTGGGTAATCATTTCCGGAAATGATTCTCCAAGCTCACTTTAACATTGATCCAGCTGTCATATTAATAGGGTCAAATTGTTGAGTCGAAAGGTGACTCAAATACTGATTTGGTGCAAAAAACATCTGGATCTGCTGGCAAATATTCCATCCAGGTAAAGTCAAGGCTTGGCCAGGGCCTGGCTTTAAACTGGAAAGATGCCTCTTAACTCATTTCTAAAACAAGGTTCTCAATAGTAGCAGCTATGAGATGTTTACAGCACAGCAAACTGTTAAAATGCATTTGTATCAAATGATCAGAAGCCTTAGGTACCAGACCAATTAAACCATGCAGCAGTTGGTTTAATCTGAAGCCTCTCCCATGGCAGCTGATCCTCAGCAATGGTACATCTTCTTAAAATTCTGGAAACACTGAAAAATAAGAAAACTATAACAAACAAAAACTGCAGAGATTGCAACAACCAATAGAACTCCTGATGGAGTCAAGGGTGTCACAGACTGCATTCACTTCTATTCACAAGCAGGTGTTCACCAGTGTTCCATCACAGCTGTCTCAGCTGTGGCTATCTTCATATCTCTAGGAAAATAACTATACTTTGCAATTTAAACAAGTGTCTCCAACAAAACACAAAACAATTTCAATCAAACAATATCTAAACCCAACAATAATTATATATGACAAAAGGAAATAACAAACTTAACCTTAAAAGAATATCTAAGTTAGAAAACTTAACTTAAAAGCATTCAAGCCTAAACATTATAAAATTTGACTATCCTTAATTCTATTAACACTTAATCTATATTAAATGAAAACATAACTTAATCTTATTCTGTTACTACCAAAAAGAGCAACTAAAATTTTGATATATACCTTTTAAACACAATATAACAATAACATGGATTCACTATAGAGATTATAAAAATGAAACAAATCCATCACAATTCTATGTCATCTAGCTTTCAGAATAACCCACAATAACTGCAAATGTTACTAAAAATACTTATTCATAACAGGAATTTGCCTAGTATATGTTTAAATTGGTTAGGATTTTAAAGTGTAGTTTTTCTAGAGAAAAACCACCACAACAACATGGGATTTGGCAAGTTGCCATCCAGCTTTTATAGCACTTTTCAGAAGCATCAAGTCCAATTTTTAAACTAAAACCCAAAATCCAAATTGGTATATATGCAGTTATATGTGTTTTATATAACAAAAGGACTCACATTAAAATTACCTTATTAAAATTGTGGAAAAAACAAGCAAATAGATAATATATACTTTAACTTAACTTTGTCTTGTACAGCAAAGTTCTCTTAACTAATTATTTTTTAAACCACAAAACTCTTCTGTAGATAACATTAATTGGAAGGTTTTCCTAGAAGCTGTAAAACATACCATGTTTTAACCTTAGGTTCTAAGACCAATTATTGCAAGGCAACTTCTGTTAAACACTTTTTTTTTTTTTTTTAAACTTTCAAAGAACCACAATAATTTCTCCAGTAAAACTCTAAAAACTGCAACTGCATAAACTCATAATTACTTAAAACACAAAATTAACTCTACAATGGTATATAAAAACATTTTAAAAACCCAATAAATCATGACTTTTTAACAAATTGGGTACTATCCCCCTGCTTTTTCTTAGAGAGGGAGCGGGGGGGGTGAGCTGCCCGCCCCGCCGCTGCTGCAGCTCTGCTGTTATCTTTCTTCACATTCTCCACATACCTTCGCAGAGAGGAAAAACGGAGAGAAAGAAAAAAACCTCACAAAGTTAACTTTAACAAATGCAGTTTTTTCTCTCAATCTCTCTTGTTGTTCGCCAATAGAGGAAAAAAGGGCATGATTTTACAAAAGCAGGCGATGTTACACGAAGAGTCTGTCACGGCCAGCTGCTAACAACGGTGATCATTGCAGCTTATCAGCATGGCCTTGGAACTTTTCTTGCGCAGCTTCTACCCCCAGGGTGCCTTTGTTCTCTGCACCCACCTCGCTCCCCCATGTCCCCCTGGTTCGGGTGGAAACCAGTCTAAATTTAGCTTCTTTTCTTCCAGGGTGGTAAAGATGGAACTTAAATAAGATTGTAGTGCTAAAAGTGACTCCAAAAATGAAGCAAATATTTCTGGATGTATCACATCCTGCCATAACTGAACAGATTCTGTTCGTTGTTTCAGCATTCGCTGTGGAACTTTTTTTTTCTCATTATTTTCTTCTCTTTGACTCTCCCTCCCTCTCTCCATGGGCAATATAGATAGGAGAGCTTGCCCAGCAGTGGAAGATAAAGGCATCTTCCGCTGTGACGCAGGTAGAATTACGGGGCTCACAGCCTCAGCATATCTCGCTTTTCTGCTTTTCAAGGTATTAATTACAATCTGCCAAGTTCGACCAAGAGACCCAGTGTCCTTGCTCTTTTCCGTAATTGCCGTTTCCCATATCAGAGCCGATATATCAGTCCGTTCTTGCACCACAAAAAGCAGTGAGCACTGCAAATGCCCATGACAATTAGCCCATATAATGAGCATATCCAGGTCCTTTTCCTGGGCTGCTTCGCCTCGATTAACGAGGATGCTGAGAAGCAGTTTATCTGCCACCAGAAATTCCACATCCATGCTGACGGCAACCCGCAATGGGGAAGGTTGCGACCCTTCTACCACGCCCTTGCCTGCCTGGGCCCCCCCCAGCAGCCTGAATTTCCATGTCCTACCGCACCGCGTCTCACCGCGCTCAGGCTGCCTATCCGGTGCCGATCCAAGCCCGCGACGTCTAACGCCCAGATCCACTCCGCTGACTCCAAAGTGTTGGAGTCTGAGATACAGACTATGTGCCCTTGTTTTTAATATTTAGTTCTAAGATTCAAGAAAACACTGAATTTCATATAATATGAAATTCATGAGCATGTTTTCATGGTGATATATGAAAACAAATGTTAAAGTTAGATGAAAAAAGCTAAAAGTTTAGGTGTGTAGATTAGAAAGTTTCTTAAATCACTGGGTGAAAAAAAAATAGTTTAGAGAACAGGAGACAAGATGGAGGATTTAGGGTGTTGTCTCTTTGTATAGAGCATGTTTTGGAGTAACATTCATTATCTCATCTTCATTCTGTTTTAACACAGAAAAAGTGGATGTTATACAAAAATCTATTTTCTGAGATAAGGTACACTTTCTTTTGAGTTAACTAAAAGAAGTGATGCAGGTGAAATTGCATCACAAAGTGATCAACAAAATGATACAGCTCAAGGGTGATACCTGATTCACCTTCATATTCAAGGACTTTATCTCTCGTGCAAGATTCTGAATCTTGACACTGTTCACACCATGCTTTAACAAATGAGGCTTTAAAATATCGACTTTCCCACTGTTTCACATGAAACCCAAAGTTCATTGTTCTTGCATGTTGGATCCAAGCTGTTCCGCTGTCAGCTGTGGTCTTGATACAGTTCACATCAGCGTGCTCGCTCTTCTGCTCTTCGGGCTGTCTGCTTGTCTCTGCAGCTGATGAGTTTTCATGTTCTTTGCTAGGAAGTTACTTTTGCTTTGAACCTGTGAATACACAAACATACACTTTCCTCCAAATTATTAATTGAAATAGATCTTTTAATCTTCTTGCTTTTAAACTTTTGACCAGAACTTAAGAATTCTCTCTCAACTTTGCTTGAGTACTGTTAGAACAATACCTGATAATTGATGGAACTGGCTTTGTAAAAGACTGTCGTGGTTTCAAGCTAGTAATAAAAACTTATTTATTTTTTGCTAGAGATATGGATTAAAATAAGAGCAAAACAGGCTTAAAACTTAAAGGAATAAAGACAGTTTATTAACAAACTACTAGAATAAAAATACCAAAATAAACTTTCAGAGAACCTTTTTACTTTTCACTACTTGATCATTTCTTTGTACACATAACAACATAGAGACAAAAAAAGTTTTACAATCTTGGTGGTCAAAAACAGTTTCAATTTTAGAGTCTTTTCATCAGTCCCCGCAGAGAAACAGAAGTCTCTTTCTGCTAATCCATGGAGTTTCTAGAGTCCACTCCTCCCATCTCACACCACTCTGAGGTGTGCAATGGGTCAAATTGAATCTAGGGATGCTATTTTTAAGGATAAGTGATTCAAAGCCGAAATCTTTTTCAGTTGTCCCTGTGAGCCCTCCTGGAAAACAGCCATCTCCCTGGCTCCTTTAAGGCTTTAAAATCTTCACTTCACTCGCAAGTTCCAGCAACTCACAGCATCATAATCATTTTCTTTTCTTTAAAGTCCACACTTTGAATACTCTATTCCTCCCATACTCTAGCCATGAATTAAAGGAGTCTTTAAACTACTGTCCATCTCCATAGCTGCAACAGAAAGACTTTTCAGCAACAAGCATCTTCTTTTTCTCTCTTTCTTATTTAAACTTAACTCTTTTCTTCACTGTTTCTGGTAGGTTTATGATGTCTTACATGTTAATTGTCTCTCTTTCTCTGTTTGTTCTAAGAAAAAGGAGTAATCTGTTGTTTATCTAGGTAATAAAAGAG
Organism: Poecile atricapillus; assembly: GCF_030490865.1. Taxonomy (NCBI): domain Eukaryota; kingdom Metazoa; phylum Chordata; class Aves; order Passeriformes; family Paridae; genus Poecile; species Poecile atricapillus. Next base: position 97,775,694 of record NC_081288.1, on the reverse strand, counting down.
TTAAAAGAAGAAAGCTACAAAAGTTCATAGTGTCCGGTTTCAGTCTAGCAACAGACTTTGAAAACTAAACAAAACTGCTAAACTGCTTTTCTCTCCTCCCCCCCCTCCCTGCGGCCTTGTCCCGGGCCTGGGAGGGGGGGGGGGGAAAGCCAAGACGGAGCTTGTTACCTCTCCAAAGCCGGAAACAAAAAGAGAACGAGACAGCTCTGAGTGTACTTCTTAAGGGAGTGTTTACAAGTTGAATTCACTTTTTAATGGTCAGATCTGCTGTCAATTCTTGAAATGACTGATAATTGGTCAAGAAGAAAAACTCCCATCAGTCACCAGTAGCTTCAACTTCCCTTTTTTTTTAACTCGGTTTTAAAGGTGAAGCTAACCTACGACAAAGACTTGTTTAAAAAGGACTGTTCAAGAATTATTTGCAATAGATATAAGATCTTGACGCTTTTTCCAAAAATTTAAGATATATTAGGTTTTTATACTTCCGAGGCATAGCCTTGGTTCCCCCCCCTTTTTTTTTTTGTAATTAAGGTATTTGGGTTTTTTGTTATGACAATGAAAAACCATCAAAGTAAAACACTTGCACATGTATACACATAGGAAATAACACTTTTACAGAAATCAAAAACTTATTAAGAAGATGCATAATTAATATTATGCGATATTAAACTTATCTAAATAATCTGTAATATGAATTAGTAAATGTACTAAATATATACTCTCATCCCAGAGTCTGCCACAGCTGATAAATCAATGGAAGATTGGAAAATCATGTCCGGATAACAATTTTCCAAGCCCAATGTAAAATCCAGCTGCTATATTAATTCACTAATTGCCAAGTCAAATTGACCTGAATATTGTTTTGATGCAGAAAACTTCTGGGTTTATTGGTAAATTCTCCATCTAGGTAAAGTCAAGGCTTGACCAGAGCCTTAGGCCTCATCTGGAAAGATGTCTCTTAACTCATTTTCAAAGCAAGGGGTTTAAAAATAACAGCTATAAGATGGTTAAAACACAGCAAACTTTTAAAAGGCATTTGTATAAAGCAAATGACCAGAAGCCTTAGGTACCAGACCAATTAAACCATGCAGCAGTTGGTTTAATCTGAAGCCTTTCCCATGGCAGCTGATCTTCAGCAATGGTGCACCTTCTTAAAATTTTGGAAACACTGAAAAATAAGAAAGCTATAACAAACAAAAACTGCAGAGATTGCAACAACCAATAGAACTCCCAATGAAGTCAAAAGTGTCACAGACTGCATTCACTTCTATCCACAAGCAGGTGTTCATCTTCATCTCTTTAGGAAAATAACTATACTTTGCAATTTAAATAAATGTCTTCAATAAAACATAAAGCAGTTTAAATTTAAACTTGTTAAAAATTAATTATGATAAAAGGAAGTAACAAAACTTAACATCAAAAAATGCCAAAATTATAACTTCACTTAAAAACACTCAAACTTACACATAGTGAAATTAACTTTGATTAATTCTATTAACACTTAATCTGTATCAGATGACAACACAGCTTAATCTTACTCTATTATTATAAAAAAAGGCAATTAAAAGTTTGGTATACACGTCTTTGAACACAATATAACAGGAACATTGATTCACTATAGAGATTATAGGGATGCAACAAATTTATCATCATTCTGTGTTATCTGGTTTTGAGAATAACCCATAATAACTGTAGATGTTATTAAAAATACCCATTCATAACAAGAATTTGCTTGGTATATGCTTACATTTGTTAGGATTTTTAGAGTGCAGTTTCACTAGAAAAAAAAATACAACACTACAAATTTGGCAATTTGCTCTTCAGCTTTTGTAGTACTTTTCAGAAACATTAAGTCTAACTTTTTTAACTAAAATTCAAAATCCAAATTGATATATATGCTATTATACATGTTTTTTATAACAAAAGGACTCACATTAAAATTGCCTAATTGTAAAAAAATACCAAGCAAATGGGTAATACATGGTTAACATAATTTTGAAATTACTGAAAACTGTATTGAACTAACTCCACAATACGGTTACTCAAATGAAAGGTTATAAATGAAAGAAACTTGTCATTCAATCCTTTTTCTGTAGGGTTAATCATATGATCTTTCAACTCAATTTTAAAGAAATGCATCTTGCAGAAACTGACTGTAATTACAGTAATATTACTTGATAATCACTCTATATGATACAGTATTACATTATCAGTAGATGTATAGAGAAGATAACCTTTTCAAAACCTTCATGTATTGGGAATACTGAAACAGAATAAAAATCTTTTAAATTTCTTGGGATGTATAAATATAATTTTCCATGCTATTTTGTAAAAACAAAACCAGCAGATATTATTAGAAATACATCTATATATATTTCACTATAAAATATCTATAAACTTTTTGATCTATTTTTGAAGGCACTTCATTCAATAGAGACTTTTTTTTTTTTTTTTTTTTCCAATCATGGTTACAACAATTTGCTGATTTACTAACAATACAACTTGCAAAGCTTCTAATTTTTGAATTGTCCAATTAAAACACTCTCTTTTTTGTGCTTCTCTGAGATGTCCAGCTTTCTGTTGTTTCTCTTTTCTTTTGTAGCTTGCTTTCGGCGGTTTTACCAAAGTTGCCTTAGTTGTTTCACTGGTGGTTGCCATGGCGACAGCGTTTCTGGCTGCCGTGTGCTATCAAACCCGTCTGTGCCGGGCTGCTTTTGAATCTGAGAAAAAACTCTAAAAACTTATATTTAGGGAGAAACTCCTCTTCAGGAGATAAATCCCTTTTTGGGTGACTGCTGTTTGTGCCAGAAAACGGACCCACGACCCTGAGATTAAGAGTCTCAGGCTCTGCTGTCTGAGCCAGCCGGGCCGACTTCCCGATCTTTGCCGGCTCGGCTTCAGCACCGAAACGTGCATGCGCGGCTCAACAGGGGACTCCGCCAACCTCCTCTCCCTGAGGGCCGGGTCCTCCTCATCATGGATCGCGGCACTGGTCTCCCTGCAGGGTGTGCCTTTGTAGCTTTGGCCAGCCCCTTTTCTTTCGCTGTCTGTCTATGGCAGCGTCCTAATATTTTTTTTCTAATCTCTCCCCCCTCTGCTCGGGGTCACTCCACGGCGCGGCCATCCTGCCGTCTCCTGCCGCTCTTTGAAGCCTTTCCTCTTGGGCAGCCTCTAACTCCGCCTGATGGGCGGGTATTTTCAGGGTCGCCTGCTGAGCGAACACCCCCCTCGTGTCCCCTCTTGGGCAGACACACCTTCACCAGCCTTTTCTAACATCTCTGTGTTGTTAAATTCATCAGAGGATGGGGTAAGCTCCCTCCCTCGCTCTGGCTCCTCTGACGTGCATGGAGGGTGCAGGGTAGGGGGCTGTTCTAAAGGCGTGGTTTCAGAAACAGTGTGGAACTTTTCTAACTTTTTTTTTTTTTTCATCCCCCCCCGCGATTTCTTCTGAGTGCAGTAATTCCAAAAAGACTCTATATAAACCATCATGTCTCTCCATGCAATTTTTTAACCTCCAACAATATGACAAACTGCTCACTCTGCTTTCTGAAGTAACACAAGCTTCCCGGTGTTCAGTTTTCCCTCTCATTCCTCCCTCGTCCCCCCACGTTCTCTGAAGGGACAGGGACAGGGGTACCACGCCGCTGGGGAATTATCTGGGTTTCCCGCGCTTTCAGAAAGGGCAGTTTATCTCCCCACATTCCCAGGGCTCCTAACTCTTTAAACCTCATATTTATATTTTGCCCCATATCCTGGGTTTAAACAATCTCTCTTTATAAATACTCAATCCCATTATCTAGACTGTATACAGCTTACCAGACCTAGCTATCTTCAGATTACTGACGAGCAGAATCCAATGTTCCGAGTCCAGGGCCCTTGGAATTTCGGAATGTGATAGCAGATGTTTTTCTCCAGATGGATTTCTTTCAGGAACTGGTTGCTGTGATCCTGCAGGTGTTGATTGAAGCTTCTGTGAGTTTTTGTAGCACAAACACGGGGCACCATTTGTAATTTCCCTTTCCTTGCCTCCTTTGGGCTCAATTCTCTGTGGATACAACTTTTCTCTAGTCTCTCAGCCTCCTTTGGGCTGAATTCTTCTGGGATCCTCCCTCGTGGGGAGTTCCACTTATCTCAGTCTTTATGATTGGAAGAAAACTCCCGAGCTCGTTAGAATCTTGTTTCTCGTGTTTATTGAAGGATCCTTACAAAACTTAACAGGTCTCTCCAGGCTGGTTACAAGGTTAATCTTTGCAATTTGGCACATTTCTTTCTTCTGATGGTACAAACAAGGCCTTGTGGCACACTCCGTGTCTGATACACAAAATGGCCCCAAACTACGCAGTACTTTTATCTTTATACCTATTTTTACCCAATTGACAATAGACACGTATATTATTTTTCTTAATGACCCAATGACCCATCACCTCTGTGATGCACTGCGGCATTTTCTATCCAATCACTAACTATTACCCAAAAACCTCTAGGAGAAGAACATGAAGAAGAAAGAAGAAAGGACAAGAGACAACACCCTAAATCCTCCATATTGTCTCCTGTTCTCTAAACTATTTTTTTTTCACCCAGTGATTTAAGAAACTTTCTAATCTACACACCTACACTTTTAGCTTTTTTCATCTAACTTTAACATTTGTTTTCATGTATCACCATGAAAACATGCTCATGAATTTCATATTATATGAAATTCAGTGTTTTCTTGAATCTTAGAACTAAATATTAAAAACAAGGGCACACAGTCTGTATCTCAGACTCCAACACAAAGCCCCTCTGCCCGCAGGGGTGTCCTTGGTCAGAGCGCCAGATGTTGAAAGACGCCCGAGCTGTTCACCAGTCTTCACAGAAGTAATTGTGAATGCCGTTTATTTCTATCTTTAGCACACCTTTTATAGGGATCTGCAGGGTCTGCAGGCAGAGCAAGCTACTATTGGCTAACACACACAGTTTACATTTTTTCTCTTACACACAAGGATATTGTTTTACTTTACTCTCTCTTCTGCATGAAGGTTTCAAGGACTTTAGCCTTTAATATCACGACTTATGTCAAAGGCTGGTTTGTGCATACAGGCCTTTACTAATATATAAAATATAGCAACACCTTCCACTCCTGCATCCAAGTCATTTATGCAGATGTTGAAGAGCACAGGGATGAGGATGGAACCCTGCAGAGCCCCACTAGACACAGGTCACTAGTCTGATGTCATCCCATTCGCTATAAGCCTTTGCACCCTACCCATGAGCCAGTTGCTCACCCATTGCATGATGTTTTTATCCAGCTGTGGGCTAGACATTTTGTCCAGAAGGATCTTGTGTGAGACAATATCAAAAGCTGGGCTGAACTCCAAAAAGATTACATCAAGTGGCTTCCCTTGATCAGCTTGCTAGGTTACCTCATCATAAAAGGAAATCAGTTTTTACAAGCAGGAGTTTCCTCTCGTAAAGCCGTGCTGGATGTGACTGATGACTGCCTTGTCTTTCAGGTATTTTTCATTACTTCCCAGAATAATCTTCTCCATAACTTTACTAGGCACCTAAGTGAGACTACCAGGCCTGTAGTTTCCGCAGACCTACTTCTTGCCCTTCTTGAAGACTGGGTCAGCATTCACCAGCTTCCAGTCAGCTGGGACTTGTCCAGATTCCCAAACTGCTCAAAAATCCTTGAGAGGTTTTACAATTACATCAGCCAGCTCTTTGACAAGCTCAACTCCAGTTGAACTTTGACCATACAGATTTTCTCCTTACAGTGGCAAGCAGCATGTCTATATTCTTCCCACATCCCCTGACCTTGCTTCCACTGGCCATACATTTCTTTTTGGCCTTGTTTCCAAGAGAAGATCCCTGTTCAGCCAAGCCAGTCTTCTGCCTTGCCTGCTTGATTTCCAACATTTGGGAATCACCTGCTCCTGTGCCCTTAAAAGGTGGCGTTTAAAAAGTGACCAGCATTGATGGACCCCAGCACCTGCAAAAACATTTTCCCAGGGGACCTTATTCACTAATTTCTTTAACAACCTGAAGTCTGCTCTCCTCATGTCCAGAGTTGAGGTTTGATGGACCTTTTCTCCTGTCAACAGAGATTTTAAATTTGATCTCTTTGTGGTCACTGTGGCCACGACAGCTGCCTATCTCCACTTTGCTCATGAGTTCCACTCTGTTGACAAGCAGTATGTCAAGGAGGGCATCTTTCTGAGTCAGCTCCCTTAGGACCTGTTCCATAAAGTTGCCATTCAGGCTTCTTAGGAATCTTCTGGTCCTGTTTGTACCAGCTGTGTGATGCTCCCAGTTAATTTCTGGCAAGTTGAAGTCTCCCATAAAGACAAGGATAGTTAACTTGGAAGCTTCCCTTAGTTCCTCAAAGAATAATTAATTGGCATCATTGTCCGGGCTATGAGGTCTATAGTAGACTCCCATGATAACATCTGCATTATTTGTTTGTTTTGTGGTTTTAAAGTATTAGTTAAAAAATTACTAGAAAATTTACTAATTTCTTGCTGTAAGATATGGATTAGGAGAAGGGCAAAACAGGCTTAAAACTTAAAAGGCATAAAGAAAGTTTATTAACAAAACTACAAGAATAAGAAACTAGAATAAAACTTCTAGAAACTTTTCCCCCACTACTCAACTATTCTCTTGTTTAATTGACAACATAGAGAAAAAAACTTGGTGGTTAAAACAGACTCAACTTTGCTATAGTCTTTTTATCAGTCTTTGTAGAGAAAAAGAAGGGTTTTTTTGTTAATCTATGGAGTTTTTACAAGAAAACTATTTTCTCATGGCTTTCTATTTTTCTGATGCCAGCCACCTGGAAAACTCTGTTATCAGTCTTTTCTTCTCATTTCACATCACTCTGAGGTGTGTTCGTGGGCCATGGTTCAAGAGGTGTCATTTAAAGGATGAGTTATTTAAAGGCAAAAGTTTTCTTCATTTGACTCTGATTATCTCTGGAAATAGAAGTTTTTTCTTTGTCTTTTAAGGGCTACAAAATCTTTAACAACTCTCACTTTTTTTTGTTTCAGCATCTCATAGGATCACAACTACTTCATTATTTATTCAACTTTATTATGGAATTACTTTTGCTCAGATCTACATTTTGAAATACTTTATTTTCCCTAAAATACTCTTTCATGAATTAAAGGAGTTTTCAGAACATTGTTTATTTTTATAGCTTTAACAAAATAATATTTTAGCTTATTAAGGCATTTATTACTTTCTCCATCTGAAGCTTAATTTTTTTCTTCACTGTTTTTGATAGTTTATGTTGTCTCTTTACATATTGATTACTCTCTCTTCTCTTTTCTCTGCGAAAAGGATTAATCTTCAAGTCTCATCTGGGTAGTGAAATGGTTAAAATTTTGCTCAGGCCTTGTGGATGGTCTCATGATCTCTGCCAGGGCAGCGGCTGGATCTGTCTGAGATGGAAGATGTTCCTTGGCTGCTCTGAGGGAGTGTGGCTACTATCTCAGCACGCCGCAGGCCAATAGCTTTCTCTCCCCTTACTCGGCAGTCTCTGGTGAAACTCATCAGCGGCAGAAACTGCAGCCGAGCCAGTGGCCGGCCTGGCCTGGCAGGCCCTCTGTACAAGGCCCAGCGAGCCCTCTGAGAGGCTCAGCCTTTCTGGCAAGGGGCTCCTGTTACTTCACAGTCTCCATCCTCCTTGGGAACTGCAGAACTCCGGCCAGCCCCGCTCCCCCCGTGGCCTTGTCTGTCCTGGGGGGGAGGAGGCTGAACTGGAGCCCTGTTACTTCTTCAAAAGCTGGAAACTAAAGAGAAAGAGAAATTTCTGGGCTTAGGTTTTAAAGGGTGGTGTTCACAGGTTGATCTCACTTTTCAATGGTCAAAACTACTGTCAGTTCTCAGAAATGGCCAGTTATTGGCCAGGAGAAAAAACTCTCATCAGCCTTCAGCAGCTTTAACTTCTTTAGCTGTTTCTCTTTTTTTTTTAAAAAAAAGCCAATCTATTACAGTTTGTTCTTTGATTCTTAAGGTTTAGGTAGTGGGTAGGTGCTGCCCTGTGCTGGACACAGCTGGTTCCAGCTGGCTTGCTAATGGACCCAATGCAGGTCAAAACTGAGCCAATCAACAAAGCTGATGGTGCCTCAGTGAAAACATACTTAGGACAGCGCAAAACCCACCAGACATGAAGAGGAGTAGAGAGGAAAAAAAGAGTGAACACCAGCAGTATGAACAGAGGTCAGAAAAGAAGCTGGGGGAGGCGATGCTCCATGGTGCCAGAATCAGTATTCACATAGGAGACTATTTAACAGACCATGCTAGAGCAGTTGGATATTTTGTGAAGGAACTGCAGCCCATGGAGAATCCATGCCAGAGAAGTGTGAGAAGGAAGGAGTGGCAGATTTTCTTATGTACTGACCATAACACCCTTATACCCTTGAGCTGTTTATTGCCTCATAATGGAAAACGGCTCAGACTATTCACTGAGTCCTCATAGAGGTATAGCGAGCGTCATTTATTTCTATCTTTAGCACACTTTTATAGGGTCCTACAGGATTCGAGTGGCTTAACAAGCTACTGTTGGTTAATACATATTGTTTAACATTCTTTTCCTTATACACAATGCCATTGTTTTTCTTTATTCTCGCTGTTCCAGGAGAGTTTCAAGGACACTGCCCTTAGAATTGTTGCCTGGATTGGAAGCTGGGTTGTGGAGACAGGCTTTTACTAAAATATCATGCTTTTGCTCTGTTAAAAATGTTTTCCTACAGCCTCACTGAAGGGGCTGCATGTAATATGTATCAATCACAAGGCGGGGGGGGGGGGGGGGGGATGGTGAGTCTGGAACGAAAGCATGAGCCTGGGAAAGGAGGAAGTGTATTTTAATATTTGTCATTTTGCTTTCTGCTACCTGAATTAGTAATTACATTTTTATTTTAATTTGTGATAAGTTTACTTAATTTTACCTAAATTGAGTCTGTTTTGCTGCAACAATGATTTGTAAGCAATCTCCTGTCATTATCTTCGCCTACAATCTATCTTGCTCCTGTTCTTCCTATTTTCTCCATCTGACCTACTGGGGCAGGGAGGGTGTGAGTGGCTGAGTGGGATTTTCACTGTTAACCAAGGCTAAATCACCACAAATGTGAATATATCCAAAGACCTGCTAGAGGTATGCTTGTGTGCAGTGTTTGACATGGCCCTGAATTCAGGATCTAAGATTTCAGAAATGAATTTCACTTGAGTGGCAACAATCACTGAGCTAATTCAAAGGTTGCTGAGTCACAGTTGTGGTCAACATGAGCTATGGGAGTACTACTTCTGTATTCCAATAAGAAATTTAAAAATAGTTAATGTAAACTACAGATGACTATTGTTAAAATTCCCATCTCCCAGTTGAGACAGTAGCTTGGACACAACAGACACAGATCAAGCCATTTAAAGCACTTTTTAACTGGAATTTAAGAAATGCACAGGTAAGGACTTGCCTCACCTATATAGGTAATAGCCCTGACATTCAACTGGAGCTGCTGTATGGCTCAGACTTCCAAATTGAAGTCTGGTTTGTGTTTGACATACAGGTGCTAGATGGTTTATGGGAAGTGTCTTGGTTTGAAAGACTGGTGTCTTCTAAGGAAGGCAGGAGGCTCCCTTGGAATGGAAAATATGACCCTCTCACCTCTGAATTATTATAATTTTGAAATTAAGGGGCTTTCAGACAAAGATGAGAAAAGGAATAACAGTTCTTTACTATAATGTGTATGTATAATGAGGCAAACAACAACAATGGTAACAACAACAACCAAAACCAGAAAACCCAATAAACAGTCTCTTCTGGCTCTTTAAGCACTTTCCCTTTTGGTGTAGTTATGGCTGCAGTTGGCAGGGGCGCTGGTGGCTCTCCAGCTGGGCAGGGCATGTGGCAATGATTCCCCTGCGACTGCAGGGGGTGCAGTGGCACGAGTTTTAGCCTTCTCCCTCTCACTTGGATGGGGGCTGAGGTGGGGACAGCTGCCACCCTTGGGCACAAAACAAAACAAAACAAAACAGACCAAAAACCCCAAAAATGGGATGGGATAATAAACCATCCCCAAGACAGGAAGGAAATGCCAGGATATTGAAATAATTGAATCACAGAATGGTTGAGGTTGGAAGGGACCTCTGGAGGTCATCTTGTCCAACCCACCTGCTCAGGAAGGACAACCTAGACCAGCTGATCAAGACTATGTCCAGATGGCTTTTAAATATCTCCAAAGAGGGAGACTCTACCACGTCCCTGGAAAACTTGTTCCAGTGCTCAATCACTGGATATTTCCTGATGTTCAGAGGGAATCTCCAATGTTTCAGCTTGTGCCTACAGCCTCTTTTGTTTTCACTGTGCACCATTAAAAAAAGCTTGGCTCTATCTTCTTTGTATCTTCCCCTCTGGGATTCATATACATAAAATTCCTCTGAGCCTTCTCTTCTCCAGGCTAGAGTCCCATCTCTCTGAGTCTTTCCTCATAAGAGATATGCTCCAGTTCCTTAATCATCTTGATGGCTCTGTTTGAGTCTCTCCAGTATGTCCATGTCTCTCTTGTACTGGGGAGCTCAGAACTGGACACAGTACACCAGGTGTCGCCTCACCAGTGCTGAATAAAGGGGATCATGCCTCTCCACCTGTTGGCAATGCTTTGCCAAATGCAGACAAGGGTACCATTTGCCTTCTTTGCAGCAAGGGCACAATGCTTGTTCACGTTTGACTTGATGTCCACGAGGACCCCCAGGTGCTTTCCTGGAAGCAGCACAACCCTTTGTAATATCAGCCACTCTTCCCAGTTTTAGTGCTGTCTGCAAGTTTGCTGAGGGTATACTCTGCCTGATCATACAGATCATTAATGAAAATGTTGAACTGGACTGGACCCGGTATTGACCCTTGAGGTACACTGCTAGTCACTACACTTTTTGCCACTGATCATCATCCTCTGGGCCTGGCCATTGTGGTAGGTTGACCTTGGCTGACTGCCAATTGCCCACCAAGTTGATCAGTACAACAAGAAAGAAAAATACCACAAAATGCTCATGGGTCAAGATAAGGACAGGGAGATCATTCAGCAATTGCCATCACAGGCAAAACAGATATGACTTGGGGAATTTAATTTAATTTATTGTCAATCAAAAATGGATAATGAGAAATAAAAATAAGTCTAAAAAAACATTCCTCTCAATTCTTGCTTCTTTGCAGGCTCAACTTCACTCCTAACTCTTCTAACTCCTCCCCCCCAGCAGCATATAGGGATGGAGAATGGAGGTTGCAGTCAGTTCATAATGCATTATCTCTGCCTCTCCTTTCTCCTCACCTGCTTTCTACAAGAGACAGTCCTTCATGAACTTCACCAGTGTGGGTCCTTCCCATAGACAGAAGTTCCTCATGAACTCCAGCATGGGTCCTTTCCATGGAGTGCAATCCTTCAGGAACAGACTGCTATAGCATGCGTCTTCCATAAGGTCACAGGTCCTGCCAAAAAACCTGCTCCAGTGTGAGCTCTTCATGGGATGCAGCTTCTTTCAGAGCACATCTAGCTGTTCTGGTGGGGGTTCCTCACAGGCTGCAGGTGGATCTCTGCATCTCCATGGATCTCCATGGGATGCAAAGGGACAGCTGCTTTATCATGGTCTTCACTCTGGGCTGCAGAGGAATCTGTTCTGGCACCTGGAGCACCTCCTCCCCCTCCTTTTCTTATCCTTGGTGTCTGCAGAATTTTGTCTCACATATTCTCATTCCTCTCTCCCGGCTACTGTTGTGCAACATTTTTTACTCTTTTTAAAATGTTATCACAAAGACGCTACTAATGTCTCTGACTGGCTCAGGCTTTGTCCAGTGGTGGGTCCATCTTGGAGCTGGCTGAAACTGGCTCTTTCTGACATGGGGACAGCTTCTGCTGTCTCCTCTCAGAAGCTACCCCTGCAGACCCCCACTACCAAAACTTTGCCACATAAACGCAATATAGCCATTCAGCCAATTCTCAATCTTGTAACTTCTCTTATTCTTTTTCTTCTCTCTCTTCTTCTATACTTCCTTTGTAATTTTCTTTCCTCACTGATTTCTCAGTCTCCTCTGAGCTGAGATCCTTTGGGATCCTACCTCGTGGGGAGTCCCACTTATCTCAGTTCTCTAGGTTTGAAGAAAACTCCAAGCTCCTTAGAATCTTGTTTCTCATGTTTATTAGAAGGTCATTACAAAACTTGGTAGGTCTGTCCAGACTGGCTGCACAAGTTTAAATCACTGCAATCTGGTACATTTCTTTCTGATGGTACAACAAGGCCTTGTGGCTCACTTTGGCTTTGAAAGCACAAAATGGCTCCAAACTACGCAGTTCTTTTATCTTTATACTTATTCTTACCCAATTAACAATAGACATGTATATTATTTTTCATAATGACCCAATGACCCATCACCTGTGTGCTGCACTGCGGCATTTTCTGTCCAATCACTCACTACTACCCAAAAACCTCTAGAAGAAGAACATGAAGAAGAAAGAAGGAGGAAAAGAAACAACATTCTAAATCCTCCATCTTGCCTTCTGCTTTTTAAACTAACTTTTTCACCCAGTGACTTAAGAAATTCTGTAATCTACACACTCACACTTTTAGCTATTCTAGCTAACTTTAACAGTTGTTTTCATGTATCACCATGAAAACATGCTCATGAATTTCATATTGTATAAAATTCAGTGTTCTTCTGGATCTTAGAACTAAGTATCAGAATCAAGGGCACACACTCTGTGTCTCAGACTCCAACAAATCTATCTCAGTGTCTGCTCATCCAGCCCATATATCATCAAATTTTCTCTTCATCTACCAGGCCTGTCATTTCATTGTACAAGTTTATCAGTTTGGTCAAGTGTGAACTCCTTTTGGTGAATCAATGCTGACTGCTTCCAGTTGCCATCTTCTCTTTCATGTTTTTAAATGGTTCCTAGGTTTAGCTGCTTCATCAACTTCTCAGGAACAAGGTGAGGTTAACCAGCCTATAAAAGCTGTTGAAACTGTTTGACTCTTATAATGTCACCTGTAATAATGCCAGAATTAACACTTTTCCCCAAGATAAAACACATTGGAGCAAGTGGTAGGATAATCCTGGCTCCTAGTATCTAGATTTTTTTGTGTGTGTGAAAGTTCTTTTTAAACGCTGGAAACTCAAAGGAGTGTTACTTTTATGCATTCAAGGCACTTTGGATTCTACTTGAAGACCTGAAAATTTTGTGAAATAATAAATTTTGTAGAAACTAGTGGAAATATGTGAACATACTGATTTTGATTTAAAAATAGAAATTGATCTGCCAGGCATTTTTAAAGTATAGTGAGAATAAAGTTAAAAATTCTTTAAAAATTGGGTTTTTGGATTGCAAATAGATCTATCAAGTGATGAGAAGTTTATCCATAAGACTTCAATGTTACTGTTGATCAGGATAGGGAAAAGCTAGGGAAAAATACTGGAGCTAAATACAAATACAATAATAGGTTACAGAGGTACAAATATATGTGTAAAGAATATAGAGAATATATAAAAGGAAAAAAGGCAAAAATCAATTTGGCATCACTGTGATACTAGAGATTAAACTTCAGTCTTCCTAAAGCTGACTACAGTTGTAAAATTTATTTCTGCAGGCCTCGGATTTTATCCTGGGCCTTTACAATAACCTAACTTCATATAAAAGTCATAGAGATTTATATGATTACAAAACTTTTTGTATTCAAGTATTCTGATTCTTAAAGTTATCATACTCTATGTTGATTGGGCCAAGAGGTGTCTTTTGGAAAAGTATACTTCTTCTTGTTGTGGTTTAACACTGGCCAAATGCCAAGCACTCACGGAAGTTGTTTGCTTACTCTCTCCTGCTACAGTTGGGTAGAGGAGAGGGAAAAAAATTAACAAATGGCTCATGAGTTACGGACTGGGAGAAAAAAAGGACTTTAACATTGTGAAAAACGAGGTTCACTCTCCTGTTAAATTTTAAAAGGTTTAATAAAGACAATAAGAGACAGAAAATAAAGCAGAGTAACAGCCGTATGCCTTGGCTCTCTGCCAAGAGAACACAGTGTCTTTGGAAGACTCCTTTTATCATCTTTTTATTTGGGCTGGGGTTTTTTCTTCTACAGGCAATCAGTGTTGATAGCAGCCTGGGCCCCATCATCTGTTCACTGGAGGATATCTTGCTTTGTACAGACAGGACATAGCCCTAATGTCCAAAATTCTTCTTAACCTACGCCTAACAACTTTGTAGCTACTAGCAGCAGAAAAAAGAAAAAGACATAGCAACTTTCATCTTAATACTTGTGAAAAGCTAATATCCCAATATGTATTTATAACAATGTCAAAACAGGTTCAAATTTAAAGGTATAAAGTAAATTTATTATTAGCAGAGTCAGAGGAGGATAATGAGAAATAAAATAAGGCTTCAAAATATTGAGAGATGGCCAGCTATTCATGACTCTTCACAGAAGTAAAAGTGAACGTTGTTTATTTCTATCTTTAACACACCTTTTATAGGGATCTGCAGGATCTGCAGGCTAAGCAAGTTACTATTGGCTAATACACACAGGTTTACATTTTTTCTCCTGTACACAATGATATTGTTTTGCTTTACTCTCTCTTCTGCAGGAAAGTTCCAAGGACTTTAGCCTTTAATATCACGAATTATTTCAAAGACTGGTTTGTGCAGGCAGGCCTTTACTAATATATAAAATATAGCAACAATTCCCTCTTTCTCTTTTTGCACAAACCAGGCTTTGGATGTGACTCGTTCTACACTTTTACGCACAACTTAAAACTATCATCCCAATTAACACTATAATTAAAATCCGTCCCCCTTCTAGCACAAGAGAACTCAACCATCCAGTGATACTCCAGCTGGCGAACCAACTTCCAGTGGGGTCACTATCTTCTTTCAGGGCATGTAACCTATCCTGTAGCTGTTGTAGTTGCTTATGGATGGAAGCTGAATGATCAGTAAGATTCAGACAGCACATGCTTTCAAACTCCTCAGAACCATGTCCTTGTACTAAGAGCAAAAAGTCAATTGCAGCTTGATTTTGTAATACTGCATGACGTACACTACTCACATCGGCTGAAAGCTCACTTAACATTGTGGATGTTAAGTTCAATTCTTCCTTAGTCTAACAAGCGAGCCTTTTTAGAGTTGCTAAGCCCTAATTCATTCAGGCTTTGCTTTGACTGCTTGACGTTCTTCATTTTATCAGCTACATTCAGCAATTGGTGTAAGCTTGGATGGAACAAAGTAAGTTTCCCAAGATAACAGGGTCCTCCATGTGGACTAGCAGGAATTCCATTCCATGCTCTATCTCCACAGATTAGGAATATTGAACTAGGTGATCGCTTTGGTAATCGTCCTGTGAGATTGCACCGCGAATAAAAGGCTTTACTTCCAGTGTGAGTAACGAGATCAAGTATAGGGTTGACTGCAGCCCTGTGCTGTGTTATTTTGTTGGAATGGCTTTTTGTTGGGGGCTCAAACATTATCCATCCACCTGAGGTATTGGTGGAACCTAACAAATCTAATTCTTCTGGGGGCTCTATGGT
Organism: Poecile atricapillus; assembly: GCF_030490865.1. Taxonomy (NCBI): domain Eukaryota; kingdom Metazoa; phylum Chordata; class Aves; order Passeriformes; family Paridae; genus Poecile; species Poecile atricapillus. The sequence continues at coordinate 97,760,150 of NC_081288.1, read as the reverse complement.
AACATTGAGAACTTAGATCATTTTTGCTTGCCAGCAGGCTTCAAGTTGTCTTAATGTGAAGCCAAAAGTGTGATTGCACTCTTGCAACATTGCCAATCGATTCAGTCGAGTCTCGTTCCTAACTAAACCTTTAAATGCTTGAGGATCCCATTCAGGGACTCCTACAAGACAGGTGCGAAAGGATCTCCAGGTGTGGCTAGGCTTAGACACATTGACCTTTGGCCAGGTCAATGTGCTAGAGTGACCCACATGTTCTGTCGCTTTTGGATGTTAGTTAGCAGAAAGTTGGTCGGGACTATACACAGCACAATTACCATAAGCAGTTTGTTCCATGCAAATGACACCATACTTGCAAACTCACAGCTAAACTGTCGCTGCCCGCTCGGCCCCTTTTGCCTCGGCTAGCTGTGGCCGATGTCAGCGGCAGGAGTGGGGAACCAGGCAAGCACTGCGAGGCTCAACCTGGAACCTCCAGAGCTCCTCTGCGCTCTGGCGTCGTGGCTCACAGGGCGACACAGGTTGTGACGAAGGGAGAAAGAGTGCTCAAGCTCTCCCAATTTCCCAGGAACAAGTTTATTCCAACAGGTGCAGGGCTGGGATCACAGGGGAGAGGTCTGAGCCGAGACCCTGGGCACCCCCATGCGCCAGGTTTTAAGGACCGTGGGCGGCTCATATGGTGACCAATGGGACAACAGCAACGGAGGGGTTATGGGTGGGGATTACAATATGCAGGACCAATGGTAGGGACCCGGGGGGGGGGAAAGCAACTGTACAATCAATGGGGCGTCGAGGAGGGGATGATAGGCAAGGAAAGAACTGGAACAAAAGGTGGGGGTTCACATAGATTGACAGGGCTTAGGGGCAGGATTGGGGTGATGGATGGGGAACAATCTGGAAAAATGGGAAGGGTTTACAATGATGGGCACCTGGGGACAAACCATTCTTTATGACCGGGGAGCAACTGGGGTAAACCACTTCTGAACTTAATAAAACCAAGCAATATGGGCGGCAACACTAAACCTTTAATGTTAAATGAACTTTCAAATATGCTTATACTAACTCTTGAAGGGGGAATACTTATACTATATACTGATATAACAATTACTACACAGACTAAACTCTTAAACTATTATCTAACTACTTTTAACACATGTGCTCTGGTATATATGTAGTCTAAGCGTGAAAGCAATTTGCTGAAAGGGTAAACACACAACTACAATTTGCTTTATATACAATTAGATGGAGTCTGCACTTTTCTTAGAACTTCTACAGAATTTCTCTCACAGACTATGATTTAACACGATTCAGTCTTGAAACATCTGCTGCTCTTGTGATGTCAGCTGGTAGCTGATTGGGGACTGAGGGCTTCGATATTTCGGTTGTTCTTCAGATCCTTCTAAATCTTAAAACAGAAGATAACTGAAAAAAAAAATTGGTAGAGACACAACATCATAATAACAACATAAAATTTCTGTTGGTAAACTGTCTGTGTAGTGTTCAGACACAACTGTGTCCTGACAGCTCCACTTCTGATCCATGTCTGGAGTATCAAGTTTGTGTGGTGATGTCTCCATTCACTGGATCTCATGTGTTCAGAGGCAGACAGTCTGGTCAGATGAACAGGTGACCTTTTTGAACCTGTCAACAAAACACAGACACTCATCCCCTTGAAGTTAATGAATCATTTTGGCTTAGCTGTGGTACATTTCACTAATCAAATGCTTTTAAGGCATCAATTCCCCCCATTTAAAAAAAAAATAATAAAAATGAGATGTACTTCTGTCATACACATCAACATCAACACAAAATCATATGCACAATGAATAAGAACCTATAGCAGTTAAAAATCAATCAAATCATAAACATTATTAATAACATATGTAGTATAAAACTACTATTAACTACTAAAACACTTCACCAGCATCCCATAGTTTGCAAACAAACAGAAACAAAAAAATAAATCAGTGACGGATTGGATAACCACCTCCGGAAATGATTCTCCAATCCCACTTCAAAATTGATCCAGCTGTCATATTAATAGGGTCAAATTGCTGAGTCAAAAAGTGACTCAAATACTGATTTGGTACAGAAAACATCTGGATCTGTCGGCAAACATTCCATCCAGGTAAAGTCAAGGCGTGGCCAGGGCCTAGGCTTTAAACTGGAAAGATGCCTCTTAACTCATTTTTAAAACAAGGTTCTCAATAGTAGCAGCTATGAGATGTTTACAGCACAGCAAACTGTTAAAATGCATTTGTACAAAGCAAATGATCAGAAGCCTTAGGTAACAGACCAATTAAACCATGCAGCAGTTGGTTTAATCTGAAGCCTCTCCCATGGCAGGTGACTCTCAGCAATGGTACATTTTCTTGAAATTCTGGAAACACTGAAAAATAAGAAAGCTGTGAAAAACAAAAACTGCAGAGATTGCAACAACCAATGGAACTTCCAATGAAGTCAAGGCTGTCACAGACTGCATTCACTTCTATTCATAAGCAGGTGTTCATCAGCGTTCTATCACAGCTGTTTCAGTTGTAGCTATCTTCCTCTCTCTAGGAAAATAACTATACTTTGCAGTTTAGACAAGTGTCTCCAATAAAACATAAAACAGTTTAAATTAAACAATATTTAAACCAAATAAAAATTGATTATAACAAAGGGAAATAACAAAACCTTAAAAGAATATCCAAGTTATAAAACTTAACTTAAAAACATTCAAGCCTAAACATAATAAAACTTGACTTTTCTTAATTCTATTAACACTTACTCTATATTAGATAAAAACATTACTTAATCTTATTCTGTTACTACAAAAAGGCAACTAAAACTTTGATATATACCTTTTAAACACAGTATGACAATAACATGGATTCACTATAAAGATTATAAAAATGTAAGAAATACATCACAATTCTGTGTCATCTAGCTTTGAGAATAGCTCACAATAACTGCAAATGTTACTAAAAATACTTATTCATAACAGGAATTTGCCTAGTATATGCTTAAGTTGGTTAGGATTTTAAAGTGCAGTTTTTCTAGAGAAAAACCACAACAACACAGGATTTGGCAAGTTGCCATTCAGGTTTTGTAGCACTTTTCAGAAACATTAAGTCCAATTCTTAATTAAAAGCTGAAGTCCAAATTGGTATTTATGCTGTTATGTGTATCTTTTATAACAAAAGGACTCACATTGAAATTACTTTATTAAAATTGTGGAAAAATCATCCAAATAGATAATATATGCTTTAACTATGTCTTGTACAGTAAAGTTCTCTTAACTAATTATTTTTTAAACCACAAATCTCTTCTGTAGATAACATTAAGTGGAAGCTTGTTTTCTTAGTAGCTGTGAATCATATCATATTTTAGCCTTAGTTTTTAAAACTAATTATTGCAAGGTAACTTTTACTTCTGTTAATATTCACAACAAATTCTCTAGTAAAACTCTAAAATCTGCAGCTACATAAATTCATATTTACTTTAAACACAAAATTAACTCTAAAAGGGTACATAAAGACATTTTAAAAACCAATGAATCATGACTTTTTAACAAACTGGGTATTATCCCGGTGCTTTTCTTAGAGAGGGAGCGGGGGGGGGAACTGCCCGCTCTGCTGCTGCTGCAGCTCTGCTGTTATCTTTCTTCATCATCCCCCACATACTCTCACAGAGAGGAAAAACAGAGAGAAAGAAAGAAAAAAAAACCTCACAAAGTTAACTTTAACAAATTCAGTTCTTTCTCTCAATATTTCTCTCGTTGTTCACAGATAGAGGAAAAAGGGCACGATTTTACAAAAGCAGATGTTACACGACAAGTCTCTCAGGGCCAGGTGGTTACAACGGTGACCATTGCAGCTTATCATCTTTTAATTACAGTGATGAATTTCAAGCTAGATACCATATAGTTCACAATTTTTTGGCTATTTTGTCTCTCATTGAAGCTGTCTGAGCCACCTGTTTCTGCTCAACTGCTTCTGTAATTGTTCAGCGTGGCCTTGGAACTTTTTATGCACTGCTTCTGCCCTGAGGGTGCCTTTGTTCTCTGCGCACACCTCAGTGCTCCCCATGTCCCCCTGGTTCAGGTAGAGACCAATCTAAATTTGGCTTCTTTTCTTCCAGGGTAGTAAAGTTGGAACTTAAGTAAGATTGTAGTGTTAAAAGTGACTCCAAAAGTGAAGCGAATAGTTCCGGATGTATCACATCCTGCCGAAGCTGAACACACTCTGCCCGCTGCTTCCGTGTTTGATGCAGAGCTGCTTTCTCTTGATAACGCTGTACTTCGTTTGCACTTAGTGTCTGCTCAATATGAGCTTGCAGCTGTTGCAAGAGCTGTTCTATTTGTTGTTGCCTCCTATCGTGGTTTTAAAGCAGTAACTAAAAAATTACTTTTTTCTTGCTGTGAGATATGGATTAGAACAAGAGCAAAACAGGCTTAAAACTTAAAAGGAATAAAGAAAGTTTATTAACAAAACTACAGGAATAAAAACACCAGAATAAACTTCCAGAATACTCTTTTATCCCCCACTACTTGACCACTCTTTTGTACACGTGACAACATAGAGACAAAAAACTTTAGAACTTTGGTGTTTAAAACAGTCTCAATTCCTGCTACAGTCTTTTCATTAGTCTTTGTAGAGAAACAGGAGTCTCTTTCTGCTAATCTATGGAGTTTTTCACAAGAAAACTATTTCTGTTATAGTTTTCTATTTCCTTGATGCCAGCTGCCCGGAAATCTGTCATTAGCTCTCTCCTCCCATTTCACATCACTCTGAGGTGTGTATGGGCCGTGAGTCTAGGGATGTCATTTTAAGGATGAGTTATTCAAAGGCAAAAGTCTTCTTCATCTGTCTCTGTGAGCTCCTCTGGAAACAGTTTTTTCATTGCCCCAAGGCCTCAAATCTTCGCTTCACCCTGTTCCAGCACCTCACTGTATCACAATTACTCTCTCTTTTGCTCAAAATCCACACTTTGAACACTCCATTCCTCCCAATATACTCTGTCATGAATTAAAGGAGTCTTTTTAAACTACTATTGTCCATCTCCATAGCTTTAACAGAAAGGTATTTCAGCTTGTAAAGCATCTCTTTATTCTCTCTTCACCATTTAAAACTTAACTCTTTCCTCACTGTTTTTGGTGGTTTCATGATGTCTTCTTTATGTTGATTGTCTCTTTCTTTCTCTGTTTCTCTGGGAAAAAAGGAGTAATCTGTACTTTTTATCCAGGTAGTAAAAGAATTAAAGCTTTAGAAAAACTGCAGGAGTTCATGGTGTCAGGTTTCAGTCCAGCAGCAGAAACTACAAACTAAGCTAAGCTGGCCGGCTCCATTTCCTTTCCTCCCCCCCTCCCCCTTCGTCCTCTGCGGCCTTGTCCGGCCTGGAGAGAGGGAGCGGGGGGAGGAGGAGTATTGAGAAGACCCCCGAGCTGTTCACCACTCTTCACAGAAGTAATCGTGAATGCCAGTTTATTTCTATCTTTAGCACACTTTTATAGGGTTCTACAGGGTTTGCGAGCAGAACAAGCTACTATTGGCTAACACACACAGTTTACATTTTTTTCTCTTACACACAGGGATATTGTTTTACTTTACTCTCTCTTCTGCATGAAGGTTTCAAGGACTTTAGCCCTTAATATCACGACTTATTTCAAAGGCTGGTTTGTGCATACAGGCCTTTACTAATATATAAAATATAGCAACAAATCCCCCTTTCTCTTTTGCACAAACCAGGCTTTGGATAAGATAACATACAACTTAGACTGTCATCTCAATTAACATTATAAGCAAAGTCCGTCCCCCTTTTAGCATAAGAGACCTCAACCATCTAGTGATGCCCCAGCTGGCGAACCAACTTCCAATGGGATCACTATCTTCCTTCAGGGCATGTAACCCATCCTGTAGCTGTTGTAGTTGCTCATGGATGGAAGCTGAATGATCAGTAAGATCCAAGCAGCACATGCCTTCAAACTCTCCACAACCATGTCCTTGTGCTAAGAGCAAAAGGTCAATTGCAACTTAATTTCATAGTACTGCGTGATATACACTACTCACATCGGCTGAAAGCACACTTAACATTGTGGATGTTAAGTTTAATTCTTTCCTAGTCCAGCAAGCGAGCCTTTTTAGGGTGGCTAAACTTTAATTCATTCAGGCTTCGCCTTGACTGTTTGATGTTTTTCATTTTGCTAGCTATATTCAACAATTGATGTAAGCTTGGGTGGAACAAAGTGAGTTTCCCAAGATAACAGGGTCTTCCATGTGGATTAGCAGGAATCTAATTCCATGCTCTATCTCCACAGATTAGGAATATGGAACTAGGTAATCGCTTTGGTAATTGTCCTGTGAGATTGCACCACGAATAAAGGCTTTACTTTCAATGGTAGTAACGAGATCAGCTATAGGGTTGACTGCAACCCAGTGCTGCATTACTTTGTTAGAATGACTTTTTGTCGGGGGTTCAAACATTATCCATCCACCCGAGGTATTGGTGGAACATAACAAATCCAATTCTTCTGAGGGTTGTAACATTAAGAACTTTGGTAATTTTTGCTTGCCAACAGGCTTCAAGTTGTCTTAATGTGAAGCCAACAGTGCGACTGCACTCTTGCAACACTGCCAATCGATTCAGTCGAGTCTCATTACTAATTAAACTTTTAAATGCCGGAGGATCCCATTCAGGGACTCCTGGGAGACAGGTGCGAAAGGATCTCCAGGGGTGGCTAGGCTCAAACGCATTGACCTTTGGCCAGTTCAATGTGCCAGAGTGACCCATATATTCTGTCACTTTTGGATGTTAGTTAGCAGACAGTTGGTCATGACTATACACAACACAATTACCATAAGCATTTTACCATGTAAATGACACCATATTTGCAAACTCATAGCTAGAACTTCAATCGTTAAATGAACTTTCAAAGATGCTTACACTACCTCTTGAAGAGGGAATACTTATACTTTATACTAACATAACAATTACTATATAAGCTAAATACTTAAAATATTATCTAACTACTTTTAACACAGGTGCTCTGGTATATATGTAGTCTAAGCGTGAAAGCAATTTGCTGAAAGGGTAAACACACAACTACAATCTGCCTTATATACAATTAAATGGAGTCTCTACACTTCTTAGATCTTCTACAGAATTTCTCCAGCACGATTCAGTCCTGGAACGTTCACTGCTCTCGTGATGTCAGCTGGCAGTTGATCGGTGACTGAGGGCTTTGATGTTCAAGTTGTTCTTCAGATCCTTCTAAATCTTAAAACAAAGGATACCTGAAAAATTGGTAGAGACACAACATCATAATAACAACACAAAATTTATGTTGGCAACTGTCTATATAGTGTTCAGACACAACTGTGTCCTGACAGGTCCACTTCTGATCCATGTCTGGAGTACCAAGGCTGTGTGATGACATCTCTGTTCACTGGATCTCATGTGTTCAGAGGCAGACAGTCTGGTCAGATGGACAGGTGACCTTTCTGAACCTGCCAACAAAACACGGACACTTCTCTCCTTGAAGTTAATAAATTATACTAATTAAATGCTTTTAGGACATCAATCTCCCCCGTCTTCTTAAAAAAAAAATAAAAATGAGATGCATTTCTGTTCAACATTAACACAAAACCATATACACAATTAATAAAAACTTATACTAGTTAAAAATCAATTAAATCTTAAACATTATTAATAACATATATAATATAAAACTGCTATTAATTACTAAAACACTGCACCAGCATCCCATAGTTAGCAAACAAACAGAAACAAAAAATCAGTGAAGGATTGGATCATCACCTCTGGAAAATGACTCTCCAAGCCCACTTCAAAATTGATCCAGCTGTCATATTAATAGGGTCAAATTGTTGAGTCAAAAGGTGACTCAAATACTGATTTGGGACAGAAAATATCTGGATCTGTTGGCAAACATTCTGTCCAGGTAAAGTCAAGGCTTGGCCAGGGCCTGGCTTTAAACTGGAAAGATGCCTCTTAACTCATTTCTAAAACAAGGTTCTCAATAGTAGCAGCTATGAGATGCTTACAGCATAGCAAACTGTTCTAAACTCCACAATAATTATATATGACAAAAGGAAATAACAAACTTAACCTTAAAAGAATATCTAAGTTAGGAAACTTAACTTAAAAACATTCAAGCCTAAACATTATAAAACTTGACTATCCTTAATTCTATTAACACTTAATCTATATTAAATGAAAACATAACTTAATCTTATTCTGTTACTACAAAAAGGCAACTAAAAGTTTAATATATACCTTTTAAACACAATATAACAATAACATGGATTCACTGTTAAAATTGTGGAAAAAACGAGCAAATGGATAATATATACTTTAACTTAACTTTGTTTTATACAGTAAAATTCTCTTGACTAATTATTTTTTAAACCACAAATCTCTTCTGTAGATAACATTAATTGGAAGAAGGTTTTCCTAAAAGCTATAAATCACACCATATTTTAACCTTGGATTCTAAAACCAATTATTGCAAGGCAACTTCTGTTAGTATTCACCTTAAACACTTTTTTTTTTTCTTTTTCTTAACTTTCAAAGAACCACAATAATTTCTGTAGTAAAATCCTAAAAACTGCAATTGCATAAACTCATAATTACTTAAAACACAAAATTAACTCTACAATGGTATATAAAAACACTCCGAAAACCCAATAAATCACGACTGCAACAAACCAGGCACCATCTCAGTGCCCCCGCCGAGAGAGGGAGCGGGGGGGTCGACCGCCCGCTCTGCTGCTGCTGCAGCTCTGCTCTTATCTTTCTTCACATTCTCCACACACTCTCGCAGCGAGGAAAAACGGAGAGAAAGAAAAAAAAAAGCCTCACAAAGTTAACTTTAACAAATGCAGTTTTTCTCTCAATCTCTCTTGTTGTTTGCTGATAGAGGAAAAAGGCATACTTTTGCAAAAGCAGGCGATTTTACACGAAAAGTCTCTCATGGCCAGGTGCTAACAACAGCGATCATGGCAGCTTATCAGCTTCTAATTACAAGGATGAATTTTGAACTAGATACCATATAGTCTGAGATTTTTTGACTAGTTTGTCTCTCTTTGAAGCTGTCTGAGCCACCTGTTTCTGCTCAGTTGTTTCTGTAATTGTTCAGAGTGGCCTTGGAACTTTTCTTGCGCTGCTTCTACCCCCAGGGTGTCTTTGTTCTTTGCGCTCACCTCGCTCCCTCATGTCTTCCTGGTTCGGGTGGAAACCAATTTAAATTTGGCTTCTTTTCTTCCAGGGTGGTAAAGATGGAACTTAAATAAGATAGCAATGTTAAAAATGACTCCAAAAATGAAGCAAATAGTTCTGGATGTATCACATCCTGCCATAACTGAACAGATTCTGTTCGTTGTTTCAGCGTTCCCTGTGGAACTTTTTTCTCATTATTTTCTTTTTCCCTAACTCTCCCTCCCTCTCTCCATGGGCAATATAGATAGGAGAGCTTGCCCAGCAGTGGGAGGTAAAGGCATCTGCCGCTGTGATGCAGGTAGAATTACAGGGCTCACATCCTCAGCATATCTCACTTTTCTGGTTTTTAAGGTATTAATTACAATCTGCCAAGTTCGACCGAGAAACACAGTGTCCTTGCTCTTTTCCGTAATTGCCGTTTCCCATATCAGAGCCGATATATCAGTCCGTTCTTGCCCCGCAAGAAGCAGTGAGCACTGCAAATGCTCAAGACAATTAGCCCATATAATGAGCATATCCAGGTCCCTTTCCTGGGCTGCTTCGCCTCATTTAACGAGGATGCTGAGAAGCAGTTGATTAACTGCCGCAAATTCCACATCCATGACAGCACCCGCAAGAGGGAAGTTTGCGACCCTTCTACACACGCCCTTGCCTCTGGGCCCCCCCCCAGCAGCCCTACTTCCACGTCTAACCGCTCTGCGTCTCACCGCGCTCAGGCTGCCTATTTGGTGCCGATCCAAGCCCGCGACGATTAATGCCCAGATCCACTCCGATGACTCCAGAGTCCTTCTGCCCGCAGGGGTGTCTCTGGTCGAAGCGCCAAATATTGAGAAGACCCCCGAGCTGTTCACCACTCTTCACAGAAGTAATCGTGAATGCCAGTTTATTTCTATCTTTAGCACACTTTTATAGGGTTCTACAGGGTTTGCGAGCAGAACAAGCTACTATTGGCTAACACACACAGTTTACATTTTTTTCTCTTACACACAGGGATATTGTTTTACTTTACTCTCTCTTCTGCATGAAGGTTTCAAGGACTTTAGCCCTTAATATCACGACTTATTTCAAAGGCTGGTTTGTGCATACAGGCCTTTACTAATATATAAAATATAGCAACAGAGGAGGCCAAGACAGAGCCTTGTTACCTTCTCAGAAGCCGGAAACCAAAGAGAACAAGAGAGTTCTGACTTTAGATCTTAAGGGGGTGTTCACAAGTTGAATTCACTTTTTAATGGTCAAAACTGCTGTCAATTCTTAGAAATGACTGATAATTGGTCAGGAGAAAAGACTCCCATCAGCCACCAGCAGCTTCAACTTCCTTAGCTCCCAAAACCACCTTAAAGGTAATGCCACCCCATGACACCTCCCTAATAGATCTTTTTTAGATGCACCATTACAATTTACTGATTCATCTCCTGACAGTGGTTGCCTGTCTGCTGAATTCATCGACACGCCTAGGGGGGAGAGGGACGTCCTGCAGCTTTCCCCAGTGAACAGTAGATGGGGGCTGGCAATCCAACAGAAGTTTCCATATCGAACTGAGCGCTACTACGTCTTAACTGTTTCCCCCTGATTGCCGTTTCCCACATCAGATTCCCTATATCCATCCATTCCTCAACTGCAAAGAGCAGAGGGGGCACTGCCAAATGCCCATGATTTTTAGCCCATACAACGAGCTTTTCCAGGTCCTTTTCCTTGACTGCTTCACCTTGTTTAACGATAATGCTAAGAAGCAGTTTTTTAGCTGCCGCAAACTCCACATCCATTTTTCATGCAGCCACGGCGGGGGGAGGGGCGTGACCCCTCACTTACTCCTCTGCCTTCGAACTCCCCCAATGACCCGACACCCTTTTCACCGCACTCAGGTCGTCTATCTGGTACCGATCTGAGGTAGCATCTATCTGCGTTCAGATCTGCTCCACCAACCTCGGTCCAAGGCCTCGTCCCACCATGCATGGACCCGTCGAAGCCCCCCTGCTCACAGGGTCCCTGTTCGGGCACCAGATATTGAGAGACCACCAGCAATTCACGACTCTTCACAGAAGTAAAAGTGAACGCTGTTTATTTCTGTCTTTAGCACACCTTTTATAGGGTTCTACAGGGTCTGCGGGCTAAGCAAGTTACTATTGGCTAATACACACAGGTTTACATTTTTTCTCCTGTACACAATGATATTGTTTTGCTTTACTCTCTCTTCTGCAGGAAAGTTCCAAAGACTTTAGCCTTTAATATCACGAATTATTTCAAAGACTGGTTTGTGCAGACAGGCCTTTACTAATATATAAATTATTATCTACATTACAACACCTTCCCCTCCCCCTCAGCCTCTCTGTCCTTCTCAATGACAGCACAGGAAGACAGGGCGTGGGGACTTTGGTCAGTTCATCATTAGAGATCTTTTTCCATTTGCTGAGGGAGAGAAGTCTTTTCTCTGCTATGCTGTGGGGTCCCTCCCACAGGCAAAACAGTCATCCCAAAACTGTTGTGGTGTGGGTCATTTGTCCGCGGGGTGCAGTCTTTTAAGTCTAGGCTGCTCGAGTTTGGAATAAAGGGCTCGCTCTATCTCTGGAAACAGGGTCCCTCTCTCTATTTGGGTCTCCCACTAGACCACAGCTTTCTCTAACATCTACCTGTTCTGGTGTGAGCAGTTTTTCCACAATCTGAGAGTGGATCTCTGGCATCCCCTGTGGACTTCATGCATTTTAAGAGGGACAGTTTGTTTTACCATAGTCCTCACCATGACCTGAAGAGGAATCTTTGCTCCAATGCCTGAATCACCTCCTCCCTCACTTTCTTTTCCACTGACCTTAGTGTCACCATGTTGCTTTCCCTCACATGTCCTCAATACCTCCTCTGCCTTGAAGAAAAACTGCTGCTTGTAGGTACTATTGTCAACAAGTTCCACCAATTCAAAGATTCTTGCAAGATCCCGCAGTGTCAACAAGTTGAACTTGTCTAGGTTCTGCATCAGAGAATCACTCGTCATGCTTCTGCTACCAGCCAGGTGGCCCTGCCTCCATCATGTGGGCAGTGGTGGCTACCTTGGCACTGGTGCTATTCAACGCCTCACTTCATGTGGAGCACCGGGAAGGGGAAGCCACCACCATCTTCTCTGCCCTTTTTGCCCGCAGAATGGTTGGCTAGGGGCAGCCAGGCAGGCAAGGTTCCCCACGGGCCGCACCAAGGATGGCAGTGGCCATGGCAACAGCCACAGAAACAGCCATGGCACCTCCACCCCTGAGGGAAAAAACTGCTTGTGTGCTGTTTTGATTTTCTTCTTAAATATGTCATCACATAGGCATTACCAACCTCTCTAATTGGGCCAGCAGCATGTCCATGTTCAGAGCCATCAGAGATTTGCTCTGTTGGACATGGTGGGAGCTTCTAGCAGCTTCTCACAGAAGTGACCCCTGTGGCCGCCCCTGCCAACACCAAAGAAACAAGTTGCGCCAAATCAAAACTTGTATATCACATGTTCTATGTTATTGTATAGTTAAATATATGTCTAGAATGACCAGAACCTTGGATACTTGCTTCTTATGGGAACTTTCTCATAAACTAAAATCTAAATAGCTACATAGGACATTCCTATTATCTGTTTAATAAGATCAAAATGGGAACATGCTCGCATCTGACTCAACTGCTTCTTAAGAGGAGAATTTTCAGAGTGGAATTTGTTGATGTCTCTCAAGTTAAAGCTTTACAAGCTGTAATTTCCGACTTGAGCAACAGTTCACATGCATTGCTTTCTGCGTTGAGGTTTCTCTAGTTTTCTTCTAGCTACAAAGCTACTTCAGAAGAACAAAGGTTCCAAGTTCTTATCACTAAGAGCTGTGGCAGAATTAATTTTCAGTTGTGTTGAAGATGACAGGCAGAATCTTCAGCTTGTCAGTGTGATGGTTTTAACATCTGACCACCCTAAACAGGACTCCTATTTGTATCTTTGTCCTTTTTATCCTTTATAATTTTTTCTGTGGTTTAAATGAGGAAGAGTTTAGGATAGGATAGGATAAGATAGGATAGGATAGGATAGGATAGGATGGGATGGGATGGGATGGGATGGGATGGGATGGGATGGGATGGGATGGAATAGGATAGGATAGGATAGGATAGGATAGGATAGGATAGGATAGGATAGGATAGGATAGGATAGGATAGGATAGGATAGGATAGGATAGGATAGGATAGGATAGGATAGGATAGGATAAGCTAGAATAGGCTAGGATAGGATAGGATAGAATAGGATAGGATAGGCTAGAATAGAATAGAATAGAATAGAATAGAATGGAATGGAATGGAATGGAATGGAATGGAATGGAATGGAATGGAATGGAATGGAATAGAATAGAATAGAATAGAATAGAATAGAATAGAATAGAATAGAATAGAATAGAATAGAATAGAATAGAATAGAATAGAATAGAATAGAATAGAATAGAATAGAATAGAATAGAATAGAATAGAATAGAATAGAATAGAATAGAATAGAATAGAATAGAATAGAATAGAATAGAATAGAATAGAATAGAATAGAATAGAATAGAATAGAATAGAATAGAATAGAATAGAATAGAATAGAATAGAATAGAATAGAATAGAATAGAATAGAATAGAATAGAATAGAATAGAATAGAATAGAATAGAATAGAATAGAATAGAATATTTTAGTTGGAAGGGACTTACAACAATCACCTACTCCAACTGCCTGACTACTTCAGGGCGGAACAAAAGTTAAAGCATATTATTAAAGGCATTGTTCAAATGCCTCTTGAACAGTGACAGGCTTGGGGCATTGACCACCTCTGTAGGAAGCCTGTTCCAGTGTTTGACTACTCTCTCAGTAAAGAAATGCTTCCTCATATCAAGTCTGAACCTCCTCTGCTTCAGCTACTTAGTTTAAGTAGCTTTCTCAGCCCTTATGAGCTCATGAGAAGTTTGTTACATGTTAAAACTATTTAAATTACTTTATCTTCAAACAAATGAATTGCCTTTCTTTAGGTGATAAAACCTTTATTTTTGAGCTACTTGATTCCTGGGAAGACAAGTCCTTTGGAAAAGGAAATATTGTGTTTCTGTTTAGTGTAAATGAGCTTTAGATGTTAGTGGTATTGTTTTTAAACCAAATTCCACAAGAAATTGGTAGTTGTGCTATCTGCTTTATGAATTTTATGTGTTGGCAATGTTCTATATTTCCTTGTTACAATTATTCTGATGTTACTTTTTTCTTTTGTGTAAACTAACAAAATTGTATATTGAGACTCAGAAATCAGGTGACCCTAAAGAATGATTTTGTATTTGATAATTTTGTAGGTACAAGCCTGTGCAGAAAGTGGATGGAGTTCCAGATGGTTTCACAGGAAGTGGTCAACAGACAGGCACATCTGCTGAACAAACTATAATTGCCCAAAGTCAACATCATCAACAGTTTTTAGGTATGAAAAGATGTTACACTGTCGTCTCACTGATAATAGAACAAAAAGGTACTCATAGGAGGGATATGTTCTCTATTGCAAGACTTCTGCAGTATTTAATATTCATCATGCAGATATAAAACAAAAAAATGTGCAAAATATATTTGCATGGTAGGTTTAAGATATATTGCAATGCAAGTGCAGTGAAGACTGAGGCAAACTGCTCTGGCAGATGTGCTCTGGACTCAATGATCATGCCAAGGGACTGTGGAGAGAGTTCCTGAAGTGGCAAGACCTCAAAATTAGCACCAAGAGGTGCCTTAGCACCCCACTTTCCCCTCCCAGCAGGAAGCACTGAAGCTCTGACCCAGAGGCAGCTCTGACTCAGCATGGGTGGGGTCAGGAGTGATGAGGTCCACTCCCCACCCTGTAACACCTTGGACACTTAATGTACGGGGCTAAACTGAGGTTCCTTTGCTCTGGGTAGACACAAGGGAGAAATGCCAACCAGATATTCTCAAGAGGTAAAAAATCCCACAAAGGTTTACTGGCAAAAAATAGAAAATCAAGGAACTTTGGCAAAAGATTTAGTACAACATAAAACACTTATCACAGCATCGACTTATCCCATTCAACTTTGCAACCTTTAAACCCATTTGATGTTACATTCCATGAAAAGAAAGAAGAGGAAAGAGAGAAAGACAGGAAAGATATAGCAAAAGAGTCATATAGCTACCAACTCCTGTGTTCCAGCAATGCAACAGATAGAAAACTCCAAGACGAAGGTAGGGTTAAAGAACAACATGCTTGCTTTGTGGTCAGCCTTCTTAAACCCTTGGCCCTTCGTGGGCCTTCCTCCCAGGTGGGACTTCCAGTTACTTGGCCACTCAGGGTCTGGGTTAGGCAACACTGGGGGGCTGCCTCCAGTGTGTTATGATTGACAGAAACTGTGGGGCTGGGGGGTATGGGGGGCAGAGTATCACCTCACTAGAGCAAGGCCAGACCTGCCCCTTATTACACACATTCCAAACATCCCAAAATGTCTCCAGACAATACAATAAATATGAGGCTCTAGAACTTGAAGACCAGGCACAGAATCATCAACGCTGGAAGAGACTTCCAAGATCATCTAGTCCAACCATCAACCCATCACCCCCAAAATCACCCTTAAACCATATGCCCAAGTGCCACATCCAGATGCCTCTTGAACACAAATACAAAATGGGCACACTACAATATGGACAAAGGTCCATCCAGGTTGGAGAAGTTGCCTAGGGTAAGTCTACCACTTGCATCACAACTGCCACAGTCAATAAAAAAAGAGCAATTGTCATTGGTGACTCTCCTTTGAGAGGAACAGAGGCCTGATATGCTGACTGAACCCAACCCATAGGGAAGTGTCCTGGTTTAGGGCAAATTTGGGAGAAAACCTCCGATGGCCCCCCGCCCCCCCCCCCGCCAGGAAACAAACCCACGTGGCCCTTTTCTCCCACCCCCCAACTGGTTCAGGAAGAGATTTCTCTGAGAGAAGTGGAAAAAACCTGTTTATTTAACAGGCAGAGCACTACCCAGCACAAGAATGAACAATATCAAATTACAAAACCTCTCGCCGCTCTGAAGAGATGACAAAATTCAGAGGGTGTCTTTCCTGTGGATGTTTGCTCTGTTATCAATCCCTCTGGTGCTGGAAAATGCTGCTGCCCAGGCTGGGCTCCTGGTAGTCCACGGGTGCAAGCTCCCAGTGCTCCCCCAAGTCCCCAGTCCAGAGCAGGTTCGATCCATTTCAAGGAAAAGGGAAAAAAAACAGTCCAGGAAGACCTCTCTGCTTTGGCTAGTTGGAAAGCCAAGGCCATCTGTCCCTTGTTGTCTGTCTGTGCTGTAGTTAAAACCCCATCCTGGGATGCGGGGGGAGCAAGTACAGTCTCTGATAACAGACTCGGTGCTTCTTGTCCACTCACTTTTACTCTTAGATGAAGTTTTAAGGATACAAAACCTATTTCTGGGCTAGGTGGACAAATGGGGATACAATTTAACATCACACTCACCCCAGGAGAGGAAGTCTGGTGCCTCCCTAGGGCCAGGGTAAGAGACATTACCAAGAAACTCTGTAGCCTGGAACAGCCCTCTGATTTTTATTCATTACTGGTTTTTCAGGTGGTCAACAGTGAAGTCCAAAAAAAAAGACTGAGGACAATAGAGAGGGGCCCCAAGGCTTTGGGATGACTGGTTGAAGGATCTGGAGCACAAACAGTTTTCTCCTCTATTCTTCCAGTTGCAGAAAATGATGGAGGTAGAAATAGGAAAATCATGCAGATGAATATGTGGTGCTGAGCCAGGTGTCACCAGCAGAATTTGAGGGTTTTTTTATCATGGGTTGTTTTACATGACACTGAGCCTGCTGGCAACAGCTGGGGTACACCTGTCTCAAAAGGGGAAAAGGTTCCTTATTAGTTAGTAGGGCTCACTAAGAGGGCTTTAAACTAGATTTGAAAGGAATAAAATCAGAAACACTGGAGATAAGCCTGGGGGTGGCACGCCACTGACAGATGGTGTGTTAATGAGGTACTTCAGTCTGTAGTGTTGATAGAGGTAGGGGATGGAGATCCATGCAGTAGCAAGGATGCATGGGTTATTGATGTGCTAGAAACCACAGAAGCTGAGAATGTTCAAGCAGAAATTAGAGCTTCTTTCCCTTAAAAGATAGTGGATCAATAACATAACTTGCGTATTACATCAATGCACTCAGCATGGGCAACAAACAGGAGAAACTGGAAGCCATGGTGCAGCAGGAAAACTATGACAGTTGCCATCACAGAGGCATGATAGAACAAGTCACACAACTGATGCAGATAGTCTTTCAGATCCCTTCCAACCCAAACCATTCTATGATTCTATAACCTGATCTCCTTCTATGACAAGGTGACCTGCCTAGTTAATGAAGGAAAGGATGTGGATATTGTCTACCTAAACCTCAGTAAAACCTTTGACACTGTGTCCCACAGCATTCCCGAAGGAACAGGCTGCTCATGGCTTGGATGGGTACACTGTTTGCTGGGTAAAACACTGGCTGGATGGCCAGGCCCAAAGAGTGGTGATGAATGAGGTTAAATCCAGTTGGTGGCTGGTCACAAGTGGTATTCCTCCAGGCTCAGTATTGAGGCCAGTCCTGCTTAATATCTTTATCTGTGATCTGGATGAGGGGATTGAATGTGCCTCTCTAAGTGTGCAGATGACCCCAAATTGGGCAGAAGTGTGGATCTGCTGGAGAGTAAGATGGCTCTGCAGAGCGATCTGTACAGGCTGGATCGATCAGCTGAGGCCAATGGTATGAGGTTCAAAAAGGTGAAGTGTTGGGTTCTGCATTTGGGTCACAACAACCCCATGCAATGCTACAGGCAGGGGGGAAAGTGGCTGAAAAGTGTTGGAAAAGGATCTGGCGGTGCTGGTCAACAGCCGGCTGAACTTTAGATGGCAGTGTGTCTGGATGGCCAAGAAGGCAAATGGCATCCTAGCTTTTACATTTGCTAATGTAAAAATGCTTATTAAATGTGTTATTGCAGTAATTGTACACTTTGTTTTGAATTCATATATTGGGATTTTGAAACATCACATCTTTTGGCATATCCTTGCTGTTATCAAAATCACTGGGAACCTTAGGCTATAGTTAGCAGGTTTTTGAATTTTCCTTTCCACTGTCCCCCTAGTTGACAGTGCATTTTTTCCCCCATACCAGTATATCTGTTAGAAACACTTCTGAGAAATAGTAAAAGCACATGTTGGCTACAGTTGAAAGGCTTTTAAATTTCAAGTAAATATATGCTGCTGAGTTTACCAAACCCTAACATGTATATCAATGCAAAAACTCTTTGGCTGATCAAAATAAAAACTATTACATTATATTGATCTCTTATATACTGACATGAATATTCTGAAAATGAGTAATCTTTTTTATATACAGATACAATATGTATGTGTAATCAATTTTTATCTGCTACCTGTCAAGAATAATTTAACATATTTTTTTAAAAAAATAGCTAGCTGATTTGTTCACAATTTTATTGCAGCTTTAAAATATATTAAGTATGAAAGACAATCCTCTTTGGACATTATGACCTTCTAGACTTTATTTCTTTACATTATCCTTAAATGTTTTCTAATCTAACTGTAATTGGCATCATTTGCAATAGCTTTCTTCTGTTATATTGTCATGGAAACAGATGCATCTCGAGTACTTCCAGAGTTTGGAGAAGTTGAAATATCTTCTCTGCCAGATGGTACTACCCTTGAGGACATAAAATCACTGCAAAGTCTTTATCGAGAACACTGTGAGGTAAGAAAAGTGTCTTTTCACAGAAATCATTCTTTAAAAATTCCTGTCGTCTAGTGAGAATCAGTACAACAGGGTGACTGACACAAAATAGATTACAGCCAGCCTACTTGTATCATATGTGATCCTCAAATATTTTGCTTATTCAGAAAGGACATTTGCAAAAAGACTCCTGAAATTTCTCTCTTAACAGGAAAAATAAAAATAACGTGTAATAGAATACCGATACTGGAATGTAATCACGTGCAGGTTTTGAGAATTTTAGATAAAACAAACTTTAGATAATATATATACAGAATTTTGCTATTTTTATATGAGTTGAAATCAGATTAAATTATTATTTCTAATGTTTATGTTAAAAACAAACTGATTTTTTCACCAAGTTTTAAAGAAGCAAGTTGCTTAAGAACTTAAGGCCGCATTTTATATTGAATAACATGTTTTAAAGTTATTGTTGAAGGTATTTTAAAGCATGTAATGAAATAACAAAATTAATTAAATAGCTTTCCTTTGTGTTTGGAATAGTGTTAAAACTTCTGTTTAAGTGAATTCACCTGATATATGTGCTTAGGATCTTTTCTGGAGGGTTGATCTTAGTCACTTGGCCTGATCTTAGTCTCTGGTTACACTAGTCCAGACAGCTAAAAAAATTTTTGCTAAAAAGTTATTAAAAAAGATATTATATGTTTGTTTATAAGCATGCATTTTATTATTTTTTTCTGCAAAATGACATGGGGCAGCTATACCCCGGGAAATAATTGTGGGGAGAATCACTTAGAAGACTATCTGCACTAATTTTATATTTCTTTAGGCAATAGTGGATGTTATTGTGAATCTTCAGTTTAGCCTGATAGAAAAATTGTGGCAAACTTTCTGGCGCTATTCTCCCTCTGCTCCAGCTGACGATGCAGCTGTTATTGAACTGAGGTCAGTAAATGTATCTTTGCTTACTATTCACCATCATGATATAACAGCAAGAGTCAAATCAACAAAAGACTTAGTTTTACATATAGGCTAAGAACCTTTTCTGATATCAGTAGTTTTTCATATTAAATTTGTGTTGTCTGCTATTTGATATATCGGGTGTTGGTATATGTCAAACTGCAGCCTTGAAATTATTGTATACATCTTCTATTTTTTCCTTTGGATTACTAAATTCAAAGTATCTTTTAGCAATATATTGTCTGGTCTGTTTAAATTGCAAGGACCATTTTTATCATACCTCTGCATTATTTATGGTCTGGAGAAGAACTTTGGAGGCTATTTTTTCCCCCAGGTTCATATGATGAAGTTAGAGTTTCAACTGGATGTTATAGAGAACTCTATAAAGTTTTCATTAAATAATCTATTTCAAAATCCATTGTACTTTTCTTATCTGTATGTAAATGCATTTCCATTTGTTACATTTATTCACAACAGCAATCTGAGTGAAATAGAAAGTCGACTTCCAAAAGGAAAACTAATTACTCTCTGCAAAAATGAGTCTATTCTGAAATGGATGGGTAACTGTGACCATGTGATGTACCAGGCTTTGGTGGAGATTCTCATTCCTGACGTCCTTAGACCTATTCCTAGTAAGTTAAACACAGATAACATTTCATAAGACTGTCTTTTTTGTTTTATGTGGTGAGATTTTTGTGCCTCATGTGAAACTTTTGGGAATGATTTTGAAGGATCTAAACATATATTGTGTCATCTTTCCTTAACTGTTGAATAGAAAGGTGTACTGGAGTTGATGTAAGCGTATATAAAGAAAAGCAGAGTGGATGTTTCATTGTATTTAGGAAAGCCTATAGAATTTTTAAGAATATATTTTCTTATGAATTATTCCTTTTTTAACTGCAAATTCTAAGTTTTTATTAAAGATAAAAATGGCTTTCTTTATATACTAGCTCTAGTCTAATTGATAGCTGTGAATGCACTATGGCCCTGAGCCTTAGTCCAATAATGTCAAGACAGTCTTTCTGTTGACTTCAGTAGGCTTTAGTTTAAGTTTTTTATATATAAGTTCTAGCTGTTAAAAAAAGTAAAATGTATATGCTTTGTCATTTTATTTTTGGATAATTAAACATTAATGTCAGTGGCTGCTAAAACCTTATCAGTTTTGATACCTATTAAACTAACATAACACTATCAAACATCTTAAGACTTGTTCATTGTTTCAGTCTATTATAGTTTATTTTCTATTTCCAGTATGAAGGACTCATTGATTGATTCTAATATTATGACAAACTGACTGTTATCAGGAATAGAGCACTCTTTTCAAAGCTGATTTTATAGCATCCATCATTGCTCAAGCATGGTATTTTTTTATGGCTGCTTTTGGTAGTAAATGATTTTTAAACTGTTTTCCAGGAAGGATGAATTATTTTAAAAAACATTTATTGAATGTTTTGTATGTTGTGTTAAATCTTAAAAAGTAATTATAATTACATATATATATAATATATAATATTAAAATAAATTATAAAATAAATACTAGGAACCAACAGGGAGACACCTGTGAAATGCCACAAAGGAATTAGGTTGTATTACTCTAAAAAGCCGACAAGGTTGATAGGTCCACTGAAGTGCCTCCATAGCAATGCATGCAGTATGGATAACAGACAGGAAAAGATGGAAGTCTCTGTGCACTTGGAAAGCTATGATTTAATACCATCACTGAAACTTAGTGGGACAAATCACACAAGTGAAACACTGCAATCAATGGCTATAAACTGTTCAGAAAGCACAGGCAAGGAAGAAGGGGTGGAGGAGTTGCCCTCTATGTGAAAAAAATGGGTTGACTGGAGAGAGCTGTCTTTGAAAACAAGGGCTGAATAGGTTGAGACCTTTTGGGTAAAAATAAGGGAAAAGCCAACAAAGGAAAACTCGTGGTTGGTGTTTGCTACAGGCTGCCCAATCAAGGGGAGCCTGTTGATGAAGTGTTTTTACATCAGCTACAGGAAGCATCACACTTGCAGGCTCTGATCCTCCTGGGGGATCACCCTGACACTGTCAATCTCTCTTCCCACATGTGCTGGTTTTGCATTAATTGACATTTGGTGAGGAGGGAAGAAACCACTCACAGAAATTATTTTTCTGAGAGCAGCTGCTTAGAGCTCCCTCAATGCCTAGCAAAAACCAAAGGCGGCTATCTCTGAGAATTGACAACCTATTGTCAGGAAAATTAATCCACAAACACCAGAGGTTTATGTCCAAAAAGGAGACAGAGGAGTCCTTCTTTATTCGAATAAATTCAGTGCCTCTTTGATCTTCTACTGGAATCCATCCCATTGTTTCCGTCGTCTCTCACTGATAGCTACATCTTATCAGCTGACCCACAGCTTGTTTGTAAAGACAAGCTCATCATTCCTCTCAATATGAAACCATTTAGAAGGTAGGTCCACCTCTGTGAGTTCCACATTTAAAGACAGGCAAGACCGGGAAAGCTCTCTTTTGCTTCTGGCTTTGAAGAGGTAACTGGGCACTGGTCGGGCCAGCCCCGCTCCGCTGTGGCCTGCTCAGCCTGGTGAGGCCGGGCCCCAATGGTAGCCGGGCGAGGAATGGAAGGCCATGGGGCCCCGGCCGAGGCTGGGCTGGGCCGCGGCTGCTAACATCTTGCGGACACTAAGCCCTGCCTTGCTGCTGGCCCATGCCAAGCTGGGGTTCGCTGGGCCCCAGGAGCAGCTATGGGCCAGGTCAGACACCCTCTGCCATGGCTCATGCAACCCTAGTGGCTGCCGGGTGGAGGCAGGGGAAGCCATCGGCCCACAGCTGAAATTGTAAGAAGCAGAGACCAGAGACCAGCCATACAGCCAGAGCAGCTGCCACCATTCTGGCCAGTCCCCCTGGGATCTTGGCACAGCTCCAGCATGGCCTGAAATCCATCACTGTGACTACTTCAGCCACTGCCCCGCAGAAACCATCATGACCATCCACAAGCCTGGGCGAGATATTAA
Source organism: Poecile atricapillus (assembly GCF_030490865.1). Taxonomy (NCBI): domain Eukaryota; kingdom Metazoa; phylum Chordata; class Aves; order Passeriformes; family Paridae; genus Poecile; species Poecile atricapillus. Next base: position 97,737,258 of record NC_081288.1, on the reverse strand, counting down.
CTCTTTCACTACACAGATGAAACTTGCAAAACATTGATCCTCTCTCAAGTATAGAAAAGGACAGAGTGATGACACATAGAAAACAACGTGAAGACACCAAGGTCGGTAAAGAAAGAGTTAAGTTCCAGATAGAAGGAGAATTAAAAGATGCCTTAGTATTGAGCTGAAAGTTATTTTAGTAAGGCCATAAAGATGGACTATGATACACTAGAATATCCCCTTTAATTAATGAGAAAGTAAGGGGAGATGAAGTGTTCAAACTAAACGTGAGCAGAGGCATCCATAATGATGCAAAGCAGATGTTGAAGTAGCTGTGATGCCATGAGAAGCTTGAACAGAGAGAGAGAGTGATGAAGACCCTTTTCCCCCCAGGGGAAGAAGAAGAAAACCTCTGTTCCCAGAGATGAAGATGATATCATAGATAAAGAGAACCTTTGCTTTTGAACAGCTCATCCTTAAAATAATACCCCATAAGTTGACATAGCCCATTAACTCAGCTGTAAGAAGGCTGTGAAAATGGGAGGAACTTCAGGATTGCAGATTTTCCAGGCAGCTGCTATTCTTAAAAATTAAAAAGCCATGAGAGTACTGTTTCTTGTGAAGAAGTCACCATAGCATAGTGAGAGAAACTCCTCTCCCTACAAGAACTGATGAAAGACTGTTATAGAGGTGGTAGCTGATTGAAAATCACAGGTTTTGTCTCTAAGTTATCAGTTAAGAAAGAAAAGAAGTTGGGCAGGGGGAGGAAAAGTGTTCTGAAGGTTTTATTCTGATTCTTATTATTCTTTTAGTTCTGTTAATAAAGTTTTCTTTGTACCTTTTAAGATTTGAGCCTGCTTTGCCCTCTTCCTAATTAATATCTCACAGCAAGAAATAAATAAATAATTCTAGTAGGTGCACTGGCGATTTTAGCCAGTGCTAAACCCACCAAAGTATTTAGTGCATTAGCTGGGAAATTCAAATTAGCGAACTTAAACCACAACACAAAATTGGTGTTTCCTCCCAGTTCAAACTAATACCACCACACCACATCTTTCAAGACACTGAATTTCCAGGTAGGGACTGGGGAAAAGAAGTCCCTCCCTTCATGGGAGATCAGGTTTGTGACCACCTGAGGAACCTGAGCATACACCAGTCCATGGGATGACAGGAGGAGCTGGATGTCATTGTGCAGCAGGAAAACTGTGACATAATTGCCATCACAGAAACATGGTGAGATGACACACATGACTGGAGTGCTGCAATGAATGGCTATAAACTCTTCAGAATGGACAGGTGACGAAGGAGAGATGGTAGGGTAGCCCTGTATGTTAGGGACTGTCTCAGTTGTCTGGAACTTAATGATGGTGTTATAGGCTCGAGTGTTTACTCAAGAATCAGGGGCAAGCCCAACAAGACAGATATGGTGGGAGTCTGTTATGGACCACTCAACCAGGATGAAGAGGCAGACAAAATATTCTATAAACAGCTGGGAGAAATCCTAATAATCACTAGCCCTTGTTCTCGTGGGACACCAGCTTATCAGATATCTGCTGAAAATACAACATAGCAGAGAGGAAACAGTCTAGGAGGTTCCTGGAGTGTGTGCAAGAGAACTTCCTGACATAACTGATGAGCCAACTCAGGAAGGTGCCCCGCTGGACCTGCTGTATGTGAATAGTAATGGACTGCTGGGTGATGTCTTAGGCAAAGTGATCATGTAATAACATGTCACAGTAGGACACGCAATGATTCACACAGACACGGCTCCCATATGACAGGGAAAAAAACTGGTTTTATTCTTACAACTTCAGTATTTATAGATTCTCAGCAATGACCAGGGATTGGATAGTTAGGTTACCACCTTTCCAATCACACTGGTCATGCGAGACGTCCATCAAAAGACGTGTATCAGAAAGAATGTATACATATCTATGTTTACAGTCACTGTCCTGGGAAAGTTTTTAGAAATTATGTAAACAAGATCAAAAGTCTGAGTTTTCAGGGTGACAATAACAGTTTTTGATTCTCAGACAAGTAAGGAGGGGTGACAACAGAACTGCTGCCTTGGACTTTCAGAGAGCAGACTGGCCTGTTTAGGAGACTGGTTGAGAGAGTCCTTTGGGAGGCAGTTCTCAAGGACTAAGGAATCCAGGAAGGCTGGACATTGTTCAAGAAGGAAATGCTAAAGGTGCAGGAGCAGGCTGTCCCCAGTTGGTGGTGATGTGGTGGAGAGCCTCTGAGTGAGGCTTAAGGGGATGGAAAACAAAGGAGATATTATAGTGGGTGTTTATTACTGATTGCCCAGCCAGGATGTAAGCAGTGATGAGTTATTCTGTAAGCAATTAGGAGAAATCTCTGGATCAGTAGCCCACATTCTTATGAGAGATTCCAACTTCCCAGACATCAACTGGGAATATCCTGCTGTGATGAGCAGGCCTTGGGAAGTATTGAAGTTTGTGGGAGGTAACTTCTCATCACAAGTACTCTGTGAGCCAACTAGGAGAGATGCCCTCATAGACTTGTTGTTTGTGACTAGAGAAGGACTCTTGGGAGACGTGATGGTTGGTGGCTGTCTTGCCCATGGTGATCAACAGTTGGACTCAATGATCTTAATGATTCTATTATCATGGAATGTTTGAGTATAAATTTTCAGTGTAGTGAGAAAAAAACATCAGCAGAGTTGCTACACTGGACTTTAGTAAAGCAAACTAAGCTATTAAAGGAGATACGTAGCAGAGTACCTTCGAAATCTGCTTTGAGGGCTTAGGGACCCACAAGTTCTGGTCAGTTTTAAAAGGTATTTAAAAGACATATAGATGTGGTGCTTAGGGACATGGTTATTTGATTTCTTCTAGTCCTCATGAACTTTCCCTGATCATCATGTCCATTCAAAGATAATTGAGAGTGGCCTCACAGTGAAATCAGCCAGCTCCCTCAGCACTCATGGGTGCATCTGATCAGGTCCAGGGACTTATGCCTCTCCAATTTTTTAACTGTTTCCCTAACTGGGTCATCTTCTACTGAGGACAATTCTTCCTTGCTGCAGACTTTTCCTCTGGTTTCAGAGGCTTCAGATTCCTGAAGGTAGTCCTTACCACTAAAGACTCAGGTGTAGAAGGCATCTCGTACCTCAGCCTTTGTCATTAGGTTCCCTGCCCCCAGTCAGCACCAGGCCCACATTTTCTATGGTCTTAATTTTTTCTGCTGATGTACCTGTAGAAACCCTTAATGGTGCTCTTCAGTTTCAACTCCAGGTGAGCTTTGGTTTTCCTAATGCCATTTCTGAACACTTGGACAGTGTCTCTGCATTCCTCCTGGGTCATTTGCCCCCTTTTGCAACTCCTGTGGGCTTCTTTTTCATGTTTTAGTCGTGAGTTCCTTGTTCATCCATGCAGATCTATCACCTTTGCTTGATTTCCTGCTCATTGTGATGGACCATTCTTGAGCTTGGAGGAGGTGATCCTTGAATATCAAACAGATCTCCTAGATCCAGAGTGCTCTCCAGGACTGTCTCCCATGGGATTCTTCCAAGCAGGTCTCTGCACAGACCAAAGTCTGCTCTCCTGAAATTTGGAGTTTCTGTCCTGCCATTTGCCTTTTTCCATCCTCTCAGTATACTCAACTCCACCATCTCATGGTCAATGCAGCTCAGACTCCCCCCCAAGCTTCACATCACTGCTATTATAACTTTGTGCCCAGCCCCTCTGTTACCTCTGTCCACCCCGCAGCGGGCAGGGAGGCAGGGGAGGTAGTTTTAGCTTGCCAGACGAGGCCCAAAAAACGAGGCTCTTTCCCTTTGCTGAGATGGCAGTTGCAGTTTTATTTCTTGGGATCCTTCAGGGTGAGATGGCAGGAGGGAAAGAGCAAGAGGTATCGAGAAGCACCTCCTTTTTCCGGACAGGGGAAGTGCTGCCTTATGCGAGGCAGACGCCCTGGTTCGGGAACAGCACGGTGGCCAAGCTCAGGCCACTGGGTCCAAACTGCACACCAGCATCAATGTGATGGATGGCAGAAATGGCATTTATTGCTGGAGAATTTGACACTTTATAACCTAGGTTCACAGTGTTACTCCCATCTGCTTTCATCACAGCTAGGTGCTATTGGCTAATTACAGGGGTCATTACCATAACTAAGGAGGAGGGGGGTGACTATCTTTCCGTTACATCCCGATATCTTCCAACTGCTGGGCCCTAACTTCCACATTTCCCCCCTCTTTATGACTTACCTAATTTTCTAGAATTTTATGTGTAGTCTTAGTCTTAAAAGTTCTAATGTTATTTTATGTATATCTATCTCTAAACATTTTATCTAACTTATCTATATTATAAAAAGTTTTAAAAGTAGATATTATAAACTTGAGTAAAAATATAAGGTACACTATACTTAAAAGGTTAAAAACTTATAAAATAGACACCACAGTTTTTCATTAGTAAACATAAGGCACATGCGGTGACCAAGTGTATTCTTAGAGCATCTGCTGCCTTTCTACAAACAGGATGTTGACCCTTTCTAGTCGGCTCTTAACAAATGACACAAGCCTATTTAAAACACACGGTTCAAAGATTAACACTAATAAGATCATCACAACTGGCCCGATCAGGGTAGACACCAAGGTGGTCAGGCACGGAGATTGGTCAAACCAAGATTGGAACCAGCTTTGCTGGGCTTCCCTCTCCGCTGTCCGTTGGGATAGTCTGTCTCGTAGCTCAGCCATGGTGTCTCTCACAACTCCGGTGTGGTCTGCGTAGAAGCAGCACTCTTCCTTCAGGGCAATGTAGAGGCCTCCTTGCTGCATGAATAGAAGGTCAAGACCTCGCCTGTTCTGCAAAACAACCTCGGAGAGTGAGGAGACTGACTTTTCTAGAAAGGATATGGATTTCTCAGTTCTCTGTAGATCTTCATCTACAATCATCTGTAGCTGAGAGAGACTCTGACTCTGGGTTACCAGGGCGGAGACACCAGTGGCCGTACTGGTCACTCCTAAGCTGAGCAGCATTGCTATTGACAGTCCTGTCAGCAGCTCTCTTTTCTGAAGGCAGTCTGCTCGCTCAAGGTACTGGTTCACTTCTTCTCCGGAGTGGTATAGAACCCTGGGGATGGTAGCAGCTAATACACAAAAGTCAGTGGAGGAGTTAAAGCTTTGGGTATAAATGCAAGGGCTTAGCCCAGTGCGGTGGCAAGCCCACATGCCAGACAAGGGGGCGATTGCCCATTTCTTAGACTTGTCAACGTGCACGGTGGTTGCACAGACTTTTTTGTCAACAACAGTGGCTTTGCCTAAGCAAAACCCTCGCCCGGTCATGTGGCTGATGGTGATTCTGCGAAAAGGTGACTCACTGTGGCACTGAACCAGGGCCTCAGCATTAGACCACATCAGCTGGTTGTTAAGGGCTACAGCCTCATAGAAAGGGGGCTGTGTGTCATAGCACAGCCAACAGGACTCTGTGGCATTGGGGTTGGACTCATTTAGAGGTAAAAAGGTGGCATCTAGCATTCAATAGAGCGAATCGAAAGCAGTAGCTTCAGATCTTTGGGGAGAAGTTTCTCGCTTATGCAGCGGGTACAGACTATTAGATCGTGGGTTCTCAGCTTGTACTACAAGGTTGGGGCCAATTGCTTCAGGTGTCACGATCGGGAGTCGGATAATTTGTACTACTTCACCGGGATCTTTGCCAGGCTTATGCAAGAATACCTACCACATTCTTCCGGTGGTCCAACCCATGTCTGCTGGCTGCAGGACCTGCATGATCATTTGATGACAGACTTTAGATCAGTCATCATAAAAACCATAAAACACTTGCCCTATGGAGTTGAAACTGGGACGCATACAGCCTGCTGGACCCCAGGTTACTTGCAGAAACTTGTCTGCTTTTGGTGGTGCCCACCGGTTGCTCAGGACTATTGTTTCACACCCCCAATAGCCACAAAACCAAGATCCTAGTTGGCGGCAGTAGTCTTTGCCTGGGTTGGTGGCTGGGCACCAGTATGACTGGTACAGCTCAAAGCGAGGGTGGATGTTATGAGTTGCTATACCAGGGAAAATGTCTCGAATGAACACAAAGAACCTTGGGGTGCCTGCTGTGACTACCTCTTTAATCACCTCGCTCGAGGCACAGTGTAAGATCCACCTGAATGGTTGATGGGGGTTATGTTCTGCACTAACCTGCTCGCTGCTAACAAGCCCTAAAAGCAAGATTACACACAGAAGTCGTTGTCGCTTGGGTTTCACAGGCTTGGGAGTTTTGGGCATCTTCGGGTTATCTGGTGGATCATCACCTGCTTCCGGTACTGGAGCATATGCATCATGCGGGCTCCCAATGATCCAGTCCTGCAAACAAAACTTTAGAGTTTTTGTTAGTCTTACTTTGAAGGTCTGGTTTTATTGACTTAAGTGGACACCACTTTACCATCTTTTTTAACTGCTGCACACCCTCGCCCTGTGAGCACTAATCTCCAACCTTGCTCCTACTCTCCTAACTAATTTTTTATTATGACCTGCGGGCCCTCTTCTAGAGCTCGAGTGGCCCAGTGTTTTTGGGAGGGACTGTTTGTTTCATCTCCTCTAGGGAATTGGTTCAGTGCTAACAGTGCAGTTGCTAGCAAGCGCGCCTGGTCTGCTTGGGGAATGGAATTGGCAAAGCCCTCTGTTTTTGCTAACACCTCTAGCTTGGCTTTCAAGGTCTGGTTTGCTCGCTCAACAATGGCTTGTCCTGTGCTATTGTACGGGATGCCTTGCACTAGAGTGATACCCCATTTGGAGGCGAATTCTCAGCTCGGCTTTGAGATAAAATTTGCGCCATTGTCTGTTTTGATTTGCTTAGGGACGCCGAGCCAAGCCATGGCTGTTAGCCAATGCTGGATAGTTGCTTTGGAGTTGGTTTTCAGGTGCTGCGTGGCTACAATTATTCCGCTGTATGTATCCACTGTTACTGCAAGCCATGCTCGGGTTTTCAACAGCTGGCACAATGTAAAGTCTGTTTGCCATATCTCTGAGGCTTTTAGGCCTCTGGGGTTGATTCCACAGGACCACAGTGGTGCTTTTTGGCAGTGGGGACATGAAGCTACTACATGTTTTGCATCAGCAACTGAGATTTCACATCTCTTTGCTAGTGCTTATTGAAAAACCCCCGAGCTGTTCACCAGTCTTCACAGAAGTAATCGTGAATGCCGCTTTATTTCTATCTTTAGCACACTTTTATAGGGTTCTACAGGGTCTGCAGGCAGAACAAGCTACTATTGGCTAACACACACAGTTCACATTTTTTCTCTTACACACAGGGATATTGTTTTGCTTTACTCTCTCTTCTGCATGAAGGTTTCAAGGACTTTAGCCCTTAATATCACGACTTAGTTCAAAGGCTGGTTTGTGCATACAGGCCTTTACTAATATATAAAATATAGCAACAATTCCCCCTTTCTCTTTTTGCACAAACCAGGCTTTGGATAAGATAACATACAACTTAGACTGTCGTCCCAATTAACATTATAAGTAAAGTCCGTCCCCCTTCTAGCACAAGAGACCTCAACCATCTAGTAATGCCCCAGCTGGTGAACCAACCTCCGATGGGATCACTATCTTCCTTCAGGGCATGTAACCCATCCTGTAGCTGTTGTAGTTGCTTATGGATGGAAGCTGAATGATCAGTAAGATCCAAGCAGCACATGCCTTCAGACTCCTCACAACCATGTCCTTGTGCTAAGAGCAAAAAGTCAATTGCAACTTGATTTCATAGTACTGCATGATACACACTACTCACATCGGCTGAAAGCTCACTTAACATTGTGGATGTTAAGTTCAATTCTTCCTTAGTCTAACAAGCGAGCCTTTTTAGAGTTGCTAAACTTTAATTCATTCAGGCTTCGCTTTGACTGTTTGATGTTCTTCATTTTGCTAGCTACATTCAAGAATTGATGTAAGCTTGGGTGGAACAAAGTGAGTTTCCCAAGATAACAGGGTCTTCCATGTGGATTAGCAGGATTCTAATTCCATGCTCTATCTCCACAGATTAGGAATATGGAACTAGGTGATCATTTTGGTAATTGTCCTGTGAGATTGCACCACGAATAAAGGCTTTACTTACAGTGGTAGCTACGAGATCAGCTATAGGGTTGACTGCAACCCAGTGCTGTATTACTTTGTTAGAATGACTTTTTGTCGGGGGTTCAAACATTATCCATCCACCTGAGATATTGGTGGAACATAACAAATCTAATTCTTCTGAGGGTTCTATGGTAACATTAAGAACTTTGGTAATTTTTGCTTGCCAACAGGCTTCAAGTTGTCTTAATGTGAAGCCAACAGTGCAACTACACTCTTGCAACATCGCCAATTGATTCAGTCGAGTCTTGTTACTAATTAAACCTTTAAATGCTGGAGGATCCCATTCAGGGACTCCTACGAGACAGGTGCGAAAGGATCTCCAGGGGTGGCTAGGCTCAAACACATTGACCCCTGGCCAGCTCGATGTGCCAGAGTGACCCATATGTTCTGTCACTTTTGGATGTTAGTTAGCAGACAGTTGGTCATGACTATACACAACACAATTACCATAAGCATTTTACCATGTAAATGACACCATATTTGCAAACTCACAGCTAGAACTTCAATCGTTAAATGAACTTTCAAAGATGCTTACACTACCTCTTGAAGAAGGAATACTTATGCTTTATACTAACATAACAATTACTACACAAGCTAAACACTTAAACTATTATCTAACTACTTTTAACACAGGTGTTCTGGTATATATGTAGTCTAGGCGTGAAAGCAATTTGCTGAAAGGGTAAACACACAACTACAGTTTGCTTTATATACAGTTAGATAGAGTCTCTACACTTTTCTTAGGTCTTCTACAGAATTTCTCCAGCACGATTCAGTCCTGGAACGTTCACTGCTCCCGTGATGTCAGCTGGCAGTTGATCGGTGACTGAGGGCTTTGATGTTCAAGTTGTTCTTCAGATCCTTCTAAATCTTAAAACAAAGGATACCTGAAAAATTGGTAGAGACACAACATCATAATAACAACATAGAATTTCTGTTGGCAACTGTCTATATAGTGTTCAGACACAACTGTGTCCTGACAGGTCCACTTCTGATCCATGTCTGGAGTACCAAGGCTGTGTGGTGACTTCTCTGTTCACTGGATCTCATGTGTTCAGAGGCACACAGTCTGGTCAGATGGACAGGTGACCTTTTTGAACCTGCCAACAAAACACAGACACTTCTCTCCTTGAAGTTAATGAATTACACTAATTAAATGCTTTTAGGGCATCAATCTCCCCCGTCTTCTTAAAAAAAAATAAAAATGAGATGTACTTCTGTTATAAGCAACAACATCAACACAAAACCATATACACAATTAATAAGAACTTATACTAGTTAAAAATCAATTAAATCTTAAACATTATTAATAAGGTATATAATATAAAACTGCTATTAATTACTAAAACACTGCACCAGCATCCCATAGTTAGCAAACAAACAGAAACAAAAAAAAATCAGTGAAGGATTGGATCATCACCTCCAGAAAATGATTCTCCAATCCCACTTCAAAATTGATCCAGCTGTCATATTAATAGGGTCAAATTGTTGAGTCAGAAACTGACTCAAATACTGATTTGGGACAGAAAATATCTGGATCTGTTGGCAAACATTCTATCCAGGTAAAGTCAAGGCTTGGCCAGGGCCTGGCTTTAAACTGGAAAGATGCCTCTTAACTCATTTCTAAAACAAGGTTCTCAATAGTAGCAGCTATGAGATGCTTACAGTACAGCAAACTTAAAATGCATTTGTACAAAGCAAATGATCAGGAGCCTCAGGTACCAGACCAATTAAACCATGCAGCAGTTGGTTTAATCTGAAGCCTCTCCCATAGCAGCTGATCCTCAACAATGGCACATCTTCTTAAAATTCTGGAAACACTGAAAAATAAGAAAACTATAACAAACAAAAACTGCAGAGATTGCAACAACCAGTAGAACTCCTAGTGGAGTCAAGGGTGTCACAGACTGCATTCACTTCTATCCACAAGCAGGTGTTCACCAGTGTTCCATCACAGCTGTCTCAGCTGTGGCCGTCCTCTTCACTCTAGGAAAACAACTATACTTTGCAGTTTAAACAAGTGTCTCCAATAAAACATAAAACAATTTAAATTAAACAATATCTAAACCCAACAATAATTACATATGACAAAAGGAAATAATAAACTTAACCTTAAAAGAATATCTAAGTTAGAAAACTTAACTTAAAAGCATTCAAGCTTAAACATTATAAAACTTGACTATCCTTAATTCTATTAGCACTTAATCTATATTAAATGAAAACATAACTTAATCTTATTCTGTTACTACAAAAAGCAACTAAAAGTTTAATATATACCTTTTAAACACAATATAACAATAACATAAATTCACTATAAAGATTATAAAGATGTAGCAAACACATCACAATTCTATGTCATCTAGCTTTGAGAATAACCCACAATAATTGCAAATGTTACTAAAAATACTTATTCATAACAGGAATTTTCCTAGTATATGCTTAAATTGGTTAGGATTTTAAAGTGCAGTTTTTCTAGAGAAAAACCACCACAACAACATGGGATTTGGCAACTTGCCATCCAGCTTTTGTAGCACTTTTCAAAAACATTAAGTCCAATTTTTAAACTAAAACCCAAAATCCAAATTGGTATATATGCAGTTATATGTGTTTTATATAACAAAAGGACTCACATTAAAATTCCCTTATTAAAATTGTGGAAAAAACAAGCAAATAGATAATATATACCTTAACTTAACTTTGTCTTGTACAGTAAAGTTCTCTTAACTAATTATTTTTTAAACCACAAATCTCTTCTGTAGATAACACTAATTGGAAGAAGGTTTTCCTAGAAGCTGTAAATCACACCATATTTTAACCTTGGGTTCTAAAACCAATTATTGCAAGACAACTTCTGTTAGTATTCACCTTAAACACTTTTTTTTTTTTTCAAACCTTCAAAGAACCACAATAATTTCTCTAATAAAACTCTAAAAACTGCAATTGCATAAACTCATAATTACTTAAAACACAAAATTAACTCCAAAAGGGTATACAAAAACACTCCGAAAACCCAATAAATCATGACCCTGCAACAAACCAGGCACCATCCCAGTGCCCACCCCCGTGAGAGGGAGCGGGGGGGTGGACTGCCCGCTCTGCTGCTGCTGCAGCTCTGCCCTTATCTTTCTTCACATTCTCCACATACTCTCGCAGCGAGGAAAAACGGAGAGAAAGAAAAAAAAGCCTCACAAAGTTAACTTTAACAAATGCAGTTTTTTCTCTCAATCACTCTTGTTGTTCGCTGATAGAGGAAGAAAAGGCATGATTTTGCAAAAGCAGGCGATTTTACACGAAAAGTCTCTCACGGCCAGGTGCTAAAAACAGCGATCATTGCAGTTTATCAACTTCTAATTACAAGGATGAATTTTGAACTAGATACCATATCGTTTGAGATTTTTTGACTAGTTTGTCTCTCTTTGAAGCTGTCTGAGCCACCTGTTTCTGCTCAGTTGTTTCTGTAATTGTTCAGAGTGGCCTTGGAACTTTTCTTGCGCTGCTTCTACCCCCAGGGTGTCTTTGTTCTCTGCGCCCACCTCGCTCCCTCATGTCCCTCTGGTTCGGGTGGAAACCAAGCTAAATTTGGCTTCTTTTCTTCCAGGGTTGTGGGTGTCCAAGCAAGGCTTGTACCCTGGCTGGAACCAGCACGGGCGGCTATCCTCAGCCGCGCGGTCCATATCCCACTGCATCAATGTGATGGATGGCAAATATGGCGATTTATTGCAGGGAAACTTAACATTTTATAGTCTGGGGTCACTGTGTTACTCCCATCTACATACGTCACACCTGGGTGCTATTGGCTAATTGCTAGAGGCCTAGCTATCCTAACAGAGGGGGGTCGGATAACTTTCCGTAACATCCCGAATTCTTCCGCATCGCCAGGCCCTAAACTACAACATATTCCCCTCTCTCTATGAATAATTAATTTGCTAAAATATAAGGTATATTAGTCTTCAAAATTCTAATGTTATTTTTTATATATATTTCTAAACACTTTGTCTAACTTATCTATATTATAAAGTTTTAAAAATGGATAATATAAAATTGAGTTCAAAGATTAACACAAGTAAAATCATCACAACTGGTCCAATCAGGATAGACACCAGGGTGGTTAGCCACGAAGACTGATCGAACCAGGATTGGAACCAGCTTTGCTGGGCTTCTCTCTCTGCTTTTCGTTGAGACAGCCTGTCTTGTAGGTCTGCCATGGTGTCTCTCACTACCCCGGTGTGGTCAGCGTAGAAGCAGCATTCTTCATTCAGGGCGATGCAGAGGCCTCCTTGCTGCATGAATAGAAGGTCGAGACCTCGCCTGTTCTGTAAAACAACTTCAGAGAGTGAGGAGACTGATTTTTCTAGAAAGGATATGGATTTCTCAATTCTCTGTAGATCTTCATCTACAGTCATCTGTAGCTAAAGCAGTCTCTGTTGTTGGGTCACGATGTCAGAGACACCTGTGGCAGCACCAGTTGCTCTCAGGTTAAGCAGCATCGCTATGGTTACACCTGTCACCACTTCTCTTTTCTGAAGCCGGGTGAGTCTCTCCACTTGCAGGCTCCACTCTTCATCCAGGTGGTATAGGACTCTGGGGATGATAACAGCTAATACACAAAAGTCAACAAAGGAGTTAAACTTTGGGTATAAATGCAAGGACTTGACTATTAGATCATGGGTTTTCAGTTTGTACCACAAAATTGGGGCTCACTGCTTCAGGTGTTATAACTATAAACAGCACAATTACTATAAGCAGTTTACCATGTAAATGACACCATACTTACAAACTTACAGCTAGAACTTTAATGTTAAATGAACTTTCAAAGATGCTTACACTATCTCTTAAAGAAAATACTTATATTTTATACTAACATAACAATTATTACACAGGCTAAACACTTTATCTTAAACTATTATCTAACTACTTTTAACACACGTGCTCTATATATATGTAGTCTAAGCGTGAAAGCAATTTGCTAAAAGGATAAACACACAATTACTATTTGCTTTGTATATAGTTAGATGGAGTCTCTACACCTCTCAAATCTTTTACAGAATTTCTCTAACACGATTTAGTCCTGGAATGTTCACTGCTCCTGTGATGTCAGCTGGTAGCTGATCGGTGACTGAGGGCTTTGATGTTCAAGTTGTTCCTCACATCTTTATAAATCTTAAAACAAAGGATAACTGAAAAATTAATAGAAACACCACATCATAATAACAACATAAAATTTCTGTTGGCAACTGTCTGTGTATTGTTCAGACACAACTGTGTCCTGGCAGGTCCACTTCTGATCCAAGTCTGGAGTACCAAGGCTGTGTGATGATCTCTCCATTCACTGCATCTCGTGTTCAGAGGCAGACAGTCTGGTCAGATGGACAGGTGACTTTTCTGAACCTGCCAACAAAACACAGGCACTTCTCTCCTTGAAGTTAATGAAATACACTAATCAAATACTTTTAGGGCATCCATCTCCCCTGTTTTCCTTAAAAAAAAAAAAATGAGATGTGTTTCTGTTCAACATTAACACAAAACTTTATACACAATCAGTAAAAACCTATAACAGTTAAAAATCAATTAATATAAAAGTACTGTTAATTATTAAAACACTGCACCAGCATCCCATAGTTAATAAACAAACAAAACCAAAAATCATCAGTGAAGGATTGGATCATCATCTCCGGAAATGATTCTCCAAGCTCACTTTAAAATTGATCCAGCTGTCGTACTAATAGGGTCAAATTGCAAAGTCAAAAAATGACTCAAATACTGATTTGGGACAGAAAACATCTGGATCTGTTGGCAAACATTCCACCCAGGTAAAGTCAAGGCTTGGCCAGGGCCTGGCTTTAAACTGGAAAGATGCCTCTTAACTCATTTCTAAAACAAGGTTCTCAATAGTAGCAGCTATGAGATGCTTACAGCACAGCAAACTGTAAAAATGCATTTGTACAAAGTAAATAATTAAAAACCTTAGGTACCAGACTAATTAAATCATTCAGCAGTTGGTTTAATTTGAAGCTTCTTTTATGGCAGCTGATTTTCAGCAATGGTACATCTTTTTCAAATTCTGAAAACACTGAAAAATAAAAAGTTATAGCAAACAAAACTGCAAAAATTACAACAACTAAATAGAACTCCCAATGAAGTCTAGGGTGTCACAGTCTGCATTCATTTCTGTCCACAAGCAGGTGTTCATCAGTGGTTTATCACAGTTGCTTCAGTTGTAGCTGTCTTCATATTTCTAGGAAAATAACTATACTTTGCAATTTAAACAAGTGTTTTCAATAAAACATAAAACAATTCAAATTAAACAAAATTTAAACTTAACAATAATTATTTATAACAAAAGGAAATAACAAAACCTAACTTTAAAAGAATATCCAAGTTATACAGCTTAACTTAAAAACATTCAAGCCAACGGTAACATGGATTCACTATAAAAATTATAAAAATGTAACAAATACATTACAATTCTATGTTATCTAGCTTTGAGAATAACCCACAATAACTGCAAATATTACTAAAAATACTCATTCACAACAAGAATTTGCCTAATATATGTTCAAATTAGTTAAAATTCTAAAGTGCAGCTTCTCTAAAAAAAAAGCCACAACACAGGATTGGGCAAGTTGTCATTTAGCTTTTGTAGCACTTCTCAAAAACATCAAGTCCAATTTTTAAACTAAAATCCAAAATCCAAATTAATATATGCAGTTATATGTGTTTTATATAACAAAAATATTAACATTAAAATTTCCTTATTAAAATTGTCAAAAACTCAGCAAATGGGTAATATATGATTAACATAACTTTGAAATTACTGAAACAAAACAAGAATCTTTTAAGTTTCTTGGGATGCAAAAATACAACATTTAAACCTTTTAATCTATTTTTAAAGGCACTTAATTCAATAGAAACTTATTTTTAAATCTCAATTTTAATTACAACAATTTGCTAATTTATAAAGAATACAATTTACAAAGCTTCTAATTTTTAAATTGTCTAATTAAAACTCTCTCTTTTTCTTATCCTTCTCAAAAATGTCCAGCTTTCTGTTGTTCTTCTTTTGTTTTGTAGTTTTACTTTCCGTGGTTTCATTGAAGTAGCTGTTACTTGTTTCAGCGGTGGTTGCCATGGCGACAGCGTACTGCCGTGTGTTTTCCTGAACTGGGCCGTGCCAGGCTACTTTTTAAATCTGAGAAAAACTCTGAAAACTCCAACTGCATAAACTCATAATTACTTAAAACACAAAATTAACTCCAAAAGGGTAGATAAACACCTTTTAAAAACTCAGTAAATTATGACTTTGTAACAAACTCGGTATTGTCCCGGTGCTTCTTCCCGGGGGGGGGGGGGGGGGGGGGGGGTGAACCGCTCGTGTCTCAGTCAAAGCCAAAACTGGTCGGTTACTTCCTGTTTGCCGTGCCTTTTCTCGGGCCCCGGCCTCGCTACCACCCCCGTGGGCAGGCTGTTCCCTCCGCCCTGGTTCCACTCCGCCTCCATCCCACCTTTCCCTCCGTCCCTGGTTCCACTCCGTTCTGGCTCCTGCCCTCCCCCCTTTCTTGCATTCCAATCTCTGTGCAGAGGTGCCCATCCTCCCGCGTCTTATCTCTTTCACATTCCTTATCTTTCTTCTTCACATTCTTTTTCTTTCCCATCCCCCCGACCACGTTCCTCTTTCTTTGTTAGAGACATATTTTTCCCGTGCTACGACTTCTTTCTCTGTGCCATCTTTATGTCTTTGGAGGGATGTTTTCTTCTTATTTTTTTCTGCCACACCTCTGGCTATTTCTGTTAACTTTTTCCAAAAATCTTCTGCTCTTCGCTGTTTCTCTGAGAGCAGATAAGAATTGAGGGACTGAGGGGACTCCCGGCCCCTCTCCCGGCTCAGTTGAGCTTCTCCCGTCTGGGGGCTGTAAAAGCTCTGACCCTGAATTTCAGGGTAGCCAGCATACAGTTCCTTGTTCCCCAGATCTCTTTGGCAAGCATTTTAGTACATCTGTCCCACACCTTAGGGTGGATAAACCTTACAAACTCATTTACGACTTCAACAACCCAAAGCCTTGTAATAACAAGCGAATTAGGTTTACAACTTAATTAATTTACAACTTACAATCTAACCTTTTTCGATGATTTCATCATCCTTCTGGGCCCAGGCTCTTCCGTCAAGAATAGACTCACTATCTTGACCGCTGTTCCTTGACTCAGGGTATCCTTGCTTTCTTCTTGTCCCACTTTTCTTCCTCCCGGGTTTCTGGCACCATATGTGGGTGTCCAAGCAAGGCTTGTACCCTGGCTGGAACCAGCACGGGCGGCTATCCTCAGCCGCGCGGTCCATATCCCACTGCATCAATGTGATGGATGGCAAATATGGCGATTTATTGCAGGGAAACTTAACATTTTATAGTCTGGGGTCACTGTGTTACTCCCATCTACATACGTCACACCTGGGTGCTATTGGCTAATTGCTAGAGGCCTAGCTATCCTAACAGAGGGGGGTCAGATAACTTTCCGTAACATCCCGAATTCTTCCGCATCGCCAGGCCCTAAACTACAACACAGGGTGGTAAAGATGGAACTTAAATAAGGTTGTAGTGCTAAAAGTGACTCCAAAAATGAAGCAAATAGTTCTGGATGTATCACATCCTGCCATAACTGAACAGATTCTGTTCGTTGTTTCAGCGTTCCCTGTGGAACTTTTTTTTCTCATTATTTTCTTCTCCCTAACTCTCCCTCCCTCTCTCCATGGGCAATATAGATAGGAGAGCTTGCCCAGCAGTGGGAGGTAAAGGCATCTGCCGCTGTGACGCAGGTAGAATTACGGGGCTCACAGCTTCAGCATATCTCGCTTTTCTGTTTTTTAAGGTATTAATTACAATCTGCCAAGTTCGACCGAGAAACACAGTGTCCTTGCTCTTTTCCGTGATTGCCGTTTCCCATATCAGAGCCGATATATCAGTCCGTTCTTGCACCGCAAAAAGCAGTGAGCACTGCAAATGCCCGTGACAATTAGCCCATATAATGAGCATATCCAGGTCCCTTTCCTGGGCTGCTTCGCCTCGTTTAATGAGGATGCAGAGAAGCAGTTTATCTGCCGCCGCAAATTCCACATCCATGCTGACGGCAACCCGCAAGAGGGAAGGTTGCGACCCTTCTACCGTGCCCTTGCCTGCCTGGGCCCCCCCCAGCAGCCCTACTTCTGCATCTCACCGCGCTCAGGCTGCCTATCTGGTGCCGATCCAAGCCCACAACGTAGCACCCAGATCCACTCCGATGACTCCAGAGCCCTTCTGCCCGCAGGGATGTCCCTGTTCGGGCGCCAAATATTGAAAGACCCCCGAGCTGTTCACCAGTCTTCACAGAAGTAATCATGAATGCCGCTTTATTTCTATCTTTAGCACACTTTTATAGGGTTCTACAGGGTCTGCAGGCAGAACAAGCTACTATTGGCTAACACACACAGTTTACATTTTTTCTCTTACACACAGGGATATTGTTTTGCTTTACTCTCTCTTTTGCATGAAGGTTTCAAGGACTTTAGCCCTTAATATCACGACTTAGTTCAAAGGTTGGTTTGTGCATACAGGCCTTTACTAATATATAAAATATAGCAACAAGTGCTTTGGCTCCGATGTGCAGGGTTTTGTGTAGCTGACGAGCTTCTTGTAGGGTCCACAATCCTTTTGCGGCAGCATCTGCTTTGTCGTTGCCAACCTGGAAGAACCCTTTGACCGGGTCGTGGCTGTTGACGTGGATGACTGATATGGTACCTTTTCGAGAGGAGAGTGCTTCTTCTAGCATTAGAGCTGCTGTAGATGTTGATATGCCGGGTCCTGACAGAGCCAGGCAAAGCTTGGCTACAAACATTGAATCAGTCACAATGTTAAGATGCTCTGTTGGGAACAGTCCGCATGTCAGTACCACAGCTGCTACTTCTAGTTACTGGACTGAGAGTGTACGATCAGTTGCTTTGATGCAGTGCCACTCGTCCTCTGATTGCCACACTGCAGCCGCAGTGGAGGTTGTCGAGGATGCATCTGTGAAGACTGTTGGTCCTGGCTGGGGCCAGTCTATGACCTTTTGTGGGAGGTCCATGTCGACAACAGCCAGCATCTGAGTCCAAGGGGGCTTTGCAGAATACTGAATCTCTCCGCCGAATCCAACCAGGGCTGTCGCCAGGTATTCTGACATCACTGTTGACTGTGTAGAGAGTTGCTTGCGAAAAGGCGGGAATATTTTGGCTGGCTCAATGCCAAGGTGTCTCAGGGCAAGTTTTCTGCCTTTCATAATGAGGCTGCTGAGATACTCAGCTCCTGGGGAAAATGCACGTGTTTGCTTTTCCCAGGACTATCCACTGTATTGGGTGAGCTTTTTATGGGGGGCCTTGAGCCAGTGCTCCTACTCCCCCTCCCTTTGTGAAATGTACATACAGATCGAGTGGTACCTGGGGCTTCCACCTGGCGAGGGAACTTAAAGATACCTGCTGTTTGATAAAGTCAAGAGAGTTCATTGCTTCTGCTGTCAGGGCTTTGTGTTCCCATGGATTTTTCCCTCTCAGGAGATCATACAGGGGGGCCATCTTCTCGGGTGGGATTAAGACAATGTTGCGGAGCCATTGCAGGGATCCCACCAGCTGCTGCACATCATGGAGCGTTTTGATGTCCCGACGGATCTTTATCTGGGGAGGGGATATGTAAGAGCCTGTGATCCCCACCCCCAAAAAGGTTACACACGGCCCCTTTCTTATTTTCGCGCTTGCGATTTCAAAGCCATTTGTTTTTAGAGTTTCTGTGATTGTTGACACTAACTGGTCTACCTGACCTCCCAAGGGCGCGGCAATCAGGATGTCGTCCATGTACTGGATGATGGTAGCAGTCGAGTTGCTATGACGGATCGGTGCTAGCGCTCGATTGACTGTGATTTGACAGATTGTAGGTGAGTTGACCATCCCCTGAGGCAGCACTTTCCACTGGATGCGTAGGTTGGGGCGCTGGCTGTTTGGAAACACCACTGAAAAAGCAAACTGCTCTTTGTCTTCTTCATGTAAGGGTATAGAAAAGAAACAGTCTTTGATATCAAGAACAGCACAGGGTTGGCCCTCTGGCACCATAGAGTTCATAGGTAACAGTGTTTGAACAGGCCCCATGGGTTGAATTTTCTTATTTACTTCACGCAAATCGTGGAGGAGGCGAAACCCTTCTCTGGATCGTTTAGGGATTACAAAAACAGGAGTATTCCACGGGCTGGTAGATTATGGATGCTAACTCTGAAATAGAGAGCACGATGCTTGTGGAAATTGCAGGCCACATAGCTTTCTCAGTGTTGCCTGGGAAAGTGGCCTGGGAATTCATAAAGAGGAATTAAAACAATTCTTAGAGATAGAGAACAGCCTTGCAGGTGCTGTTTGTCTATTCCTTGTTTTCTTGCAAGAGAAGGTCAAGGGGTGGTGTACCCCACTGACCAATGATGGTGATGTGTTAGTTTACTAAGCAATAAGAGTTTCTTTTCTGTACTTTCACATATCGGTCTATAAAAAAGATCTGAAGCAATAAACTGAGAGAAATTCTCCTGATCGACTCCAAAGAGAGTCTGTGTTGTTCTTCTCGCTGTTCCTAAGAGAGCAACAGGTAGATGGCTCTATGTGACCTTGCTGTAATTCACGGTTAACTAACTCAAGAAGGACATCTAATCGAGGCTTGGACAGGGGCCACTGCTCGACCCACACCGGGTTGGATGATTTCCAAGAAAGCTTGATTGGCGGCAGCGGGTATGTGGCAGTGGCCCTTAGGGTAAATTTGTTACCCTGGCTTTTAGCAAAGCTAGGGCGTCTCTCCCTAATAGGGCTGGGATTCCTGTCATGACATACGGGAAGAGGGCAATAGTTTTCTCTGTCCCTTTTTCTGTTTGGAGTGTAATGGCTATTAGCTGTGCGCTTCTCCGAGCCCGTGACAGCCTTCCGACCTCACCTACCATGGGGGCATCCTCTAGTTTCCAGAGTGGAGGCCAATTTGTCTCTGGAATGGCTGTGACATCTGCCCCTGTATCAATTAGAAAAGGAACACTGATAGACCCAGAGGGGATACTTTGATCACCTGGGGTGTCATAAAGGGTGCAGATCCCCCATACCATTGGCGGGTTGTCACACCTTACTGCCAGGGCCACCCTGGGGTCATGTCTCCCAAGTGTGACCCCTGCTGCCCCTGTGGCAGATAAGGCAAGGTTGGCTGAGTAACCGGCTGAGTCATAAAAGTGGTCGCCTCTCGGGGGGTAATGGATTTCAGAGCACCTCGCTCCTTGCAGGATTGGCATAGCTGGGCCGCCTCACATCCCAAGTGGGAGAGGACTGTGTGCGACCCTGCTGTCCTCTCCCCCCTCCTGTTTCCCTGAGCCTTGGATCTGCATTCTCTGGCAAGGTGCCCCTTTTTCCCACAAGCCCAGCATGGCCCTTTAAATCAGTTTTGCTGTGAGATGGGCGCTGCCAGCCCCCCCCCCCCCCTCCTTTGGGGCAATTTGCAACAACGTGACCTGCCTGGCCGCATTTAAAGCATGCCATTACGTTAGCGATTGCTGTGCAGACAGCAGCTTGGATCGGGGCTACCTGTTCCTCCCTCGCGACATGCTTAATCATGTCTGCGATATTTGACCCTATCGGTAATGATCGGAGGATTTCCTTGGTTGTCGAATTGCATTGTTGACATAAGCAGTCTGCTATGACTGGGCCTTTTGCCTCTGAGGGCAGGGCAGAGGAGTCAACAGCTGCCTGAAGGTGGTCTACAAATTGTGCAAAGCTCTCACTTTCATTTTGCTTCATGGTAGACCATGGTGATGGCTTAGCAATAACTCTAGAAGCCGAGCGAATAGCTTCTCTGGCCACACGAGTGGTTGTCATAACTTCGTGGGCTGGCAGACCCTGGGCCTGCGCCTGAGGTGTAAACATTGTTGGGTCTGTGCCCATTAACCGCTGCAGGCTGGAGCCGTGCAATGGGTGATCCGTCCCAGTTACCTGGGCTAGGTGTTTGGCACAGTTGTCTTCCCAATCTTGTTTAAAAACAATCATTCCTGCTCCATCGAAAATCAATCTACAAGTGTGTTTTATATCAAAAGGAAGCAGATCGTCACCTCCAAAAAGACCATCGATAAGGGAGGTGACCATGGCAGAATTAAGCCCTTTTTCTGAAATTGCTTTAACAATCATTTTAACATCTTTAGGGTTTATTGGTGAGTGAACTCTCTGTCCCCCCTCAGACACCCGGACTGGGAATGCTAGCGCAGCTGGGGGGACCCAGGTGGCACATGCTGCTTTTATTTCTCCCCAGTCTGTGAGAGGGGTATCTTCTCTCAGTTCTTTTTTAATGTGGAGGGGGATATTCTTGTTTATCTTTGTTGTTTCCTCCTCTAAGGAGTCAGTCTCCAACCGTTCGTCCTCGCTAGTATCTCGGTCAGAGTCGGAACTCGACTGGCTCATTATATCCGGTTTCCCGTGCCTTTTTGTTGGGCTCTGGCCCCGCCTACATCCCCTGTGGGCGGGCCATTCCCTCCCTCCTGGTTCTCCTCACCTTTCACTCCACCCTTCACTCCGCCCTCTGTTCCGCCCTCTGTTCCACCCTCCTCTCCTTTCCCCCTCTCTTACATTCCTTTCCCTCTCCCCCTGAACACCTTCCCCGCATCTTATATCTTTTGCTTCAGTTTCTCTTTCTTCCTCACATACCTTATCTTTCCCATCCCCCCGACTATGTTCATCCATCAATGCCAGTGCTTGTTCTTTGTTCTCACTAAGGACATTTTCCCCTTGCTCTTTGTCTTTTTGCTCAGCGCCATCTTGGGATGCATAGGGCGGTGGCTCCCCCTGGGCTTTTCTTGCAGCACCCCTGGCTTCTTCTGTTAACTTTCTCCAAAAAACTGCTCTCTGTTGTCCCTCTGAGAGCAGATAAGGATTCGGGGATTGAGGGGACGTGTCGCCCTCTTGTGTCCCCTCCAGCTCAGCCGAGCCGCTCTCGTCTGGGGGCTGTAATGTCTGAGTAGCCGCACCAACTCCCAGTTTCAGGGTGGCCAACAGTTTCTTGCCGCCTTCCAGGTCTCTTGCTCTTCTCTAGCTTTCTTCAAAGCTTTGACAACCCTCCCCCATGACTAAAGAAGTTTCCCACTGCCCAAATCCATGGTTTCATTAGCGAGGGCTCTGGTACATTCGTCCCACACCTCAGGGTGGAGAATTTCCACTGGTTGGTCTATGAGCCCAATAAGCAAAAGCCTTGCAATAGCAAGTATAAAATCTTTAGACTTACAGTCTATTCCCCATTGTTTATGTAATAGCGATACAACCTTTACAAGTGCTTCCATCTTCCTTCTGGGCCCAGGAATGTCTCTCACACCAGGACTGGTCCAGCTGTCCTGACCGCTGCTCCTGTTTTCCAGGTGATCCTCACTCTCTCGATTTGACTCCCGCTTTTTGAATTTGAATCCCGGGTTTCGGCACCAGGGAAGGGGGTGTGGGAGATTTACACAACCAATAAGGGGACCTGGGGAGAACAAGATAAGGGAAAGAACTTACAAGTCTACATTTTCAGGGGTACATTCTTTGGGTCATACCATTTTTCCTAACTGCATTAGAACATCTCACCCTTTCTTATTATATAAAATTTTTGTTGAAGGGTTGTGAGATCATTTTGATACCAATCACGAGTTTGTCCACCACTCGTGATTGACAGGCTGGTCCAGTTGCTTCCGGTCCTCTAGATCTATGTGGTTGATCCCTGAGGCAGTAGATACTAATTTCTTAAGAGCTTTTAAAACTAAACAATGGACAATCCCGAAGGCTAGCACGATTAGAAACAGAACAACAAAAAACAAGATTGTTTTGATTATCGAGGTCCACCATCCTGTGAGTCCCCAGCCTTTGAACAGCTCACTAAACCAGTCCTCAGCTTCTTGCTTCACTTGTCCAATCAAGTTCTTCATCTCTCGGAGGGCTACGTGGACGTTGGGAGCTTTTGAGGACTGGTTTAGGCAGCAAAGTCCTTCAAATTCCTGGCATTCGTGTCCATGCAGCAGCAAAAGAAAATCTATAGCCGCCCTGTTCTGGAGGGTAGCTTGTCTGGTAATTTCTTCGTCTTCGAGGAGGGAGCTGAGGGCAGTGGATGTTAAGTTGGCCTGTTTCACTACCCAGCATTCTAACTGTCCTAATTCACCTAATGCCTGGGCAGCTGCAACCCATGGAAGAAATATGGATACGGCAATTCTTTTTGATTTTGCCCAATGAAAAATGTCAGAATCACAATTTGGATCTAAAATGTCAGTGTTTCTTTTGTAAATTTTGTGGGTTGAATTTTCTTTTTGAATCCATTTTTTAATTTGGGTTTGGTTAGGTGCCAAGAGGGACAGCCTCCCAAAGGTACACGGTCCTCCTCAAAGGCGAGATGGGATCCCTGCCCATGCTCTATCTCCACAAATCAGAAATAGGCTTTTAGGGAGGGTTCTTGGATGTGAACGGAGAGGATCATCTGCTGTGACATGACTCCGCACACTACACCATTGCCTTGCTTTAAATTCGTTTTGATACTGTACTACGTGATGCTATAATTTAGGGTCTGTCAGTGTGTTATACATAAGGTGGATACAAAAGGGTGCAGGAGCAGAACCTAATAGCTCTAATTCTTGGGGTTCTTTTTCTGCTCTGGGCAATTTTGGCAGCCACTCTTCTACAGGGTTTTTAATTGTTACCGTTCTCCGCTTGAGGTTTTCGAGTGGCTGGGTGCTATGTGTTTCGGGATCTGTATTAAACTTGGGATCACTAAAGCTGGCTGAAAATTCTTCAGCCTGCAGTGGGATTCCTACCAGACAGGTAGACATAGGGTCTTTTGCTGCTGCAGTGGACAGGCAGATATTGTCTTGTTGAAGTGTGTGTGCCAGGGTCACCCAGATGTTCTGTTGTGGTTGAGGGACGATCCAGGCAGTGGTCAGGCTGCTCAGAGCGAGCAGAAGGATAGCTGAGGTAAGGCTCATCATGAGTTTGAGTGTGAGGTAGGTTTTTTCTAAAAGAAAAGAAACAAACATTTTTAAAACACATTCACAGTCAATGTAAGCAGGTCAGAGAATAGCCAGAGGTTAGGAAGGTTTCTTCTTGTTTTTCCCCGCGGCATCTTCTTTTGGAAGCGACTGCCACTTGTCTCTCTTCTTTTGCTGGGGCTGGGTTTTTGGGAACAAAAGGCTTTGCCCATTTTTGAGATATCCATTGGGGGCCTGCAGGGGTGGAGACACACGCTTAACCATGCCCCCAGGTGACAAGTTCATAGGGGCCCTAGGTTTGTCAAGTTTCAGGGTCCCTGATTAAAACCGGTGGACGCTGCGACAATTTAAACTGATCACCACTGTTAAAATGCCGAGTTACAGGAGGATTCATGTTTTCAAAAGAACAGTTCAGGAAATTGATAGGAAACATAGCTTTACAAAGCTTTTGCTGTGAAGACATCCACACTGTTCCACTACTTTGCCTGGCTAGGACTTGTTTGAGCGTCTGGTGGGTGCGCTCAATCACAGCTTGACCTGTGGGGGAGTGGGGGATGCCAGCATTATGTTCCACTCCCCACTGCTGGACAAGTGGCAAAAACGCCATGGATTAATACGCTGGGCCGTTATCTGTTTTAATTTCTTTAGGCATCCCCAGCACTGAAAAGGCCTGTACTAAGTGTTGTTTGGCATGTACAGATTTTTCTCCTGCATGAGCAGAGGCATACACTGCTCCTGAGTATGTATCAATGCTCACATGTACATACTTAAGGTGACCAAAACTGGGAATGTGAGTGATATCTGTTTGTCACACCTCACAGCTTCCAAGGCCTCAGGGATTGACCCTGATGCCTAATAATGGCACCGCCTGCAGCTGGCAATTGGGACAGGTAGCCACAATGGCTTTAGCCTGACCCTGTGTCAGCTGGAACTGACGCATCAGTCCTGGCACATTTTGATGGTATTGCTGATGACTTATCTTAACCTGTTGGAACACATCTGGGAGACATGCCTTTTCAGCTGGGGCAGCAAGGGAATCAGCCTTCCGGTTCCCCTCAGCGATTTCACCTGGCAAATCGGAATGCGATCTTATATGCATCACATAGAAAGGTTGTTCTCTATTTAAAATCAAATAAATCAGTTTTGAGAGCAGTCTAAAGAGATGTTCATTCTCAATGTCCTTGAGAACTGCCTGTTCTGCTCTGGACACCACTCCCACTACGTAGGCTGAGTCAGTAACCAAATTAATCGGTTCAGAAAACTTCTCAAAGGCTCTTATGACCGCAGCCAGTTCAGCTATCTGGGGTGATCCTTCTACAAACTCAACATCAGCTTCCCAATGCTGAGTCTGCGGATTTCTCCAAGTCATCACCGATCTGTGAGATGTTCCAGATGCATCAGTGAACACTGTAAGAGCTTTGAGTGGCCGTTGGCTCCTTTTCTCATGAGGAATTAGGTGGAATTCCTCATGAAACAATTTGTGTGATGGTGCATGGACCGAAATTTGCCCACTATAGCTGTCCAGAGCAAACTGGAGGTTAGCATTGCTCTGCAGCAGGTGCTCAAACATCTCTTTGGTCAGTTTCTCAGGAGAGTGTTTGCCTTCACCAGAGAGTCTGACCGGAAGGTGAATACATATGAGGTCACACCCTGCCAGTTCTCACAGCCTTACCCTGGCCTTTTGGATCAGCTGAGCCATCAGCTCCTGTGGCTTGGTGATAGTTTTGGGTCGTTGATGGGAGAGGAAAATCCATTCTATTATTAAGAGTGGATCTCTCTGCCCCTTGGCCCACTGGAATATTAACCCATATAAGTGTGGTAATTTCCCCAGGACAATAAATTTGAAAGGCAGCTCAGGTTTGAAGCGATGTGCCTGTCTTTCTGTCAAGGCCCTTTGTGCTTTTTCAATTGCATTTTTTGCTTCTGGAGTCAGCTCCCTGGGAGACAGTAACTCTCCCCTTTCAATAAATTGAGCAGGAGGCTCAGGTCTTCATTAGAGACCTAGCCATGGTCTGACCCAGTTTAGTGACCCGCATAGGGATTGGAGATCTGCTAGAGTTTTAGGATTGCCAATAACTTCTAATTTCTGTGGAACAACAGTTCGTTTACTTATCTCCAAGCCTAAGTATTTCCAAGGTGGCATCCTTTGAACTTTGTCTTTCTGCAGTTGGAATCCAGCAGAGGTTAAAACTTTAACCACTAGGTCAAGGGTGTCTTGCAGCATGTTGTTATTGGGACAGCACACTAAGACGTCATCTATGTAGTGCAAAATGATGGCATCTCTTTTTTTCAGCACGCACTGGGGACAGCAATGACCCCACATACCACTGGCAGATGAAGGGGCTCGCTTTCATCCCCTGAGGTAATACTGTCCAGTGGTACCGTTTCATTGGAGCTTCCCGGTTAATTCTGGGAATGGAAAAGGCAAACCGTGGTCCATCCTCTGGGTGCAGGAGAATTTGGAAAAAACAGTCTTTAATATCTAGCACTGCCAATAGCCAATTTTGTGGTAACATATTCGGGGATGGCATACCTGGTTGAAGAGACCCCATGTCCTCTATTTTTTTGTTTATTTCTCTCAAATCCTGAAGGAGGCGCCACTTATCCTTCCCTGGCTTTTTTATCACAAACACCAGGGAATTCCAAGGGCTGGTTGTTTCTACTATGTGTCCCTTGGCCAATTCTTCTTCCACCAATTTTTCTAGCGCCCCGAGTTTTTGTCTGCTGAGAGGCCACTGGTTCACCCAAATTGGATTATTATCTAACCAAGATAGCTTTTGGACCGGATGCTCTACAGTGGCCTCCATGAAAAATACTGGAGGGTTTCCGGAATTGTTAATTTTACTCCCCACTGGGACATGGTGTCTCTTCCCCACAGGGGGCACTTGTAGTCAGTGACAAAATGTCGGACACTAGCCAATCTTCCATCCGAACCTTCAAGCTGAACGACAGCTTTAGAAATTTTTGCCAGTTTCATTCTTCTAACACCCTGTATTTTTCCTGCCACGGGTTGCAGTTCCCAATGTGAGGGCCACACGTTTTCAGGTATGATAGTCACATCTGCCCCAGTGTTAATTAACCCTTCTACATGGAGATGTTCTGATTTGTGTGTTAAGTTACACCCCATAATGGGTTTGTCTTCACCCACCACTTCTGCCCAGTAGACTCCTGGTGCTTTGTCATCTACTGGGACTTCTGTTGGAAGAGGGATCTCCTGGGCTATTATCTGCCCTTTGGCTACCCAGAAGGGTTTTTGAGGACATCTTGCCAAGAGAGTGAGGTGTGTTAGGTCTCCCTTAATTGTCATAGGAGCCACCTCAATCTCTATTGGTGTGTGTGCTGTGTCTCCAATAACAAAATACCTATTATCCAGTCCAGCCAGGTCTTGTGAATTGTCTTGCAAGTCCACTCCAATGACAGTCCAACGGTCATTTCTGAAACAAAAAGCTTTAGAAGTTACAAGTCTGAATCGCTTTTGCGGATGCCAGATCTTATTTGGCAAATGCTCCCCACAATTATGTTTCTGCAATGTTTCACCCCGCTCCCTTTCCTCTCCTTTTCCCATTAAAATAGAGTCTTTTTCCTGTTTCAGGTCTGTCATTTTTATGTCTCTGCGCTTGACAGAAAAGCACTGAGAATTCAGTTTCTTTGATTTGCTACAGCTTCATTCTGGTGTTTCCCTTGTTGCTGGTTTTGAGGACAGTTCCTTGCAAAATGTCCTGGCTTCTTGCACTGGAAACAGATGATGTGCTGCAGCTGTTCGGGTGACATCTCTGGCTTGTTCATCCCAGGTGCTACAGCTGCTACAGTCCTTGGGTTGTATGGTCCTGGTTTCTTGTCATGTGCACTGTACAGCTCTGCTTTCTGGGCACATGCTTGGATCATATCTGCTATGGTAGGTGGAGGATAGATGGGCAGATTTAAGATCACTTTACGGCAGGCCTCGTTGGCATTTCTTTGTGCCATTTCTTTAATTAATTCTGGTTGTGCTGCTGGTTCTTCCACTTGCTGTTGTATCTGTAACCTTAGACAATCTACAAAATGCAAGAAACTCTCAGATGGAAATTGGTTAATATTAACATAACTGACTTGGGTTTCTAGTGTAGGTATTTTATTGTAAGCTTTTTCTGCTACTTCACAGATTTTATCTAAAACAGGTTTTGTTAGCACTTGAACCTGATCTTCAGGCTTAGACCAGCTACCCTCCCCACATTGGTGTTCAAAAGCAATCTCATTATTTTCTGCATCTTTTGCATCCTGTATGCTTTGCTTGAGTTCATCTAGGAGGTCTTTTAATGACCTTTTCCACTAACTTTCCCAAAAATCAAATTCAGTGGGTGTTAGGAGGCACCTGAAGAAATCTTTGATGTCAGCAGGAACTAACTCCTGAGATTTTAAAGTAGCTTTAATCATTCTTTTTAATATTTCACTATTTTTGCCAAATTCACCTTGTATTTTACATATCTCTCTGATATCATGGTAAGCGAAAGGCTGATATTGTCTATTAGCTCTTTTCTTACCAGTATATATCACAGGTGCAGCTGTAGGAATATCGTTATATTCCCCACAGCCTGTATCTCCAGGGTCTGCCTGCCCATCCCCACCCCCACCGGGCAATGGGGGCTTTGTCTCACCCCCGGGCTGGTGCAGGGACTTATCTGCTCTTGCAGGGGCCCTAGGGGGCCCTGCATCACTCCCAGGCCAGTGAAGGGACTTATCTACAGCCCCAGCAGGCCCAGGGGGTCCTGCCTCACCCCCAGATGGGTGGAGGGTCTCACCTGCACCCCCACAGGGGCTGGGCAGGGACACATCTCCCCCACCCGGGGGGCAGGGCCAGGACACCCCTTCACCCGCCCCCCCACGGGAGCAGGGGGCAGGGCCACCCCTCTCACTCTCCCCCTCCCCGTGGGGACAGGAGGCAGGGGCGTGGAGAGCAAGATTGCAACATTTGGGGGTGTGTTTGTAAGGTGATGCCATGCTTGAGCAGGGTATTGCAGGAGGGAGGGAGATGTGAGAGAGACAGGAGGGGTTATGGGAGGAAAGAGGGAACTGGGCGGAGTGAGGTGGATAGAGGGAGTCATGGGAAGGAGGAGGGAGATACGAGGGAGGTTCTTCCTCGTGTATAGCTGGCACATGGCTAACTCCATCTTGGACTTTAGGGACATGGAGGCCCGGGGATTTCACAGTTGGCATATTAGGGTAAGATTCTCTGATAGTCAGCGCAAGGCTATCAGAGCTGGGGGGCTGAATGAGACACATGGCTCTAGAAATGGCACTATTACAGTGCGTTTCTCGAGTTTCTGGATTTGTTTCATCTATCTTTTTCAGCACAGGAGCAAAAGGTAAAAAAGTATTGGGATACTGAGGAAGGCTGCAATGGCTGGTTTTTTATGTATTTTTCTCTGTTGAACAACTCTTTTCGAATTATAAGAAAAATTGAGAGATATTTTTAAGTATTTTTTTCTCCTTCCTCTATTTTTAGAGTGAGAATATTGACAATTTGATTCCATGTAGAGATAGAATTTAGTTCTGACCAATCTAGCTGTGGATTGTTATGAGACAACCACTCTGTGAAACATTTTAACTTTTTTCTAGAGATTTTAACATTTATAGTACTTAAAAATTCTTGCAATTTGGATTCTAAATTTGGTTGGGGTGTAGATGTGTTAGATCCCATGCCTGTTATTAAAATTGTGTTTTCAAAACTCGTTTTTATCTTGTTTTACTGCAACGCAACAAAGCGGTGTAAAGGCAGGCTTTTTTTTTACTCCCCCCCGCCCCCCCCCCCCCCCCCCCCCCCCCCCCCCCTCCACTGGGTTGAGATACGCTCTCGCGGCTGTCGCTGCCGTGCCGCGCGGCTGTCCCGCGAAACGTGGCACGGCCGGCCCCGCGCGGGAGCCGCGGCTCGGTCGCCGCGGCTCGGTACCCGCGCCGCGCCCGCCTCTGCCCGCCGGCTTGCGCCGCGCCGCGCTGCCACCCTTCGCCGCCCAGGCCCACCGCCGCCGCTTGCCGGCCTGCGCCGCATCGCGCGCCCGCCGACCACCGGCGCCGCCCCTCCGCGCACTCCGCGCCCGCCTCCCGGCCGCGCGCGCACTCAGCTGATCCCAGCTCGGCTCCCGCACCGCTTCACCTGCCGGGCCGGCCGGCCTGACTCACCAGTCTTACGTTCCTAAGCAGTAGAAAACCTCCTGTGTGGATTGGGTTCCCCTGGGCGTGAGGAAGGTACCAATTCAGACCTTGTAAACTATAATCTTAGCTTTTCAAGGTAGCTGACGTGCCCAGGCTTGCGAAACACTTGTGTTTCCAGCCGGTTTAGGGGGTCGTGCCCTCCTTGGACGCCAACTGCTATATAACTTTGTCCTCAGCCCCTCTGTTACCACTGTCCACCCCGCAGCGGGCAGGGAGGCTGGGGAGGTAGTTTTAGCTTGCCAGACGAGGCCCTAAAAACAAGGCTCTTTCCCTTTGCTGAGATGGCAGTTGCAGTTTTATTTCTTGGGATCCTTCGGGGTGAGATGGCAGGAGGGAAAGAGCAAGAGGTATCGAGAGGCACCTCTTTTTCAGGACAGGGGAAGGGGGTGTGGGAGATTTACACAACCAATAAGGGAACCTGGGGAGAACAAGATAAGGGAAAGAACTTACAAGTCTACATTTTCGGGGGTACATTTTTTGGGTCATACCATTTTTCCTAACTGCATTACAACACATCACTAACAGTTTTTAGGAATTGTAAGAAAAGTTTCCTTGTTTGTAAGAATTTGGTCCATCAGTGTCTCCTTTTCAGCCCTGTTTTGCCAATTACAAGCTCTCTCTTTTCCATAACACCCTGCTTACCAACTCATTTCAGTACTCCTTCACTTGACTGTGGGTCGTCATCTCCCTCCCCTGTTATTTCTAGTTTAAAGTTCTCCTCACCAGGTTAGCCAGCCTGTTGGTAAAGATGGGTTTTCCTCACTTAGTCAGGTGGATCCCATCTCTAACAGTCTTCAACCTTTAAAGAAGAGTCCCCATAGTCATAAAATACAAGTACCGATTGTCATTGCCAGCTCAGCAACCAACTGTTGATGCACAGGATACTTCCATTCCCCCTCAAGCTCTTGATTTTCACTGGAAAGACCAATGAGAAAACTACATGGGCCCCCATACCCTTGACCATTGCCCCTAGATGCATGTAGTAACACTTGATATGCTCCAGGTCTCCTCTGGCAGTATTGGTGCCCACATGAAGATTTGCAAGGAGTAATAATCCAGGGGTTGGACAAACCTTGGCAGTATCACCACAGCATCCTGTATCCAACCCCAGCAAGCAGTAAATCTTCCAACACAGCAGGTCAGGTTGGAAGATGTGGGCCCCAATCCCCATAGCATGGCATCACCCATTATTATCAGTTATCACATCCTTCTGGTGCTGCTGCATGGCTCAGGCTTAACTAGCTCTTGGACAGAGTTCCTAGACCCTCATCTGCTGTGAGGATACTGCATCTGTTCTTGGTTGGAGATATGCAGGTGAAGCAGGAGCCTTTCTGTTTCCAGAAGTCACAGGTTTCCCACCTTTGCCATTTCCTAATCCAATTAGCACAGACCATCTGATCCTCCTTCAATACAGCTGAGACTTCAGGCTGCAGGGTCTTGAAGAAGATCCAGTAGATCTCTTTCTCACCTTCTCTGATACTGCACAGTCTGCTGACCTCTTCCTGCAATTCCTTGGCAACACAGGTCCTGTTCCACTGCACACCTTCTGTAGGCAATGAAACTGTCCCACTCTTCCCCAGCCTTGGCAAGAGACTCCAAGGTCTTGCTGTATTCTGAGCTGCATCTTCCCTCAGAAGTTCGGTCTGGATTGAGTCCTCTGACATTATAGGGATAGTTGCTCCGATGGCTGGAGGTGGTACTCTATGACACATTAACACTATTGCTGAGGACATGAATGCTGTTGTCTCTTCTGACACAAGTACTGCATCTGTTGTCTGCCTCTGTTAGCTATGCTGCAAGAAGCAACTCAGGAAAATATTTGTAGAAATACCCCATCATAAGCAGGTTTCTTTTTTTCTGGATAATCAGAAAGGTACCAACAGCAGCTGGCCAAAAAAAAAAAAAAAGGGAAAATGTGTTTAATTTTGTAAGGATGCAAACTGATAATTCTATTTTTGAGTTTCATCTTTTTTCTTTTCCTGATTTTCATTATTTGGGGAAACCTACTCTTGCACATACCTTCCTAATAAATATTACCATAAAAGAAATTAATAGTGAAGAAAATTTTTTGAAAAGCAAGCTCCAAGTAAAATTTGTTTAGTTGAAGTTTTTGTGAAAACATTTCAGTGGCCACAAAATAAATTAAAAACTACTGTGTGGGAAAAAGACAAATTTCTTTGTTTAAAAAGAAGTCAAACACTTTATACTTCAGTCAGGAGTAAAATTTATTATTATCTAATGATTCTAGCAAAAGATCAGAGCCACTGTATATTAATGGCAACAGATCCTTTTCCCTGAGAATGGCCTTTTTATCTCTTCACAAGTGACAGGATGGATAGCACCAAACTTGTTTGGGAGTTCCTCTTCCAGGCAGAAAAGTTATTTTCAAGATATTTTTCATGTTGTATCTGTCAATTTCAGCAATTGCAAATACCAGAAAGTCAGCAAAATCTTGTTATTTATGTAGAATAAATATTTCAGATGAGAAACCCAAGCTTTTTGAAGGCTTATCCAGAAATGCATGTTTTACTTTTAACTTTTTTTTGCTGTATCATTTAATGTGTGTTTAGTAACACTTGGCAAATTATCTGAATGAGCTTTTTTTTTTTTTTTATTCTGCAGGTAATAAATTAACATGAGCAAATGCTTTGTTAATTAGCAAGTGCGTACAAAAATATTAATGTAGAAACATGTGGGTTAAATGATTGACAGTGAAAAAGAGTGTTTGTTCTTTGCCTGGAAACCTCAAGAAAGAAAAAAGAAAAAGCCCATTCCATAGAGCTAATTCAGAAGTTTTCTAAGTCGAAATTAAATTTCAGATGAGCATTCACATTTGGGGACAGTTACATAAACCAGTTATCACTACAAAGAAAATAATGCTTTAAAATATAAAATATTTCTTTTTAAGCAAATTGGCTAACTTTGATAGCAGAAGTTCTTATTTACAGGATTCATCAATTACTCAAGCTGAAAATGGGCATTTTTCATATTAGGTGACTTCCATGAGTAATTCATTCTTACTCTATCAAATGTGCTGTTTTGCCTCAAAAAAAATCCACTGTTTACTTGCACTGTTTCTTCTTAGATGTAGCAAAAAAAAAAATTAAAATCACTTATAGATAGTAATATTTCCCTTTTCTGGTTTTTTTTTCTTCTTTATTATTGTAGCAGCATTCATTCTCCACCACCAAATTTTTACACCAGTATGAGCAATCCTACCTTGTTTTAATACATTCTTATATATTCCTTATGGATACTGTTGTTGAACATTGCACATTGCATTTTGTTCTTCAGAACTAAAACAAAAACCTGTTGGCAATGGTTCAGGGTACTTCAAATTTACTTGAGGAAACTGAAGCTTTGCAATAATTGTCGCTTCCTGTGGGGTTTTGCTCTTTAAAAGCAAAATCACTTAGGCAAAAACTGATGGCAGAAAATTCATGATGGAAGTTTTCAGGAGATAGAAAACAGTTGTTACAATTACTGATGTACCTGTAGGAATGCCAAAGAGAATTTTCACTGTTGATCATAAGTTTTTTTAAGGGGTCTCAGGTGAAGTGGTCAATTCTGTTTGTTAAATCAGAAGCTAAATAATTGTTACATAATATAGAATCAAAGAATAATTTAGGTTGGGAGGGACCTCAGGAGGTCTCTAGTCCAACCTCCTGCTCAAAGCATGGTCAATGCTGAATTCAGACTTGTTTGTTCAGGGCTTTACCCTGTCAGGTCTTGAAAAGATTTAAGGATGGAAACTACACAAAGCTCTCTGGGTGACCAGTTGCACTGTTCAACTGTCTTCCTGGGTTGCTTTTGCTCTGCTTTGTTGTCCCTCTAGCAGATAGGGACAGCTCTGCTGTTCAAGTGCCTCATGAAAACTGGAGCCTGTAAACATGAAGCTTTTTCCAGTTACCTGAAGGAGACCTGTATTGGCTTTACATGGCAAGCTTTTGGTAGAGGTGGGGGAGTGCACAGATGTCTTCTATGAGAAGATACCAGAAGCTGTCCCCATGTCAGAAAGGGACACTTTCAGCTGGCTCCAAGATGGACCTGCCACTGGCCAAAGTCTGAACCAGAGACATTAGTAGCATCTCTGTGTTAACATGTTTTTAAAAAGAGTAAAAAATGCTTCACAACAGCAGCCAGGAGAGTGAGAATATGTGAGAGAACCAACTCTGCAGACACGAAGGTCAGTGAAGAGAGGAGAATGTGCTCCAGTTGCTGGAACAGAGATTTCTCTGCAGCCCATGGGGAAGACCATAGTGAAGTACATTGCCACCGTGCAGCCCATGGAGGATCCCACACGAGAGCAGGTGGGTATACCCCAAAAGAGGCTGCAGCCCATGGAGGATCCCACATGAGAGCAGGGTCCTGTCAGGAACAGTGGTCCCATGGAGAGGAGCCCATGCTAGAGCAGGTTTTTTGCTGGAACCTGTGACCTTGTGAGGAGACGAATGCTGGAATAGTCTGTTTTTGTAGGACTTCACCCCATGGAAAAGACCAATGCTGGAGCAGTTTGTGAAGAACTGCAGCCTATGGGAAGTATCCATATTCAAGAAGGTTATGAAGGACTGTCTCCCATGGGTGAGACCCCATTCTGGAGCCGAAGAGCGTGAGGAAGAAGGAGAGGCAGAGACAGTGTTATGAACTGACTACAACCTACATTTCTTGTTGCCTTGGGACACCGGGGGGGAGGAGGTAGAAGAGTTGGGAGTTAAGTTGTTCAAGAAAAGAAGTGAGGGTTGGAGGAAGTTTTGTTTAGATTTGTTCTTATATCTCACTCTCCAACTCTGATTGGCAAATAAATTCAATTAATTTCCCCAAGTTGTCTGTTTTCCCTGTGATGGCAATTGCTGAGTGATCTTCATGTCCTTATCTTGACTCATAAGCATTTCTTCTTAGTTTTCTCTGCTGTTCTGTTGAAAAGGGAGAATGATAGAACAGCTTGGTGAGCACCTGGCAGTCAGCCAAGGTCAAGCCACCACAAGACTTCATCTACTTTTTCCTTATGAGGTAGGCTGTATCAGATATCCACAACATCACCCATGTTATGTCATCTAACCTGAACCCTTAAGCTCTTAACTAGCTTATCATCCATCCCTAGGCAAAGCTCTATGCATTGCAGCTCCTCTTTCATATAGAGCACCTTCTTGGCTTGTTTCCTCTAAAGGTTCTATATCTATCCATTGCAGCACTCCAGAGAATCCCATAGTTATAGCTGCACAAAGTCTAGTTGGAGGCTGGTAAATAGCAGTGTACCCCAGAGGTCAGTACTGGATCCAACACTTCAGTGTCTTTATTGTTGATCTGGATGATGGGGAAAAGCATACCCTCAGCAAGTTTGCTGATGACGCAAAACTCTGAAGAGTGGCTGATGCATCACAGGGTTGTGGTGCTATCCAGAGGGACCTCGATAGGATGGAGAAATGGGATGACAGGAACCTCATACAGTTCAACAAGGGGAATTGCCAAGTCCTGCCCCTGGGGAGGAACAATCCCATGTGCCAGTACATGCCAAGGGGGCCAAACAACTGGAAAGCAGCTTTGCAGAAAAGGACCAGTGGGTTCTGGTGGGACACCAAGTTGAACATGAGCCAGCAGAGTGCCCTTGCTGCAAAGAGGGCTAATGGTATCCTGGGCTGTATTAGACACAGTGTTGCCAGTAGGTCCAGGTAGGTGATCCTTCTTTTTTCAGCACCATTTGAGTGCTGTGTACCTGAGTCCTGTATCCAGTTCTGGTCTCCCCAGTACAAGAGTGACATGGACATATTGGAGAGAGTCCAATGAAGGGCCATGAACTGGCACTGCTTAACTGTCCTCAAGGTGAAAAAAATTCTCCTATCAAGTCAGGATCTATCTTTTTTCAGTTTTTACTGTGTTTATCACCCTCCTGCCATGCATCATTGTGAAGAGGCCGAGTCTGTTCTTGATATCTTGTAGGTATTGAAAGGCTTCTATTAGGTCTCCCCTAAACTTTCTCTTTTTCGGGCTGAAAAACCTAGTTGCCTCAACCTCTTCTCATATGTTCTCCAACTCCATGGCCATGTCAGTGGCCCTCTACTGAACTTGTTACAGTTTATCAACATCCTTCTTGTAATGACAGGGATCCAAACCTAAACTGGATAAGTCTCTGCACCAATAAATGCAGTAGTTCTCAATGTAGAATATTTAAATACTGAAGATGCAAAAGGTTTCAAGAGAGGCATCTTGCCATCCTTTTAATTTTATTTTTATTCTTTAATGTTTAGGTGCCTTGACTCAAGCCATTCGCAATTTTGCAAAAAGCCTTGAAGGTTGGCTTTCCAGTGCCATGAACAATATTCCACAGAGAATGATACAAAGCAAGGTAAACAAATTTGACTGCAGTTTTCTTCTCTTTCTGCAATTGTACACTAGATGGCATTCAAGATCTAAAAATAACAGCATTTTAACTTTTATGCTAAATGTCATATTTAGATTGAACTTCAAACATGAACCATGGGGTTGGAAATAACTTTGTTTTGCCAAAAAATAATAGGAAAAACTGTATTTGTTCCATTATATGTGAATTGCAATATCTGAGGGCTCATAAATTAATACAGCAATTTTAGAATTAAAATAGACAAAACAGAAGATTGGTTGATAATACAATGTGTTAAGATAAATGGATTTCTTCATAGGTTGCCACTGTAAGTGCCTTTGCCCAGACTTTGAGAAGATACACATCTCTCAATCACCTGGCTCAGGCAGCTCGGGCTGTGCTTCAGAACACTTCTCAGATCAACCAGATGCTCAGTGATCTCAACCGGGTGGATTTTGCCAATGTACAGGTACCTTTAGCTTTAAAACCCAGACTTTAAAAAAAAATATTTCCACACATTTTTAAAAATTTTATTGTTAGTTCTTATTTTATCAAGAAAGCAAAGTGGGAACATTTTACTGATCTATATATATAGAGTGATTCAGTCAAAACTTTCCAGCTTCTGCTTTGGCCATAAGAAAAATAGAAACTCAGAAACATTATCTATTTCTGTTTTCTCTGAAGGCTTCTTATCCTTCAGACCATGCATTCTGCTAGTCTTTATTTAATGCATATGAAAGTGTAGACTACATGTGTTCTTAGAATGAACAGCATGAACAGTGCCTGAAGATGAAATCTTGGATGGCATAGCTTCTGATCTTTCATTTAAACATATTGTTCATAGAGCACTATTTCTAGTACAGATGGTTTAATTATATATAATACGTTTCATATTTTTGTTTAAAATACAATGTCATTAGTATACTTTCTTTATTGTTTGTACTTATATTTCCAACCTTTCCTAAGTAAATGGTTAGAACTAGTTTCCAGTTAACTGTACAACATAAATTTATTATTTTTTATTTGGTTTAGAAAAAGGTTTCCCTTTTATCTCCTTCTCCTTAGAAGAAACAAGTTTTTTTTCTCTTGTTGCTCAACTAACTTACATGGCCCAGATTACTGGTAGTCATACATTTGTCTTCTTTCATGAACAAACATTTTAAAACATTTTAATTTAAAAGAAGTTCAGAAGTTCACTAGCACAGTTGAATTATTTTTGTTTGTTGCAAAGATCTTTGAATAAATAACATTTAACACAATATAGTTGTATTGTGTAATAGTGTGTAAACTACCTAAGATTTAGTATGTAAGAAATATATGGTATATTAAAATTTGTTCTGTGGTAAGATATTGAGTCTATGAAAGTTGAGATGTTAACTTGGCATGTGATAGCTAGAATTTAAGAATATGGTCTTTGTTAAATCAATATTGGTTTTCTCAAATTTCATTTAACAGAAGTATCCATATTGGTCTTATTAAAACTTTAAAATTTAATATAATCATATTCCATGATAATACTGTGAATTGCTCTTTATTGTATATAGACTGTGTTTGTCCAATTGTGTGCTATTTATATTACTCATTAGGCAATATGTAATATATCGCAGACTGTGGATAAACACAACAATCCTTTTTTGTCTATAAAAGAAAGCTCTTTTAAAGTGAGGTTATTAAAAAATGTAACAAATTTTATTTGGTCTTAAGATCTTTGTCGTGGTTTAGGAATGGTATTCCCCAATTTAGTGTTCCCACTGAAACACCCTAGACCATATGCCACTCACTCACTCTTCTCCCTGTATCAGGATGGAAAGGAGAATTGACAGTACAGAAGGTAAACAACATGGGTTGAGATAAGAACAATTAACTAGAAACATCTGTGAGAAGAAAACAAACAATAACGGCAACAATATTAATAACAAAAGTGTATAAGTGAGCAATTCACATGGAAATGTTCACCACTACACCAAATGGAGCCCAAAAATACTCAACCTCTGCCACACTACCTGGACCTGGAAGGGATCCCCTTTCCCCATTCCTGGAAAATTACATGAGATAGTATAGAATAACCTCTGGGTCTTAGACATGCCCCCTCTTGGCTACAGCAAAAATTAACCCTGTCCTGGCCAGAATCAGGACATCATCTACCCCTACACCTTCCAACTATATACATACATATATATGTGTGTGTATATATATATATATATATATGCATATATGCATATATACGCAATCACTGGTATCACTGCCATAGTCAATGGCCATCCTTCCAAGATGTCTATTGAGTTCATTTAGTCTATGACTGTAGGTTCTATTCATCCTAGATGTCTTCCAGGGCTGGAGAGCTGGTGTGCTGTTGGCTGGTTGCAAGCTGCATCAGGAGCTCATGACTGGTATATCTGGAGCACTCCATCCTCGTTGTCCATGGTAGTTATGACATACAGTGGCAGTGTCATTCAGCAACCAGTATTATACAATTCAACATTGCAGACTCTTCTCACCCAAAAATCAAATCTCCTTGAGGTACAACTTGCCTTGATCCACCTTGTCCTTCAATAACTTCTGCAACTTGCCATGTAGGACTCCATATGGCAGCTTTCTATTTTCAATGGATCCTTACAATACGGCAGGAACTGTCAGTGAACAGACCGTATCGCTCTTCATTTTCTGGTAGCCAATTATATGGTGGGGCCTCCTCAGCATGTCACCTTCTCCTCCAATAGTCCAAAATTTCCACCTTTTGGCCAGTTCATGATGACTTTCAAGATCCCTGGGTGATTGGGGTTTCCTATTCAAGCTTGCTGTGTGATCAGCGCAACCCACTTACTCCATGTCGCATCAGTGGCGTGATGTGTTGAAGGGATTTTTCCTTTGAACATCCAGCCCAACACTGGCAGTCAGGGTTCCAGGAGGAGCTGTGCTTCAGTGCCAATCACTTCTGAAGCAGCTCAAATCCCCTCATAAGCTGCCAGTATCTCTTTTTCAGTTGGGGTGTAACAGGCCGTAGATCCTTTGTATCCCTGACTCTAAAAACCTGGAGGTCAAACTCAAGTCTGCCCTGGTGCTTTCTGGCAGAGGCTCCAGGAAGGATCATTCTCCCTGGCTGTGATGTAGAGCACATTTTTACATCCTGTCCTGTCCTGATTGGCCCAAGGGCTACTGCATGAACCATCTCCTGTTCAAAAGCTTGTTGTTCAGGACCCCACTTAAATTTGTTCTTGTTCCATGTCACTTGATAGAGAGGATTTACAATCTGACTATAATCTGGAATATGCATCCTTCAAAAACTCATAGCACATAGGAAAGCCTGTGTTTCCTTCTAGCTGGTCAGTGGGAACATAGCTGCTATTTTGTTGACCACATTCCTTGGAATCTGATGACATTCATCTTGCCATTTTATTCCTAAAAACTGAATTTTCTGCACAGGTCGCTCGCTTGATTTTACTTTGTTTTATGGCAAAACTGGCCTTCAGGAGGATTTGGATTATCTTCTCCCTTTTCTCAAAAACTTCCTCTTCTGTCTTGCCCCACAGGATTATGTCATCAATGTACTGAAAGTGCTTTGGAGTCTCACCCTTTTCCAGTGCAGTCTAGATCAGACCTTGGCAAATAGTGGGGCTCTATTTCTACCCCTGGAGCAATGTTGAGAATGAGTGTTTTAAGTTCACTTAAAGAATCGCCAGCAAAGGTTTAATATAAAAAGCCACATCATGACAAAGTTCATTGGTAAGGTTCACTCTATTATTTAATACATTGTTAAAACACAGAGAAAAAGCAAAAAAAAAATAAATCCAAAATCAGTCAATCCAAATCAAAATAAACACAAAACTATCTATGTGGAGGCTGGGGCAGGAGGAGGGGGAGACAGGGATAGGAAAGGGTAAGGATAAAAAAGGAATATAGAAGACACTCCTGTTGAGTCACAAGCTTCAAAGTAGATTCCCATGATAAACTGAGCCCTGGACTTGACCAACAGCACTTCACTTAAACTTAGCAGCATTTAAACTTAATAGTACTTAACTTAAACTCAATTGATAAGTTAAGCAATTTAGTAAAGGATTCATATAGAATTTCTATTGGAAAACTGCTCAGACTATTCACTGAGTCTTCACAGAAGTATAGCGAACGTCGTTTATTTCTATCTTTAGCACACTTTTATAGGGTCCGACAAGGTTCGCGAGGCTTAACAAGCTACTATTGGTTAACACATATTGTTATGCATTCTTTTCCAAGTATACAATGCCATTGTTTTTCTTTATTCTCACTGTTGCAGGAGAGTTTCAAGGACACTGCCTTTAATATTGTCACCTGGATTGAAAGCTGGGTCGTGTAGACTGGCTTTTACTAAAATATCATGCTTTTACTCTGTTAAAATGTTTGTCTACAAATTTGCTATGCTAAAACAATAACTTACTTGCAGTCCTAGCTTAGTTACAAATCTTAAGTACTTGGAAATCTAGGAGAACAACATTCCTGGAATATTTGCTACAGCATATGCACATTCACATGTACAAAGATGGTACCTGTGAAAAAATCCCCTCGAATTCAGTGAGATACTCACTTCAGATGCCATTGCATCTTCTCAGTGAGTGAAGGATTGACTCCTGAGGAGTGAGGATATCAGCCCAGGATCCATCGTTGTCATTTGGTGATCCTCCGAGTATAACAAATTTGAGAGTTCGCTGGCTCTGAGAGGCCCTATTCAGAGGGATGTTGCTGGTCACAGCCTGCTGCAGTCCAGGAGAGCTCAAAGGATCTTACTTTGGACCACTGTTTGTAGGGTCACAAGAGAGTGGACTTTAGTAGTAATAATTTTCTGTCCTGGCTGCAACTCAGGTCAGAAACTTTCTTTGAAATCTTGATTAAAAAACAATTATTCTGTAAGAGCCTGAGACGAGAGATGTGGGACATCAGGCAGCTCTTCAAAATGCTGTTTATTGTCTAGATGATTTTGCAGCACTTATGGGTCGTGGGTAAGAGAGCCACACCTCAAGCTGCCAGCTCCAGCTTATAGGCAAGCCTGAAGCCCCTTTAGTTCTGGTTACAATACATTATATATTTTTCTTTGCTGAGCATCTTAATACAACCAATCAGCATCATACACAATACCTTTACTATTACCTATAGCCTATCATAATTACTATCATTACCATATTATGGTCATTATTATCCAACCACATGAGTTAGTGTGTTACAGTTTAAGCTTAAAGTTGTTTTTCTGTTTTCTTGCAGCGGAAAATTCTTAGACCTTTTTTCTACATGCTACATCAGCATGTTTGTTTGCCTATAGTATCTTCTGCTTTTCCTAAGACTTATTTCTGCTTGGTAAAAACATATTTTTTGTTTGTGGTCAACATATCCTTTGCTCTAGCCGTAAAACTTCCTTCCAGCTTGACTTAACCTTTGCTTTCTTAGTTGTCCAGTAACGACTGGCTCAGCAATTCTTACTTTAGACATCTGTTATTCTTCTATATCAAAACTTACTTCCATCTCTATCCCACTTTCAGATTCTACATTCAGAGAGCTTTCTGCCAAGCATACATATCTGTGAAGCTCTCTTGCCAAACTTTAATCTTTCCCAACATTATTCCACTTGGGTTGTTATTCAGGCAAGAAAACTAAGTTTCTGAGGCTGTTCATTAAAAAACAGGAGCTCATTAGACAGCATAGGTTCCTGGGAACAGACAGTGTTTTTGATAAGATCAAGAGGAACTGTTTGTGAAGGCTCCTAACAAGCATTTCTCAGATCATAATGCAGGCTGGTGAGGGGGGTATGCACCACCACAGGCAGTCATTTCCAAGTGTACTGGATGCCCCTCCAGGTGAAAGCAAACTGTGGCTTGCACTCTGCCACTAAAGGAATGGAGAAAAATGCATTAGAAATATCAATGGTGGCACCACTTTGCTGCCTTGGACTCCAGTTCATACTGAAGTTCCAACATGTCCAACACAGCAGCACTCAGTAGTGGTGTGACTTCATTCAGGTCATGATAGTCCACTGTCAGTCTCCACTCTCCACTGGGCTTACACACTGGCTGGATAGGACTATTAAAAGGTGAGCAAGTCTTGCTGAGTACTCCCTGACTCTCCAGTTCACAAATCATCTCATGAATGGGGGTCACAGAGTCCTGGTTGGTGCAGTGTTTTTGACAGTGCACTGTTGTAGCAATCGGTATCTGTTCTTCAACCTTCAGGAGTCTCACAGAAGAAGAGTCCTCTGAGACACCAGGCAAGGGATTCAGATGTTGAATTCCCTCTGTCTCCACATGTCACGGGATGAATGGGAGCTTCAGACAAGCCCTGCTTTAGCCTCAGATTTTGGCAGGAGTTTAAATTTAAGGAATCACTCTGGCCCACAAGTTATAGTGATGGCGAATTAGGTCTGTTTATAAAAATGAATTATTTATTAAACAGACAAGAGAGAACATGAAAGATCTTAATCAGTTACTTAATACACAGTATAAAACTAAACTACCAGTAGATTACAGCATAACATAAAACAGTGCATGATATCAAGGTACCTATATTAATGCTAGCAAAATAAATAGTATTGATTAGG
Organism: Poecile atricapillus; assembly: GCF_030490865.1. Taxonomy (NCBI): domain Eukaryota; kingdom Metazoa; phylum Chordata; class Aves; order Passeriformes; family Paridae; genus Poecile; species Poecile atricapillus. Next base: position 97,694,097 of record NC_081288.1, on the reverse strand, counting down.
AGTCAAATGCAACTTGCCACTAAAATGATGATAATGTACACAGATTCCTTCACTTAACCCCTTGGGAGTAACTGCGAAGCAAGCCTCCCTATTTATGGCAGAAGCTCCCCACATTTTCAGGAAAATGTATAGAAGATTTCTGCTTTGTGAAAGTTTGGTGTGGCTGTTATAGTCATAAAGTGAGGTGTCTCTTGGTCAGAAATCCAGCTTATCTTCCAGATCTCACTTCAACAGTAAGATGTGTATTGGCAGTTGGGAGATGCCAGACTGATATTAACCCCATGGCACCAAAATAACTCACTACAAGACAGCTTACCCTGCTTGAGTTATCTGGCTGGTTCACAAACAACAGATAAGCTCTTGTGGGGGGTGAGGTGCCCTGCTACACCACAGCAGCTATCCCAAAAGCCCAACAGATGCCCTTTTGGGCCCTTGAAATACCCTCTTCTGAGGTAATCTATGCCAAGAATGCACAGGGCCTGTGGGGTGTTTTTGCCATTCATTCCCTGTCAGGCTCACTTCAGTTTCCAGTACAGTCAGCTGTTGGGATGCCCCTGTCCCCCTAGAAATAGATGCATTCTGTTTCCATGTGTCTTGATGGTATCAGGGTACATTGTGCGCCAGTGTCAACTAAAGACTTATACTCTTGTGGGTCTGATGTGCCAGGCCATGGGATCCACACAGTGCAATAGATGTGATTGTCCCTTTACTCCGCCTGGCTGACCCTTTAATCATAGAATCATTGAATCATAGAATGTTAAGAGGTTGGAATAGACTTCAAAGATCATCGAGTCCCAACCCCCCTGCCATAGTCAGGGACATTGCACACTAGACCACATTGCTTAAGGCCTTATCCAACCCAGCCTTGAACACTGCCAGAGATGGGACAACCACAGCTTCTCTGGGCAACCTCTTCCAGTGCCTCACTGTTGAGATGAATAATGAAGAATGGGACCAGCATGCTTTAAGATGTTTATTGCTCAAGTAAGCCAGATAAGATGTCAGTCTGAAGGTGTGAGATTTAGAGGGGCAACAAGTCAGCCATAGCTCAAGGTAGTCACGGGTTTCTTCTTCACAGAGCAATATATAACATTTTGGTTCAATAGACAGTTAACACAAAACTTGTTTCTACTTATTAAACTATCACCTTTGCTTAATTTTGCTGCACTGCGTCTGTCTCTTAGCCACTAAGCTGACAGGTCATGTACTCATACACACATCTCTATTATAGCTTCTAGATCCATAGCCTACTCTATAAATCATACTATTACAGTTCAAACTTCAAACTATTTTACTTAATATAATTTCTTACTTACTCAAGACATATTCTTACTTATAACTATAGGAACATAAGTTTATAATTTTTCTACTTAATGTTTGTGTACCTTTATCATCACATTAACTCAAGCTCTTTCCAAGGCTGCAGATTGAACCCTTCAGCATCTGTAGAATTTTCTATTTTTCTATTTTCCGCATCTCTCTGCTCCCTCTGCACTAAAAAAAAACTCCATTAATTGATTTTCTGGAGTGATAATGGATAAGCATATGGTATCTAAACCTGAAGCATTAGCTAAAGTCACACAAACATTGGTTCTAGGCGGATTAACTGGTAAAACTACACTACTAAAAGCAAACAAAGTAAAAAACAAACATTTGATTGAACTCCATATTTTTCTAAGATTATCTTTTGGCAAAAGGTTCTTCTCTCAAATTTTTAATTTTCAAGCAAATTTTTTAGCATATTCTTTTTTTTTTCCAATCTTGTTGATGGACTAACCAAAGATAAGATACAAAGTTATTCTGTGCACATTCAATTTTTTTTTAAAAAAATTGGACATCTTCTGATTATTTTGCAAATTCTTTCTTATATTCTTCTTCAAGAATAGGAAGGTAAGGGCTAATACCACACTTTTGCCAAAAGAGCTTTATAATACTCCTGTTTTTTACACCCTTTACATTGATATAACCCAAGGTTCAGAGATTTGCAAATGAAACAAAAATAATGTCCAATGTCTCCCAGGGAAATGAAAAAATTACTATTGTTTTAAGGTCTAAATAGTTGAGACTCCAGATGTTCTGTTTAAGCAGGCAAAAGTTTATCAGCTGAAAATGTTGATCCTTAACATCACTGAATGTTCTTTCAAATCCTGAAACAGGGAATAACTGAACAAAAATTAGTAAAGACACGACATTATAACGATAACATAAATCCTCTGTTGGCAAACTGTCTGTGTAGTTTTCAGACATAACTGTGTCCTGGCAGTTCTACTTCTGGTCTTGTTTTGAGTACTAAGGCTGTATGGTGACTTCTCTCTTTACTGGGTCTCATGTTTTTGGAGGCAGTCTGTCTGGTCAGATGAATAGGTGACTCTTTTGAACCTGTCAACAAAACATAGGCATCTCTCTTCTTTAAGTTAATGAGCATTTAGGCTTAGCTGTGGTACACTTAATTGTGAATTCTGATTTTATAATCTTTTCTAAATTTTTGGTGCAAATATTTCATTATTCAAAATGAATTGTGGTCTAAATTTTTAATGCACATACTACATTAATTGAATGTTCTTAGGGCATCAATTCCTTTTGCTTTTAAAAGTGAGATGGGCTTTTATCATGCATATGAATATAAACACAAAACTATACACAACATGAACAAAAACTTAGAGTAGTTAGAAAGTAATTAGATAATAAACTTTATTAATAACATATGTGATATAGAACTACTATTAACCACTAAAACACTGTACCAGCATCTCAGAGTCTGCAAACAGCTGATAAACCTCAAATTAGTGAAGGATTGGATAACCACCTCCAGAAATGATTCTCCAAGCCCACTCCAAAATTGATCCAACTGTCATACTAATAGGGTCAAATTGCCAAGTCAAAAGTGACTTGAATATTGATTTCGTACAGGAAACATCTGGATCTGTTGGCAAACATTCCATCCAGGTAAAGTCAAGGCTTGGCCAGGGCTTTAGGCTTTAAACTGGAAAGATGTTTCTTAACTCATTTTCAAAACAAGGTTCTTAATAATAGCAGCTATGAGATGCTTAAAGCACAGCAAACTCTTGAAGTGTATTTCTATAAAGCAAATGATCAGAAGTCTTAGGCAACAAACCAATAGAACTATCTAGCAGTTTGTTTAATCTGAAGTTTCTCTCATGGTAACTGACTTTCAGCAACGATACATTTTTCTGGAATTTTGGAAGCACTGAAAAACAATAAAACTACACTGAATTAGGAAAAATCAAGCTTTCTTAAACAAGGGAAGGAGTTAAAGAGTAAGAAAACCCTGTACATGAACAGCTGTATAACTTAAGGAGATGCATCTGCAGTTAGAATACAAAAAGATCTCAAATTACATGTGTCTTAAAGGTAATTTCATAAAAATTGAAAAGCATATGAAAAGCCGGCTATAAATATAGCAATAATATCTTATGGATAATACTCATCATAAAAATCCGTAAATTCACATTATACAATGAATATATCAGCATTGTGTCTGAGGAAATTAATATTTTCAAAACATTCATGTCTCAATGGCAAGAAGTGAAATAAGGTAAAAAAGTTCTAAACTTTCTAGTATTAATAACAGTCACTACTCTTTTGTGTTACCTATAGAAAACAAAGCTAGTAGAGATTGTAACAAATAATTAAACCTTCGATGAAATGAAGAGTGCAACAGACTGTATCATCTTCCATCCACAAGCAGGTGTTTATCAGTGTTCCATCACAGCTGTTTCAGTTGTAGTCATCCTCATCTCCTTAGGAAAATAACTATACTTTGCAGTTTAGACAAATGTGTTTTAACAAAACGTGAGACAATTCAAATTAAACAATATTCAAACCTGGTAAAATTAATTTTGACAGAAGGAAATAACAAAACTTAACCTGAAAAGAATATTAAAGTGATCTTTTAAACATGATATAACATGGATTTACTATAGAGATTATAAAAATGTAACAAATACATTATGATTTTATGTAATTTGGCCTTGAGAATAACTCATAATAACTGCAGATATTACTGAAATTACTCATTCATAGTAGGAATTTGCCTGGTACGGGCTTAAGTTTATAGGACTTTTCAAATGCAGTTTTACTAGAGAAAACCACAACAACGCAGGGTTTGGAAAATTGCCATTCAGCTTTTGTAGCACTTTGCAGAAACATTAAGTCCAATTTTTAATTAAAATCCTAAGTCCAAATAGGTAGATATGCTATCATGTGTTTTTTATAGCAAAAAGATTCACATTGAAATTACCTTATTAAAACTGGAAAAAACTAGCAAACAGGTAATATATGGTTAACTTAACTTTGTCTTCTTGTACAGTAACGTTTTCCTAGTTAATTATTTTTTAAACCATTAATATCTTCTGTAGATAACATGAATTGGAAGGTCATTTTATCAGTAGCTGTAAATCACTCAATATTTTTACATTAGGTTTTAAAACTAATTATTGCAAGGTAACTTTTTAATTCTGTTAATATTTATTCTAAACATTTCTAAAGAGGGTTTTTTTTTAATTTTCTAAGGAGTTGCAGTAATTTCTCCAGTAAAACTGTAAAATCACAAGAACTCATAGTTACTTAAAAATACCAAATTAACTATATAAGGGTATATAAAGACATTTTAAGAAAACAAGGAATCATGACCTTTTAACAAACTGGGTACTATCCTGGCACTTCTTCTTGAAGAGGGAGAGGGGGGACTGAATACCCCGCTCTGCTGCTGTTATCTCTAGAAGGATCGAGCCTATTCTTCACCATCCTCCACCTACTCTCGCAGAGGGGAAAAGTGGAAAGAAAAAAACCCACAAAGTTAACTTTAACAAACAGTTCTTTCTCTCAATATAGTCTTATCTCTCATTCGCAGACAGAGGGAAAAGGACACGATTTTACACAAACAGGCGATATTAAGTGAAGAGCCTCTCTGGACCAGGTGGTAGCAGTGGCAACTACTGCAGCTTATCAACCTTTAATTATAGTAATGAATTTCGAAGTAGATACCATATAGTTACTGATTTTTTGTCTATTTTGTCTCCCTTTGAAGCTTCCTGAGCCGCCATGGCTCTGCCCAACTGTTTCTGTAATTGCTGATATTTGTCTAGGGTGGCCTTGGAGCTTCTTCTGCAATGGCTCTGCCATGGGGGTGCCTCTGCTCTCTGCGCTCGGTCCGACACTCCCCCATGCCCCCCTGGGTTGGGTGGAAAATGATCTAAATCTGGCTCCTCTTCATAGGTAGAGTCAATATATTGCCCCTGTATGTCCACAATCAATTTAAAAGTATTGGATATCTCCTTATTTTCTTTTCTCTGACTCTCCCCCCCTCTCTAAGGGTGGCATAGCCAACAACGCTTGCTCAGCAGTGGGAGGTTGTCGTTCTAATTAGGAACGGCAGGAAGAACGACACGGACTCTCAAGGGAGTCAGAACAGGAGAGAATCTCTCGTTTATTGCTACAGTCATGTTATATAGACTAGTTCGTGGAAAGTACAGAAAGGAAACTCTTATTGGTTAGTAAAGTGCTACATTACCATTATTGGTCAGTGGGGTTCACCACCCCCCTGACCTTCTCCTGCAAGGAAAACACGGGACCAGACAAACAGCACCTGCAGGCTGTTTTCTGTCTTTGAGGATTGTTTTGAATCCTCCCATGAATTTCCCAGGCTAGCTTCTCAGGCAGGGCTGGCAGGCCATGGGGCCTGCAGCTTGCTCCAAAGCTAGCCTCCATAGGAGGTAAAGATGGCTGCTGCTGTGGTGCAGGTAAAATTACGGGGTTCACAGACTGTGTAGATTGCTCATTAACAATCTTTGCTATTATAACTTTGTCCACAGCCCCTCTGTTACCACCGTCCACCCCGCAGCGAGCAGGGAGGCTGGGGACGTAGTTTTAGCTTGCCAGATGAGGCCTTAAAAACGAGGCTCTTTCCCTTTGCTGAGATGGCAGTTGCAGTTTTATTTCTTGGGATCTTTCAGGGTGACATGGCAGGAGGGAAAGAGGAAGAGGTATCGATAGGCACTCCTTTTTCAGGACAGGGGAGAAGGGGGTGTGGGGGATTTACACAACCAATAAGGGGACCTGGGGAGAACAAGATAAGGGAAAGAACTTACAAGTCTACATTTTCGGGGGTACATTCTTTGGGTCATGTTGCCGCTGAAGATGAATAGATCACACGGACACAGGTCGAGGTGTGGTGAAAGGAAGAGCAGAGTTTATTTTTCCTCCCAGGATTTATAGGCTTCTGACCACGGCCAGGGATTGGATGGTCAGGATAACACTTTCTCACTGCACTGGCCATGAGAGATGTCCATCACAAGACGTGTAACAGAAAGAATGTACACATATCTATGTTTACAGTTACTGTCCTGGGAAAGTCCTTAGAAAACCATGTCAGCAAGCTCAGAAGCTGAGTTTTCAGGGCGACATCTCACCCTTTTTGGTTTAACAAAAAGAAAAGAAAGAAAAAAATGAACAAAGAAACTAGCAACATTATAAACAATCAAAAGGATAAATAATAGGAAAATACAATACTCCATACAATCAGAAGGCTGTAATTTCAGGGTGTTATCTCACCCTTTCATTATTACAAAAAAAAAAACAAAAAATCCAAAAACAACAAAAACCCCAAAAAAATAAATGAAACAAATGTCCAACATCAACACCTGCTTGTGGATGGGTCTCAATTTGGTCACGGAGGCAGAATCCATGGCCAAATTGAAAGGTGCCTGGGAAAACTTCTGAAATGCTATGACAGCAGCCTGTAATTCCACCAATTGGGCTGATCCAGACTCATGACTCTCCAAAAAAAAACCTAAAAACAAAACAGCGACATCGATGGAAAGATTAATGTAATAAACTTGAGGAACAGAAACTGCTCGCAGAACCTCCTCCAGCACCTCTCTGATCAGACACCGCACGCCATATTTCCATAACCAGGCCCTCCGTAGGAGAGAGCCCAAAACCATCCATAGCCACAGGCTAGATAGTACCCTGTAACGTCACCTGCAACACACGTCAGAGGTCACCAGATGTTGCCGCTAAAGATGAATAGATCACACGGACACAGGTCGAGGTGTGGTGAAAAGAAGAAAAGGTTTATTTTTCCTTCCAGGATTTATAGGCTTCTGACCACGGCCGGGGATTGGATGGTGTTGTGGTTTTAAACTAGTAACAAAAATTACTTATTTTTGTTGTGAGATATGGATTAAAATAAGATCAAAACAGGCTTAAAACTTAAAAGGAATAAAGACAGTTTATTAACAGACTATTAGAATAAGAATACCAAAATAAACTTTCAGAAAACCCTTTTACTTCTTACTACTCGATTATTTCTTTGTACACATAACAACATAGAGACAAAAAAAATAGTTTTACAATCTTGGTGGTCAAAAACAGTCTCAATTGTTAGAGTCTTTTCATCAGTCCTTGTAGAGAAACAGAAGTCTCTTCCTGGCAATCTATGGAGTTTCTAGAGTCCACTCCTTCCATCTCACACTATTCTGAGGTGTGCAATGGGTCAAATTGAATCTAGGGATGTTATTTTTAAGGATAAGTGATTCAAAGGTAGAAATCTTTTTCAGTTGTTTCTGTGAGCCTTCCTGGAAAACAGCCATCTCTTTGGCTCCTTTAAGGCTTTAAAATCTTCACTTCACTCGCAAGTTCCAGCAACTCACAGTATCACAACCACCCTTCTTTTCTCTAAAGTCCACGCTTTGAATACTCTATTCCTTCCATACTCTAGTCATGAATTAAAGGAGTCTTTAAACTACTGTCCATCTCCATAGCTGTAACAGAAAGACTTTTCAGCAACAAGCATCTTCTTTCTCTCTTTCTTATTTAAACTTAACTCTTTTCTTCACTGTTTTTGGTAGTTTTATGATGTCTTACATGTTAATTGTCTCTCTTTCTCTGTCTGTTCTAAGAAAAAGGAGTAATCTGTTGTTTATCTAGGTAGTAAAGGAATTAAAAGAAGAAAGCTACAAAAGTTCATAGTGTCAAGTTTCAGTCTAGCAGCAGACCTTGAAAACTAAACTAAACTGCTAAACTCTGCTTTTCTCTCCTTCCCCCCCCCCCTCCCTGCGGCCTTGTCCTGGGCCTGGGAGGGGGGGAGAAAGCCAAGACAGAGCTTGTTACTTCTCCAGAGCCGGAAACAAAAAAGAACGAGACAGCTCTGAGTGTACTTCTTAAGGGGGTGTTTACAAGTTGAATTCACTTTTTAATGGTCAGATCTGCTGTCAATTCTTGAAAATGACTGATAATTGGTTAGGAAGAAAAACTCCCATCAGTCACCAGTAGCTTCAACTTCCCCTTTTTTTACTCGGTCTTAAAGGTGAAGCTAACCCATGACAGATGGTCAGGATAACACTTTCTCCCTGCACTGGCCATGAGACATGCCCATCACAAGATGTGTAACAGAAAGAATGTACACATATCTATGTTTACAGTTACTGTCCTGGGAAAGTCCTTAGCAAACCATGTCAGCAAGCTCAGAAGCTGAGTTTTCAGGGCGACAGGGTCATACCATTTTTCCTAACTGCATTACAACAGATCTTAATTAACAAAAAGCACGGAAAAAGCAGCAAAGGTAGGCAATCTCCCACAGCATTCCAGAGAAACTTTTTAAAAGTAGTCTCAAAGTCCATATCAAGCAATTTCCACTTCATCCAAATGAAAAAGCTTCTTAACTATTGCTTAGGAGGATAATTACTTTTTATCAATTTTTTTAAATTTATGATAAACGTCCCTCTATTGCTTTGAAATTTTATCACTCATCCAAAGTTCCCCAGTCCTCACTTGAATCGTCCAGGCCAGGGATGAAAACGAGCACCTCTGCTGTCCTTGTTCAGTGAGAGACTGCATAGGTTTCTTTTCAACTGCTTCTTAGGGGTCATTGAAGCCTTCCTTTCTGACTAAAGCTTAATTTCCAGGATAACGTACATTGGGACTTTCTCGACTGCTAATCCTAGTGATCGACCTCACTGAGGCATCAGATTGTCAAGACTAAAAATGAGGAATGGGACCACCATGCTTTGAGATGATTTATTGCTCAAGTAAGCCAGATAAGATGTCAGTCTAAAGGTGTGAGATTTAGAGGAGCCACCCTTACAGTAAAAAATTTCTTTCTTATGTCTAACCTAAATTTCTCCTCTTTCAGAAGATGATGAAGTTTCTTTCAGAAACATCATTTCCATGAGTGGATTCTTCCCTCCTCATTAAGTATCAATTAATGCAAAACCAGCACAAATTTGTACCCATTTCTCCTTGTCCTATCATTACAGTTCTTGATGAAGAGTCCCTCTCCAGCTTCCCTGTAGGTCCCCTTCAGATACTAGAAGGCTATGAGGTCTCCATGCAACCTTCTCTTCTCCAGGCTGAATAGCCCCAACTTTCTCAGGCCCCCAACTGTCTTTGTAGGGGAGGTACTCCAGGCATCAATTTCATGGCCCTCCTCTGGACATGCTCAAACAGTTCCATGTCTTTCTTATGTTGGAGACACCAGGACTGCATGCAGTACTCCATATGAGGTCTCACCAGAGCTGAGATTCACCTTGGACCTGCTGCCAACTCTCCTTTTGATGCAGCATGACACAGTTGGCTTTCTGGGTTGCGAGAGCTTACTGCTGCCTCATGTTGAATTTTCCTTCAACCATCACCCCCAAGTCTTTCTCTGCAGAGCTGCTCTCAATCACTTTTTCCCTCAACCTGTCAGTGTGTCTGGGATTGCTGCAACCTAGGCGTAGGACCTCACACTTTACTTTGTTGAACTTCATGAGGTTTGCATTGGCCCATCTCTCAAGCCTGTCATGGTCCCTCTAGATGGCATCCTGTTGCAATCTGTTCCTGGGGGACCCCTCTTTTCTACCCCCCGTGGTGAGAGGCCCGCTCTTCATGGGGACACAGGCAGCAGAGGAGGTCCTGGAGTGGATACAACATGAACTCAAAGTATCTAGACACAGGAGGCCCAAACTTGCTCGGAATAATCCCAGGTTTATTGTCTGTCGTCCATCCGGGGCAAGAAAGAGACCGAAATGCCTCGGGTCTTCTCTCTTATACTAGTGGGCGGGGGTGATCGGAGGATACAGGGAAGTTACAGCCAATGTTAAGGGGGAAGGGAAGAAGGTTCTCAGGTAGGAACTAACTTTACACAAACTGAGGGTGAGTTTTATCCTTGGGACATACCATGATTTTTTGATGCACTACAACACCTCACCCTTTTCTGTTATACAATATGAGAAAGAAAAAAAACTTTAGCTTATTTTTTCCTTTACCGTGAGCCTGCCAACCACTCACAATTGGTCGGCCGGTTAGATTCGTTTCTGTCGGCTAGTTCCACGTGGTTAGCTTCTGACGTAGTAAAAATTACACTACTAAGGGCCTTTAAAATTAAACAACGGACAATTCCAAATGCTAACACAATCAAAAACAAAACAACAAAAAACAAGATTGTTTTGATTACTGAAGTCCGCCATCCTGTGAGTCCCCAGCCTTTGAACAGCACCCAGATCTTCTGGCGTGGCTGATGGATGATCCAGGCCGCTGTCAGGCTGCTCAGTGAGAGCAGGATGACAGCAGGGTTAAGATTCATCATGGATTTGAGTGAGAGGTAGGTTATTTCTAAAAAAAGGAAACAGACATTTTTTAAAACATATTCACAGCCAAAGTATGCAGGTCAAAGGCTAGGTTTCTTCTTGCTGTCTTCGGCAGTGTCTTCTCTTGGAAGCAACAGCCACTTGCTTCTCTTCTCTTCTTGCTGGGGGTGGATTCTTTGGAACAAAAGGTTTTACCCATTTCTGAGGAATCCATTGGGGGCCTGCAGGGGTGGAGACACACACATAACCACGCCCCCAGGTGACAATTTCATAGGGACCCTTGGTTTGCCAAGTTTCAGGGTCCCTGATTAAAACCAGTGGACGCTGTGACAATTTAAACTGATCACCACTGTTAAAATGCCGAGTTACAGGAGGATTCATGTTTTCAAATGAGCAGTTTAGGAAGTTAATGGTAAACAGAGCTTTACAGAGTTTCTGTTGTGGAGACATCCACACTGCCTCGCTACCTTGCCTGGCTAGGACTTGTTTGAGAGTCTGGTGTGTATGCTCAATCACTGCTTGACCTGTGGGGCAGTGGGGGATGCCAGTTTTATGTTCTATTCCCCACAGCTGGACAAATTCTAGGAACTCTTTGGATTGATACGCCGAGCCATTATCAGTTTTAATTTCCCTAGGGATTCCCAATACAGAAAAGGCCTGTACTAAGTGTTGTTTGGCATGTACAGATTTTTCTCCTGCATGAGCAGAGGCAGACACTGCTCCTGAGTATGTATCAATGCTCACGTGTACATTTTTAAGGCAACCAAAACTGGGGATATGTGTAATGTCTGTTTGCCACACTTCACAGCGTTCAACTCCTCGGGGATTAACCCCGATGACTAATGATGACACCGCCTGCAGCTGGCAATTGGGACAGGTAGCCACAATGGCTTTAGCTTGACTCCGTGTCAGCTGGAACTGACGAATCAGTCCTGGCACATTTTGATGGTATTGCTGATGACTTATCTTAACCTGTTGGAACACATCTGGGAGACATGCCTTTTCGGCTGGGGCAGCAAGGGAATCAGCTTTCTGGTTCCCCTCAGCGATTTCACCTGACAAATCGGAATGCGATCTTATATGCATCACATAGAAAGGTTGTTCTCTATTTAAAATCAAATAAATCAGTTTTGAGAGCAGTCTAAAGAGATGTTCATTCTCAATGTCCTTGAGAACTGCCTGTTCTGCTCTGGACACCACTCCCACTACGTAGGCTGAGTCAGTAACCAAATTAATCGGTTCAGAAAACTTCTCAAAAGCTCTTACAGCTGCAGCCAGTTCAACTATCTGGGGTGATCCTTCTACAAACTCAACATCAGCTTCCCAATGCTGAGTCTGAGGATGTCTCCAAGTCATGACCGACTTATGAAAGGTTCCAGATGCATCAGTGAACGCTGTGAGAGCTTTGAGTGGCCTTCGGCTCCTTTTCTCACGAGGAATAAGGTGGAATTCCTCATGAAACAATTTGTGTGATGGTGCATGGACCGAAATTTGCCCACTATAGCTGTCCAGAGCAAACTGGAGGTTAGCATTGCTCTGCAGCAGGTGCTCAAACATCTCTTTGGTCAGTTTCTCAGGAGAGTGTTTGCCTTCACCAGAGAGTCTGACCGGAAGGTGAATACACATGAGGTCACACCCTGCCAGTTCTCACAGCCTTACCCTGGCCTTTTGGATCAGCTGAGCCATCAGCTCCTGTGGCTTGGTGATAGTTTTGGGTCGTTGATGGGAGAGGAAAATCCATTCTATTATTAAGAGTGGATCTCTGCCCCTTGGCCCACTGGAATATTAACCTATGTAAGTGTGGTAATTTCCCCAGGACAATAAATTTGAAAGGCAGCTCAGGTTTGAAGCGATGTGCCTGTCTTTCTGTCAAGGCCCTTTGTGCTTTTTCAATTGCATTTTTTGCTTCTGGAGTCAGCTCCTTGAGAGACAGCAACTCTCTCTCCCCTTTCAATAAATTGAGTAGGGGACTCAGGTCTTCATTTGTGAGACCTAGCCAGGGTCTGACCCAGTTCAGTGACCTGCATAGGGAATGGAGATCTGCTAGAGTGTTAGAATTGCCAATAATTTCTAATTTTTGTGGAACAACAGTCCGTGCAGTACTTTCCAGGCCCAGGTATTTCCAAGGTGGCATCCTTTGAACTTTGTCTTCCTGCAATTGGAATCCAGCAGAGGTTAAAACATTAACCACTAGGCCAAGGGTGTCTTGCAGCATGTTGTTATTGGGACAGCACACTAAGATGTCATCCATGTAATGCAAAATGATGGCATCTCTTTTTTCAGCATGCACTGGGGACAGCAATGACCCCACATACCACTGGCAGATGAAGGGGCTCGCTTTCATCCCCTGAGGTAATACTGTCCAGTGGTACCGTTTCATTGGAGCTTCCCGGTTAATTCTGGGAATGGAAAAGGCAAACCGTGGTCCATCCTCTGGGTGCAGGGGAATTTGGAAAAAACAGTCTTTAATATCTAGCACTGCCAATAGCCAATTTTGTGGTAACATATTCGAGGATGACATACCTGGTTGAAGAGACCCCATGTCCTCTATTTTTTTGTTTATTTCTCTCAAATCCTGAAGGAGGCGCCACTTATCCTTCCCTGGCTTTTTTATCACAAACACCAGGGAATTCCAAGGGCTGGTTGTTTCTACTATGTGTCCCTTGGCCAATTCTTCTTCCACCAATTTTTCTAGCGCCCCGAGTTTTTGTCTGCTGAGAGGCCACTGGTTCACCCAAATTGGATTATTATCTAACCAAGATAGCTTTTGGACCGGATGCTCTACAGTGGCCTCCATGAAAAATACTGGAGGGTTTCCGGAATTGTTAATTTTACTCCCCACTGGGACATGGTGTCTCTTCCCCACAGGGGGCACTTGTAGTCAGTGACAAAATGTCGGACACTAGTCAATCTTCCATCCGAACCTTCAAGCTGAACGACAGCTTTAGAAATTTTTGCCAGTTTCATTCTTCTAACACCCTGTATTTTTCCTGCCACGGGTTGCAGTTCCCAATGTGAGGGCCACACGTTTTCAGGTATGATAGTCACATCTGCCCCAGTGTTAATTAAGCCTTCTACATGGAGATGTTCTGATTTGTGTGTTAAGTTACACCCCATAATGGGTTTGTCTTCACCCACCACTTCTGCCCAGTAGACTCCTGGTGCTTTGTCATCTACTGGGACTTCTGTTGGAAGAGGGATCTCCTGGGCTATTATCTGCCCTTTGGCTACCCAGAAGGGTGGTTGAGGACATCTTGCTAAGAGAATGAGGTGTGTCAGGTCTCCTTTAATTGTCATGGGAGCCACTTCAGTCTCTATTGGTGTGTGTGCTGTGTCTCCAGTAACAAAATACCTACTATCCAGTCCAGACAGGTCTTGTGAATTATCCTGCAAGTCCACTCCAATGACAGTCCAACGGTCAGATCTGAAACAAAAAGCTTTAGAAGTTACAAGTCTGAATCGCTTTTGCGGTTGCCAGACCTTATTAGGCAAACGTTCCTTACAATTATATTTCTGCTGTCTCCCACCCCGCTCCCTTTCCTCTCCTTTTCCCATTAAAATAGAGTCTTTTTCCTGTTTCAGGTCTGTCATTTTTATGTCTCTGCGCTTGACAGAAAAGCGCTTAGAATTCAGGTTTTTTGAATTGCTACAGGTTCTTTCTGGTGTTTCCCTTGTTGTTGGGTTTTGAGGACAGTTCCTTGCGAAATATCCTGGCCTCTTGCACTGGAAACAGATGATGTGCTGCAGCTGTTCTGGTGACATCTGTGGCTTGTTCATTCCTGGTGTCACTGCTGCCACTGTCGTTGGGTTGCCTGGTTTCTTGTCGTGTACACTGTACAAGTCTGCTTTCTGGGCACACGCTTCAATCATATCCGCTATGATGGGTGGAGGATTAATAGGTAGACTCAGAATTACTCTACGACAAGCCTCATTGGCATTCCTTTGGGCCATTTCTTTAAGCAGTTCCGTCTGGGCCACTGGTTCCTTAACTTGTCTCTGTATCTGTAGCCTAAGACGATCTACAAACTGTAAGAAACTCTCACATGGGAGCTGGTTAATATTAACATAACTGACTTGAATATCAACTGTTGGTAATTGGTTAAAAATGTTTTCAGCCACATCACAAACTTTATCTGCAACAAAGTTTTTAATACTCTCACTTGATCAGCAGGATTAATCCAATTTCCCTCCCCACATAAATGTTCTAAAGTGATTTCATTGTTCTCTGTATCATATGCATTTTGATTACTTTGAGTTCAGCTAGGAGTTTTGTAAAGATTTCTTCCATACGCTTTCCCAAAGATCATATTCAGAGGGAGTTAGCAGACACCGAAATACATCTTTAATATCTGCAGGAATTAAATCCTGTGATTTCAATGTAGTTCTTATTATTCCCCTCAAGACTTTGCTATCATGACCAAAATAATTTTTAATTTTACAAATATCCTTGATTATTTGGTAATTGAAAGGTTGATGTTGTAATCGCATTGCTCCTCTGCTGTTATTGTATATTACAGGAGCCGCTGTTAGCATAACTTCATCTTCCCCAGGGCTGGTATTCCCTGGGTTTCCCTGCCCGCACCCCCCCACGCCAGGCTCTAGGGGCCCCATTCCCTCCCCGGATCTGGGGAGAGACCCAGCTCCTCACCTGCAGGAGTCAGGAGAGGGCTCGCACCCTCCCATGCCATGCCCTGTGGGCCCGCATCCTCCCCCCGCCGGGGGGCAGGGCCGGGACACCCCTCCCCCTGCCCCTCTGCAGGAGCAAGAGGTGTAACTGTCTCTCTCCCCGCCCCTCCTCCCTGGGAGACAGGGGGCGGAGGGATAGGGGATAGGGTTACAGCCTCGGGGGGCAGGGTCATAGGGTGGGGCCAAGCAGGGCTGGGGGGTGGTGCAGGGTGGAGGAATGTCAGGGGGAACAAAGGGATTTTGATAATGGTTGGGGCGGGAACCGGTGGGTGGAAGGGATTATTGGTAAGAGAAAGGGGATACACAGGGGAATTCACCATGTGGCCGGGAAACACATGGCCAGCGCCGTCTTGGCTCTCAGCCACGTGTGGATAGGAAGGTATATTTTCTTTAACACTGGGAAAGGAAGGGTATAGAGAGGGAGTCCTGATGGCTTGTGAAGCAGGACTGGGTGGCTGAGAGAGACACACGGGACTAGAACTTTTATTGTTTGTCTTGGGTATTTCTTCCAGTGGAGGAGCAGAGGTTTTGGGAGAAAAGTTAGGGGAGTTAGGTGGAGACTGCAGTGCCTGTTTGTCTTTCGTTTTTATTTCTCTGTTAACCAATTATTTTCGAATTAAAAGAAAAACCGAGAGGAATTTCAGAGCCGATTTATCTCCTCCTTCTATTTTTAAGGTTAATAAATTTCCAATTTCATCCCAGGCAGGTACTGAGTCTAATTGCAACAATTCGATCTGTTCACTTTGCTGAGTCAAATATGATACAAACTGTTTTATCTTATTTTTTGAAATTTTTATATTTGTGGTTTTTAAAAAATCCTGTATTTTTTGTGTATGACTCCTTTCTTGTGTGGAGAGCTGTGATCCCATTCTGGAGGTCACGGCAGCTCTGCACACAATCTGTCTATTTTCCTTACCGTAGAAAACAAACTGGCACCACAAGGGTTACAATTAAACTCACACTGGTACAGGCAACAGGGAGAATTCCCTCTCCCCCCCTCTCTGCCCACGGCTGGGGGAACCCCGCCGTTTTGCACGTGGCAGAGCTCTGCATGGCTGCCGCTCGGAAGGGGTTACACAGAAGCACAGTTCCCCGGGGTCTGTTTCGCTCTCCAGCCCCCCCAGCCCAGTTTCGGAGTTAAATCTTACCTTGTTCTGTGGTTTCTGGTGGTGGAAAGATACCCGTTGCCCTGGAGTCGGTCCCCTGGTGCCGGAGGATTTTCGACTCCCTTTTGGAATCTTTTTTTGCTGTATCTCAAATGGCGTCCAAAAGTCTCCAAAGAACAGCTGGCCCGGGCTCAAAAAAAAAAAAGCCTTTGAACATGGGCTTGTTCAGCCCTTACGCTTGGTGCCACTGTTGCAATCCATTCCTGGGGGACCCCTCTGTTCTACCCCCCGTGGTGAGAGGCCCGCTCTTCATGGGACACAGGCGGCGGAGGAGGTCCTGGAGAGGATACAACATGGACTCAAAGTATCTAGACACAGGAGGCCCAAACTTGCTCGGAATAATCCCAGGCTTATTGTCTGTCGTCCATCCGGGGCAAGAAAGAGACCGAAATGCCTTGGGTCTTCTCTCTTATACTAGTGGGCGGGGGTGATCGGAGGATACAGGGAAGTTACAGCCAATGGTAAGGGGGAAGGGAAGAAGGTTCTCAGGTAGGAACTAACTTTACACAAACTGAGGGTGAGTTTTATCCTTGGGACATACCATGATTTTTTGATGCACTACAACAGCATCCCTTTATTCCAGCATGTAGACTGCACCACACAGCAAATTTCCTGAGGCTGCACTCAGTCCCATTCTCCATGTTGCAAACAAAGATCTTGAACAATATTGGCCTCAGTACTGACCCTTGAGGGAGACCACTAGTCACTGGTCTCCACCTGGACAATGAGCTGTTGACCATAACACTGCGTGTGACCATCCAGACAATTCTTTATCCACCGAGTGGTCCATCGATCAAATCCATGTCTCTCCAATTTGAACTCTCTTGAAATAGTACTGGTCATAGTGCTCATTGCTCACTTCTTGTAATTATGATCAACTTGAGGTTCCTTCAAGAGGATCAGGAATAACATCAGCCCTTCTATGCTCTGTGAGGAGTTGCCTGCTGGAAACTGGAGCAGCATTTATTCTTGAAGAAATTCCCATGGTGGTTGTTCTTCTTTTAAACTCATGTACCTGTGGTCCTAGGGCAGACATGGGGTTTCCATCCCACTTCCTCATTTCCTCTCCATGATCATGAATGTAAAATCACAGAATACCTCAAGGTTTGTTCCATCTCTTAAACAGGGTGGTGCTTGTTCCAAATAGCAGAAATTCTTGTCTGTACTGGCAGGGCATGGGACATTTCCTCTTTAAATTGCTGATATTCCTTAGTGTTTCTACAGCCAAGATGCAGGCCTGTAGGAGGGAATACAGACTTTCTTCATATTGCCAGAGTTGGGCAACCAAATTATTCACTGTTTGTTCGTGATATCACTGCCAATGAGTTGACCTATGACGATACAAAGTTAATTTATTACTAACAAAATCAGAGGAGGATAATGAGAAGTAAAATAAGCCCTTAAAAACACCTCTTTTCCCCCAATCCCTCCCTCCTTCCCACCAACAATGCAGGGAGATGGGGGGGGAGGGTGGGTTTTGGTCAGTTCATCACCCAAGGTTTTCTTCTGCCATGCAGGGAGAGAAGTTGTTCCCCTGTGAGACCGTGGGGTCCCTTCCCACAGGTGACAGTTCTCTGCGAACCTCTCCCACATGAGTACACTCTCACAAGCAACAGTCCTCCCAAAACTGCTGTGGCATAGGTCACTCTTCCACAGGGTGCGGTCCTCCAAGGACAAGCTGCTCCAAGCCTGGAAGCAGGAGCCCCCTGTCTCCACTAGGTCTTCCACTGAATCACAGCCTCCTCTAGGTATCCACCTGCTCTGGCATGGGCACCTCCCCCACAGGCTGCGAGTGGATCTCTGCATCCCTCGTGGATCTCCATGGGCTGCAGGGAGACAGCCTGCTTCACCATGGTCATCACCACAGAATGCTGAGGAATCTCACCTCCAGTACCTGGAACATCCCCTCCTTCTTCACTGACCTTGGAGTCTCCATGTTGTTTCCCTCACATGTTCTCACCTGTGCACTACTTTTGTTTTGATTTTTTCTTAAATATGTTATCACAGAAGCATTACCATAATCTTTAATTGGCCCAGTCTTGGCCAGCAGCGTGTCCATCTTCAGAGCCTCTGCTGGACATAATTTAAGCTTCTAGCAGCTTCTCACAGAAGCGACCTCTGTGGCCCCCCGCTACCAAAACCCAGGTCATGCAAACCCACAGTCATTCACCATGACCCATCATTTTTCTTAACAGGACATACAGGATTATTCCAAGATGTGGTGATGGGTTTTAACACACCTGCCTCAAGCAAATCTTTAGTTGTTAACATTATTCTCTCTGCCCTCCAGGAATGCAATACTGCTTCAAAGAGACTAATTTTGTGGCTGGGGAATTTTTACTGGAGGCGTTTTTACCTTTCCTACCAGAATATGTATCATACTAATATATGGCTTGGTGCCAAACTGATAGTGTCCATCTGATAATTCTATAATTAAGTCCTTTAAGATATCAGTTTCAATTATATACTCAGGGACTGGAACTGTCATCACTGAGTATTTTCACCATGGTAAATTTCCTATTTTCATTTCAAATTGTGTTTGTACAGCTTCAATTTGTTTACCTCCTAATTCAGTTATTAGAACTATTTGGCCCTTAAATCTTTTTTGATTCCCATTAATTAGTGAGGCCTCTCCTCAAGTATCCACAAGGGTTTTAACTGTTTGAGTAGATTGGTTTTTACAAAAAATTTGAAGGTCCACACGGGGATGACAATCCTTTCTTGCCCATCCCTGTAATGGAGATTGGTCTATTTCCTAATCTTGGTTATTATATGCTTCTTTTTCCTACACTTCCTGTAAGTACAGCAAGTTAGTATACAGATGCCAATCCTCCTTCCCCCTGGAACTTCTGACCCACCCATGGGGGAACTTTCCACAGGCGGGTTTGTCAAGGTTGCAAAGGTGGAGCCAATGACTGAGTTGCATGTTTTGGGGCCCTAATTTTCAGCTGGGAGCTCTGTACCTTCTTATTTAGCTTATTCAGCCTACGCTGTTTGTAAATCATCCACATTTCATTAGTGGAAATTCCATCTATATTTTCTTGTACCATTCCATCTTTCAGAAGTGCAGCAAACATTTCTTTCTTTGAAACTTTATTATCCCCTCCAGACAGGGAATCTGACTTATTGCATCCAGATCCAGGTTGTCGCTAGAGGACACAGAATAGAAGCATGGGTCCGAGTCACAACAGCCAAGGTTTCAATCCCAAGGAGTCAAAAGCCTTTATTTCGGGGTTTTCAGCCCCTTTTATAAGGTGTTCCAATACAGGTTAACCTGATTGGTAAAAGGAACAACACCTCTCTTGTCTCATTGGTGGAACAAGAGAAAAACACACTCGGACATCTGCACAACATTGTTTTGAGAACCAAAACCTATTTACAGAAAACAGTCCTTGAGAGAGAAAAGTTTCCCAAAAGACTTTGCCTTGGGAAACAGATCAGCCACTGACAGGCTGAAACTCTCTCAGGCTCAGAAAATCATGTTCATACCATGTGGCTCCCATTCTCCCAAATCCCCTAACTGCTGCATTTTTTCTATCACATCTCCAATCGAATTTCCTGTTTTATTAATTTACAGTCATGATGGCATTTTTATATGCTGGAGGAGCAGCTTTAATTTATCAGTTTCTCATGTGTACTGATAAAACATTTTGTAGCATTGTGT
This sequence comes from Poecile atricapillus, assembly GCF_030490865.1. Lineage (NCBI taxonomy): Eukaryota > Metazoa > Chordata > Aves > Passeriformes > Paridae > Poecile > Poecile atricapillus. The sequence continues at coordinate 97,673,992 of NC_081288.1, read as the reverse complement.
CTGCATCTTGAACCGATGCCTTGAGAAGGCTGACCTAGAACAGAGGCTAGACAGAGTTAAGAATAAAGTAGGTATTTATTGAAAGGCCTTAAAGGATACACCTTGGGAAGTACAAGAGCCTGGCCAGGGCTACACCCAAGATAGACCTAAAAATGGTCACAAAATGGACGACTGGTCACAAGGTCTCACATTTTTATAAGTTTTGGTCTATCTGCACATCAGGGTTAATTGTCCAACCACAGCTTCAGGTTATGAAGTCCCATCCTTCTTGTTTTCTCTCTTCAGTCCACTGTTGTTTATGCTTTTGGGCCTGAAACTTGTAACGATTGTCCTTGGTATCAAGCTAGAAAATGAATTGTTTTGTCTACCTACTCTGTGAAGAGAGCTCACTAACACTTAATATGAAACTCCAAACTACACACCTAGGCAGCACAGAATCTGAAAAATATGAAAGCTAAAACTTAACGCATCAATAAAAACAACTGTTTTCATTCCTCCTTAAGGTGCTTAATGCAATCTCTTAATGTTTACCAAGGTCTATCCTCCCCTGGCCAGTCACTTTCTATGGGATACTTATTATTATACCCTTCTCAGCTATAACTGACAGCAGTTTAGTATCTAGCTGTGTTCCCCTAAATGCTTCTTAAATAAAAGAATCTGAGCTCAAAGTCATAAATGCCGTACTGTCTCCAGGGTCTATACCTGCACTAGTGGCTCCCAAGTTGTGGAGTTGCACCATCCATGTTAATAACAATTCTCTGTATTTTTGTTTGAATCTATCAAGCATATATCTTACATACAGTAAACATATATACAATCTTATGCTGGGTATAGTTGTCTATAAAATGTTTCATAACCTGTTGTCCATTTGTATCATATTCCATTTTCCTATGCAATACAGGGCCAATGTCAATGGTCTTATCTGACCCAGAATCAACTGGATCAGTAGAGTCCCAAATGTCTCTGTCCCATTGGTCAGGATCCCATTGCAATCCAGCTTCTGCAATTACGGCATGTACTTTGTTTTTATTCACACCCTGTGTTTACGATACTTATATTCAGGTACTCTACCAGCTGCTTTTTCAGCCACAGTTTGGTAAGTATCCTATTTGTGAGCAAGCAGCTTATTCTGACATTGTAGCATCAAAATTTTATTTTGTAAGTGTGAAAAACAAGGTTCACTTCTTTGGTATAATTTAAAAAGTTTAATAAAAAGACAATTAAGAGACAGAAATAAAGCAAAAGGAACGAATATGGCCAGGTGCCTCGGCATTCAGCCAAAAGCATGCCTTGGAATGCCAAAAGCATGCCTTGCTAACAAAGGATGGTATTGTTCCTTAAAAACACTATCCTGTTGCATATTCATAGATCCCTATGCACAATTTAAACATTCCTCTTAAGTTTAGATGTTCCTTTGCTTAGTTTCAACTCCCCCCCCAGCAGATCAATCTTCTTTTGGTTCCATTGAGTCTCACACTCCCTGATAACAGAGGTTCAATAAATTCCTCTCCTGGAGCTCTGGTCACTGCCATCTTCATCTGGATAAAATAATCTAAAAATGCAGGGGGAATTTCCTGATTATCTTTACATTACCTGGGTTATATGAACAAAAGCAGTCTTTATTTTAATACTATGCAATAGCCTAAGAAATATATATATAAGTATCACACTACTATTTCTAAGTTTCATCAATAGCAGACATAAAGGAAACTATATTAATGCAGCAAAGATTTCCAACATTATACATATAACATTCATTTTAATATTTGCAAAAAGCCAATAATATATACTTAGAACAATAAGTCACAAATTTGTTTCTTTAAAATACTTCGTTCACACAATAGCTTTCATTTGGTCTGATATATGCAATAAGCAGTCAAAAGAATCTACCCCCTTCCACCTAAACTCGCAACTTCTTTCCCTTTTACAACAGGTAGTTTTTGTAAACATTTCACCACATCAAGAGGTTCAGCCTCTCACAATTTTGCATTCCATGACTCGCGTAGTCCTGCAGAAACAGACCATTCCCTTGCTATTGAACTATAAGGCATATCTTCCCCTCCCGTAATGTCAAGCAGGGGTTTCTGGTCTTTCTTCTTCTTTGATTTAAACATTTTGTTCAGATCCTGTCGACTACACTGATTTTGTTTTGCTTATTTATGTGGTCAGCAAAGGGATCAGAACAAAACAACTTATTTAGAGATAAGCTTATTTATTACATGGATGAAAAGCAAATAACAGAAATAAGCTACATAGATGTTATAAATGCAAAGGCAATTTTGGATTAAAATGAAAAATAAAAGATTTATTATAAAACAATTTTGATAAGAAACAGCAACGAGAAAAAAAAACCACAATAAAATAAGCAGCGCAGCGCTGGGTGGACAGGGTCTATACCAAAGGTATAGGTGTTCCCAAATCCACGTCTGAGCGCTCTCAGGATTGGGGTTTTATAGGATTTTTAAGTCCTCAGGCTAAAATTCCAAGCAGGCTCCATTCACCAAGTGTTCTTGATTGCTCGGTGAATAGATTTCCTGGCTTGGAAAAATAGACCTAACCAGTGTCCGGACAGAGTCTCCTCATATGCAAAGAGACTCTGTATGTATTTTAATTTTGGGCTATCAAGGCTGAAGTGATGTGATCCGGGGTTGGTGCCGATGGAAATCTCGGCGGAGTCTCCCCCTTTGTTTCCAGTGATTGTATCTCCAACAGTGGTCTGACAGGTGGGCGATTCAGGACTAGCGGCGGATACTTTTCTGAGGCTCGTCTTTGTCGACTTTGATTGTTTCACAACCGAGATCTGCAGAGACGTTGGTCAGGTCCGGAGTTGGGTTCCTCCTCCGAGCCAGTCCTTTTGTTGTCTTTGATGGCTCCCATCCTGTCTATTTTCCGAGTTAATGTTTGTTATCTGGGTGTTGGCTACAATCCTTTGCTTTCGGAGAAGAACTCCCGGCCAGGCTTGGGAGGAAGGTTTCTTTCTTTTTACAAACACATCTTTGGTTTTTTATTATTTCAATATATACATCTTATTTATATCTTTATGAATTTTTATTTACACATAATTTATTACATAGATAATAAGCAGATAACAGAAATAAGCACATAAAGGCGATGCATCAAATCATTACTACAGAATACAGCCAGTGATTAAGAAAAGATTCGTGCAGTAGTTTAGATTCGTTAATTTTGTTTCCCAGCCAATGCACCAAATAATGTGGTGTGTTGAAATACCGCTCAGACTATTCACCAAGTCTTCACAAAAGTATGGCGAACGTTGTTTATTTCTATCTTTAGCACACTTTTATAGGGTCCGACAGGGTTCGTGGGCTTAGCAAGCTACTATTGGTTAATACATATTGTTTTACATTCTTTTCTCCATACACAAGGCTATTGTTTTACTTTATTTTCGCTGCTCCAGGAGAGTTTCAAGGACACTGCCTTTAATATTGTCGCCTGGATTAAAGGCTGGCTTGTGCAGACAGGCTTTTACTAAAATGTCATGCTTTTACTCTGTTAAAATGTTTCTTTACAGTGGTGGTTTTAAAGCACTAGCTAAAACAGGTGGGAACGGGGGCCAGCCAGACTTGTGTTACCTTTCAAAGCCGGAAACAAAGAGAGACAGAAGTTCCCGGGTTTAGGTTTAAGAGGTGGTATTCACAAAAGTGATCTTACTTTTTAGTGGTCTAAAACTGCTGTCAATTCTCAGAAATGGCCAGCTATTGGCCAGGTTTCAGGCAGAGAAGAAATTCCCAGCAGTCTCTCTCAAAGGCTTCACTTTCGTGTTTTCTACTTTTTTTTTTTTCCTTTTTTAAATGCCAAACCATCACAATACATCACCAATTATCCTAATATATTACCATCATACTGGTCCGTATTTCAGCTGGGGAGCCCTGTTGCAGCAAAGGACCAAAGACACCCTCCTGCTAATTGGTAAATCCTACCCAGCGCAATCTGCTCATAGGTGAGGCTTCTGATCCTGCTACGAAGTTGTTGGAGGTTAAGATTTTTCCTTTTTTTTTTTTCCTCTCAGGGATTTTTCTGCTATTTGTTGCCTAAGAGATGATAACGACTGGTACTTAAGAGACAAAAGAAGAGGCTAAGGTGGGGGAAGGGGTGTAGCTGGCTGTTCTCTTAGCTGGGGGGTTTTTCTCTTGGGAAGGGTAGAAGTTTTGGCTGAGGGGTGTGTGGCTAGGTTCAGCTCTTCGCTCGCTCTATTGCTCTTGGATCGGAGGGGAACGGTCGATTGCTGCTATAGCAAGGACAATTCACTGCCACTGTGGAGTCCAGCCCCTGTACTGCTTCTTCCTTACGGTGGGTGAGCCTTTGCTTGTAAGAGCAGACATTGAACTGTGACCTTATTAACATCCGATCGCACTAGAAAGGACTCTCACCATCTAATCAGGTGCCTCAGGGGGAAAAACCTGGGACCCCAAACCCCTTCCCTGAGGACGCGTCTCCCTGGCTGGTGTGCCGCAGCTGCTTGCAGACACCTGGCTGCCACTGCCCAGCCCCATTGTTTTCTGTTGCTACCTTGGGCTTTTTCTCTACATTTTAACACAGCACCCTGTGCCTGCCAGGACATCCCGCAGCTGATTCTACGGCTGCGGAGTGTCTGCTACATTTTGTTTGCTACCCTGGATGTGCCCGCTTCTGCCGTTCCAGCCGCCGCTCCGAGGTTCCTACTACAGCCCATTTCACCATCTGGAGGGGCACTGAGACGGGCTGCCCCTAGGGGTTTGTAAAGGAAACCCCTTTTCTCTCCTGCCAGCCCGCCTGCCATTACCCAGGTGCAGAGAGGTGGCTGAGCTCCCGCCACAACGCCCCCTGCGGCCACGAGAGAATCATCGCACCTGCCCTGCCTGGTCAGGAGCCAACAGCGCCCCTGCTGGCTGTGACCATACCTACACCAAAGGGGAAAGTGCTTGACAGCCAAGAGAAAGCTGTTACTGGGTTTCTGGTTTTCTTTGTTGTTATAATAATTTGGAGGGAAGGGGGTCATATTTTCCATTTCAAGTGAGGTTCCCACCTTCCTTGGCAAATGCCTGTCTTTCAAACTAAGACAAAAGTTACAAAATTGTAACTTGTATAAAGGTACATGATTACATGTTTATTTTGGAACTTTGTGGTCTGGCATACCCATCTGCCAGCCAGGCACATGGGCATGTCAAGCACAAAGCCCCTGTTTTCCTAAAATTGCATGTGTTGTTTTGAAAAGGTACATATGTTTAAATGTTCACACAGTGGTCAACTTTGGTTTAGGCTCCACATAGGGCCTACCACATCACCCACTGTGCATGGTGTGAGGTGGTATAGAATAAACCCAGGGTCCTGTCATTAACCCAGCTGGAAAAAATTAACTCTTTCCTGGCCAGAACCAGGACACTCCTTCAAAGCAAAAGTGACCATGGTACTTTGGTTTCTTTGTTCCTCTTTAGTTTTTATTTTCTCAACTTCCATTTGACTGGCCTTTCCACTCCTTGTTCCTGTGGTCTCAAGCCTGACGATTCCTGAAATTTTTGCTAGAAAAATCATGAATGAGGGATGTTAAAAATTCTTTAATGAAAATTAATATGGAACACTGCAATGTATTTGTGGATTTTCATTGTAATTTTATGTGTGTGCTTTATTTTATGCCCATTTTTGTTCTTTGGATTCCCCCTCTCATTTTCTTCCAACAAAACTGAGAGAGACATGAAGATAAAAATACTCAGTTTGTCTAATAAGTATATTTCATCCTTTTAATTAAATTGTTCAAACTTTAGGAATAATTTACATTTTGTGTTTTGCTTTCATGTTTGCCATGTTTTATAACAGGAACAGGCTTCCTGGGTGTGTCAGTGTGATGACAATATAGTTCAAAGACTAGAAATAGATTTCAAGATGACTCTTCAGCAGCAGAGCACTCTGGAGCAGTGGGCGGCCTGGCTTGATAATGTAATGGTGCAAGCATTGAAACCATATGAAGGAAGACCCAGCTTTCCTAAAGCAGCACGGCAATTTCTTTTAAAATGGTCTTTCTACAGGTAGTCTTCTAAATTAATTTAGCTGTTTTATTATTTGCTCAATAGTATGCCATAATAATGTTTGAAAAAAGTTATATTAGACAATAGTTCCCAAGAAATGTAGAGCTTTCCCTCCACCCCCCAAAAGATCAGTGTTCTTAACATTAAACACAGTGCTATGTGCATCTCAGCAGTAGATGAAATTATGCTTGTATATTGTTTTAAAGGCCTTGTGCAAGTGTAATGAGGTTAGAATTTTATCTTGATTTGGAAACATGCTATGAAATATTTTGGATTGGATAGCTATACAATTTTAAAGCCATTGTTTTAATACTAGTTATTAAAATACCATGGGTTTTATTTTTATTTTGTAGGGACAAAAAATTATTTTTTATTTTGTAAAAAGAACAAGACAAGTGTTCCATGTAGTTTGCTACTGTATCAGTTATCATAGTAAAGATATTTTTTTTTCAAAATGGTAGATGATAGCATCTACTTTGTGATAGCATCAAATGCATGTTTTCATCCACAATCTGCATTTTTCTCTTATAAGGTATACACAAACTTATCTAAATTTTAAAAGTTTAAAAAACATACCAATTACAACCTTTGAACTAGGAATGGGAGCACAACAGACACAATATTTTGAAAGACCACTTTCTTTAAAATTAAGTAATTTTAATACAATTTGGTTATTTAAAATTTTAACCAAGAACTTCCTTTTGCTAAGTTCAGTTTTTACATGTGCTCATATATTGGTAATTGTGCATACACCAAAGAAAACCCTTCCTGCCTTTTTGAAAATTTAGTTTCTAGTTGTGTAATGTGGTCTCTAACCACGCTTTCAAAAAAGGGGAGAGACAAATAATTGTCTTTCCCAGACATTTCTTTCTGAAGACACCATAAATCAGATGGTTATGAATAACATTACTTTATTATTCTTGAAGTGTATATTCCATATTAATAAATTATTAAAGAAATGTGATATTTATTTCTTATTTTCTCTCCCATATTTAAATAGCTCAATGGTGATTCGAGATTTAACCTTACGCAGTGCTGCTAGCTTTGGCTCTTTTCATCTGATCCGCTTGCTTTATGATGAGTACATGTTTTACTTAGTCGAACATCGTGTTGCTCAGGCAACAGGAGAAACACCTATTGCAGTTATGGGAGAGGTAAGATAATACACAAGACAATGGATTGGTGAATGTAGCAATAAATTCAGATATGCATCTTCAGGTTTTTTTAACATTTACATGGACCTATGGGATATTTTTAAATAATATTTGTAATCTGTTGTAGATTGAGTTGCATATTGGCATCTTCAAATTTGGGTTATATACCTTCATTCATGTTTCACACAGATGAAATGAAAACAGCACAGAAGTACTTGCAGGACTGGGACAGCATAATTTCATGCCTATATTTCAATGTATTTTATTAAAAATAAGCAGAGCAACGTATAAATTCAGAACCACTGTCTTATATGTGTTTATGGTATTTTCAATCTGAGGTTTTCCTTAGACCTCTTTTTTTCAGTAGCTTCCCTAACCATTAATTTTGTGTAAATTGCTTAAAAATTCACATTATCTTAGGAGTTATCATCAAGGAATTGTACTTTTAAAGTTCTAGGAAATGGATGTGGACATAGTTCACCAGACTGAAGCTTCATGTTTTTATATTTGATGATCATTATATCATGTTTAATCTTACTGATAAGTTGTGAGTCACCTTGCAGGACTTGATATATCATTTTTTTCTAAGGATATATTAAAAAGTATAATTAAATATAAAAATATGTACATTTTCATAGAGATTGGAAGTCTTGGCTTAATTTGTAGTTTGATTGATCTGACATGTAAAAAAGAAATTACTTTCTGATCAGATACTTGAACTCTGCCATTACATTTATAGCAAAGTATTGCAAAAGTATAATATTTCTACATTCTTGTTCTCTTGACATAGTATATGTCAAATGTAATGCTTGTGGTGTACTGTGGGACTTCCTAGAATGTTTTGGTAAACTTAAGACAGATATTATCTTAGAGAGAAAACATGTAATCTAAAGTTTTGAGAGATGAGAGGGAGGGGAACAGGGAAGTTGTAAACATTCATTAAATGCATGGCTTCTTGTGTTTCTCTGCATTTACTGACTAGTTGAAATAAAGTGGGAAAGACTAAGGTTAGTTTGACAAACACTTGAAGCCATTATGAACTGTGTTTGCAGCTGAGAAAAGCACTGTTTCCTCCTCTCCCATCCCCTTAGATTTGTAGGTTGATGCTGGCACAAGAACTCAGACAGTCCTGTGGTTAACTGGATCAGAGAATTAATCCTGTCCAAAATAATACATTGGGCTATTTTAATTGGGTTAGTTCTGTCATGTGGTTCTTTGGATGGCCATGTGGAATACTTAAGGTGAAAGGATGGGTATGGGAAGGTGAGGAGAGAGTATATGTGAGGGAACCTGGAAGGATAGGACTGCTGCTGCTTATGCTGGTTTAGTGTTCACTGAAGTTTTATCTTTCTGTATTTCTGAAAAGGACTGAATCAGGTATTGTTAGAAATATATTTATTTAAATATTGTACTCCTTTAATTTGAGATTAACTCATCAAATTATGCTCTGCTGCTTCTCATTTAAGAGAAGGGTAAATAATTCAGACAAGGAAAGGGAGGAAAGAAGTTTGATTTTTCACTTTTGAGCAACTTTTCACTTTTTATAAGTAAACTAGTCAGCATAATATGCTGTAATAACCATCAACCCTATTTTCAGTGATGCCATTTATTTACCCTATGTATAGTTTTGCTACACTAAAGCTGCCTTTAGTGACACACCATTTCATGGGAACTTTTAAGCAAGCTTCTGGTTAAAATATTGCAGTTTAAAAATGGACACCGGTCATATTTTCCAGCATTCTACATCAGAAATATCTCACTCAAAGCAACAAAGGCCTTGACATAAGTCACCCTAAAAAATGCAAAAACATATGCTTAAGTTTATATCCTATTGTTTTAATTGCTGATAATATTTTAATTTCCTTAATATGAACACAAATATAATGGAATGGAAAATGAACTGATATATATGGATGTGACTGCAATCAAATGCATGCACTTTCATACTAGCCACAAGCCATTAGAGCATACTACTGGCTTTACCATAGATAATCTAAGGTCATGTTTGTGTAGGACTGTGTCCACACTTTTTATTGTTTATTTTGCAGTTTGGTGATTTAAATGCTATATCCCCTGGAAATATGGATAAAGGTAAGCACTCCCAAATGTATAATTTTATATAGAACTAATGTGTCTCTTGGAGCAAAAAAGGTTTGTTTTTTTTGAAAATATAGTTAAGTGGAATCTAAAGCTGCATCATAATTTAAATTTTGTGAATATTACTAATATATGGGTACAATATGCAATACATGATATATAGTATATAATAACGACTAGAATACTCTAGGGCCTTAATAGTTAAATTTTTTTAATGTCTATTATTTACACAAGAAATTTTGAAAATTTAATTGTATATTCTTATGAGAGAGCTGAAGGGGATGGGCAGTTCGAAAAAGCAAGATATGATTGGTTGCTACACTTTCCTGTGTTTTCATATTTCATGTTATTTGCAAAATAAATGCCTTTGTATTCAGATTTTTTCCCTTTGTGCTATTTTTTCTTTTCTTTTTTTTGTCTTTTTTTGTGTTTGCAGATGAGGGCAGTGAAGTTGAAAGTGAAATAGAAGAAGAGATGGATGAAAATGGAGAGCCACAAGCCAAGAGGGAGAAAATAGACTTAAACCAAGCATTTCAGGTGGGCTGCTTACAGCAGCCAGTGCTTGAGAGTGGAATAGAGCAGAACCTCCTGAACCCAATTCATAATGAGCACATTGTTACAAATACTCAGACTATCAGACAGTGCAGTGCTACTGGAGATACATATACTGCAGTCTAATATTGAAGTGCCCCCCAACTGCATTAGCCTTGTTGATGCTGGACTTAATGGGGGAGGTAGGAGAATAGGTCTGAAAGTTGTCTTATCAAATTTTAGCTGTGCTGAACATTACCTTTTATTTGAGTTGTAAAATAAAATGGGTATATGCATTTTGCCAGATGTTTATAAAAATTTGTAAGCAAAATCATTTTACATGGGTTATTCAATATTGAGTTTTCGTAGTTTCAAGTGTCAATGAAGATTTTTGTCAAGCTTTTAATGTTAATGCTTTTGTCCTTTTAAAATTAAAATAACTTTTTTTCATAGTTTCAATATATTTTAATGTTAATTATTTGTCATAATGATTTTATATGCATAGATTTTTAATTAGATGTAAAATATTTAAAGAAATACTTTCTTTGACATACTGGATGCATACTCATTTGACAATAGATGCATCAAATTTATTATAAAAGGTGCTTTTCATTGAACAGAAGACACTATTTTCATGAAATTGTGAGCATTCAGGGGGTATTTTTATCATAGTGTTGGAGAGTTGGGAAGATGTACTGTTTTCTTTCTGTAAGGAAGAAGTGTTTTCGCTGCATTTAAAAATGCAGAATAAGTGATAGAATTGTAACAATATGGTAATGTGTACACTAGTCACAGCTAATTATCTGATCACATGTAAACAATACAAGCTTCCTTTAAAATGAACAGCTCTGGATTATATTTGCATGCCAATTCCTCTGGTTTTGGAGACTACTGATTCTATTTTGAGACCACTGCACAGATACGTCTGGTTGTCAAATGGTACTGTAGTTAATAGAAACTAAACCACAAAAGAAGTAACTTGATTTTTTTAAAGTGTACATGCTACTTATGTTGAACTGGGCATACAGGAAAACATTCCTTTTGGATGACTTTCTTCTATTCCAGGCCTTTTCCTACTAGTTTAATTTGCTGCTTTCATAAATGATAATTTATAGAATGTAAGAAATGTAGCAACATGCATAATTTTCTTTTCTAAATGTATTTCCTGATTAATAAAGTTAATTTAATTTTTTACAAAAACTTATTAGGGTAGTGTAACTGGCACACCTCCCCTGTACTTATTCCCAATTGCATTAAATTTGAATAGATGGCTAGATGGATCATTGTTATTTAAGAATGTACATCAGGGATCGCTGTACCTCGGCTATTACATGGTGCCTTAAACAGAACTGAAGCTAAGATTTAGTATTTTTTGTTATTTTTAATAGCTCTTAAAATGTATTCAACAAGGTGTGCCTGTCACTTTCAAATTTCCTATGTATTCGGGGCAGGTTACATAGTGTTCAAAGAAATAAAGAGGGTTTTATTATTGTGATATTTATATCCCTCCTAAAATTGATACTAAAATTATTTTTTCTTGTTTCTAGCTGAATTTCACTTTATTACAAATAAAATTTGCTTGGGAACTTGAAAAGCAAAACTAGCTTTAATGACAACTTCAAATGTTAAAGTAAATGGACCATAGTCATAAGCATGGTTATATATTTTAAACTCTTGTCAGATTTTAATTTGAAAAAGGTCAGACTAAATAAATAGGTACATAATGCAGCACATATTTTCAATTTGCATATGTGGTAGGGTATCAGTCTGATGCTAGGTTTTAATGATTATATTTTATAGTGATAGTTTATACAGTCCATATTAATTGATATTAAACAGCTCTCATTTTTTTTCTGATTATTTTAAGAATTTTCATTATTTTTAAAACAGACATAAATTTACTAGGCTAAAATATTGAAAATAAATAAAAGCAAAAAAGTGAAGGAAGGAATAATAAAGGGAATTTTATAGAAAGGACTGTATTAAAAATTAGTGTCTTGTTTTATCTAGTGTGACTGTGGATTGATATTTTTTTAAGTCATATGTACCAAATGGTGAACAGCATGTGACATGAACAGTGTATTTTTAACAAAAAAATTTGTTGCTAGTGCTTTCAGATGCTCCAAGAATGGTTATAGCTCAACAAAGATGGCTAAATACTTTTTGGGGAACAAAATGATTTGTCAATTTCTTAGCAGAATTTGGAGGCCAACCCATCCTCCTCCATTCTATGTAGATGCAATTCCTACTTATGTCTGTAGATGTTTTTTGTCTCAGCAAAAAGTGCAAATGAAGTTTGTATTAATTTCTCTCTAAATTCACTTGTGCACTGAATCCTCATAGTTTGTGTTCTCCCAAATATCGCTGCATCCTGGGTTTTTTCCCTTAGAAATCAGCACCCTTCACCATAAATCCTAAAAACTAACCTATGATAAATATTTACTCCCTTTTATTTTGCATTATAATATTTTTAAAAATAAAATATATTTGAATACTCAGCATTTTTCATTCTTAACATAGAGTGCCCTATGCTGTACTGATGGCCCGTATTGCCTGGTTTCAAATTTTGTGTTGACAAAATAAATATTTTTTATTGGCAGAATGTTGGATTTGTTGTTGCTGAAAGAAAAGTATGGTTGTAACATGTAAATCTAGATTGCTAAGAGGTGGGATCTGAACATCTTTTGAACAGTTAATCATTGTTCATGTAGTGCAAAAAGAAAACAAAATATATGCATACAAAGATAGCATGCATATCATGGATTCTAATAGCAGTTATCAAAACAAATTTGAATTATTCCTGATTCAGATAATTGAATGAAATTTGTATTTCTATGCTTATCAACTGATTATTCTCTCAAATTTTTAAGTAATATTTTTCCCACTTTAACAATTATTTGAAAGAATTAAGTTGCTGTAAGCTGCTGTGCTTTGCTTTGAAATTTACTGAAATTTAGATCAAACACACACACATGAAACAATTTAAACACTTGATATTTGTTAATAGATGGGTATTGTTAATTATTTGAACACAGAAATATGGATACCTCAGTCCAAATTATGTAGTGTGTAGCATGTGGCTGAATTGCCACTCTGAAGCCTGCTTAACTCTTTTAGAGCTCTAAAGAGCTGTAGCAAGCATCTACTGACTAGACACTACAAGATAAGGGCTCATACAATTTGTGGATTTTACCCAATCTTGATGTGAAATTAAAAAAATTATTTTAGAGTCGCTTCCCTCATTGGCACAAACTACTTAGTAAACACTGGCAGAATGGGTATTGTTGAATTACTTCTTCAAAACATGGGGCAAAATTTTCACAATTTTATATTAATTAAAGTTTTTGTTGCATTTTCATATTTCTCATTGTAAATCAGTTTTTAAAAAAGCCCCCTCTTTTCAGTTATCTGCTTCTCTGTTTTATTATTATACTGTAGCATCCTTTGTGCATCTTTATTTTACTGTTCCGTTAAAAAAAATGGATAATATTTTTTAAATTGTTTACTTGCAAAATTATGATGTACAGCATTGCTGCCTTTAGTTCACAAATGTGTAAAATATTGTGCTGGTGTACTGTCACTGAGGAATGTATAGCTTTATAAAATATTTCAATTTAATCTGAAGCATTTTTAAATGTCTGAAATACCGCTTCTGTTCAAAATATTTTCCACAGAGGAAGACCTGACCTGATATATTTGTGGTTCTCATCAAATGATATCAGCATTGTTTAGAAAAACATTTATATTAGTTAGCACTACATTGCAATCTAGCTAACTTTATAGAGTGGTTTTACAAAATAAACTTTTATAGTCATGAAAAAAAATTGTGGAAAAGTAACTTTTTAAATAATGTAAGTATTTTTGGTACTTTGTGACAGTTATTTCAGAGTTTAAAACATTCGTTTGACAGATCAGTATAGATTTCTGAAAATTACATCCTTGTCTCTGTAGAAAAGGAAAACTATCATGTCTGTGGTTTAAAAATAGGTCAATGAATGGTATTCTAGTATCTTTGCTACTTTGGTGATAAAAAAAATAAAAAACAGGAATAGAAGAATAAATACAGAGTACTTAGTTTTAGCCTTATAAAATTAATTTCATGTAATGCCTTGCATTAGCCCTTTGAGCATTGTGAGGATACACTTTTTAGGTAATTTAATTAGACCACCGAAAATATTCTATATATTTAAGTAACTAATTGCCCTGCAGATTTTTTTTTTTAATTTATAAATTAAATATTTGCATGCTAGACAGAAATGTTTTTATTTCAAAAGGCTTAATACATTTAGGTGAAATTATTTGCTGCCACCAATATGTACTGTATGGTGCAAAACTATTTCTGCTATTTTCTTTTCATAATTGCATAAATATCTGAAGAAATAAAATATTTTACTCTACAGTCATAGGTTGTTTACTTTAAGATGCCTCTACTATATGGAGGTTTAGAAAAAATATTTGTACTCTTTTGGAAATACCTTTAGGGTAATATTAAAATACTTTAATACTGTAAATTAAAATCTTCACAAATAAAACCAAAACTGCTTAGTTAACAAGAGAATGAATTTTACAGAATCCTTGGTATGTTTGCAATCAAATTTTCTGCAGTCTATCTGATAAATAGACAAAAAGGACATTGTATTCATATTACTTTTAACATTCAGTCACTGTGATATGAACTAATAAAAAGACAGTGCTACTAAATTCAGCTTCCTCTACAGGGATGCAGTTTTGATGACTCTTACTGAATGTCAGAATTTAGAAAGAAATAAAAACCAGACCCTAGAAATTGCACCTGCCTTCTGCTGTGTTGAAAAGGCTTTCATTCTTACAAGTAGTACTCACCAGAACAAGGGAACAACTTCGGAAGTGAGTAGAGTTGTTGGAAATTATAGATAGAAATACCACCTTACTTAGCTTTTCTACTGGTTAATTGCAGAAGCAGTCGACAACAGTAGGTGCAAATGTATTTTATTGAAATCTAGCTGAGTGAAAAAGGGTCTCATTACATTTAGTGGACTTACATCACTAATATAGTGCAAGTAAGTTGTAAAGATTTTTAGTAAGTTAATGCAAATTCATGCATAGTTAGAATGCAATACTCAAAGGGGTTTAATTAAACAGTATTTTATTCATAATTAATTGTAAATGCTCCCCAGTTTGCCTGCCTTGAACGTTGCTGCTAGTGATTTTCAATGCGAGCAGACCTAATTTTAATTTACCCATATTACTTAGGAAATAGTAAAAGCCGCTTACAAAGTGACTGTTTAGTTTTTGTTTGAGGAAAATATGCCTCAGTTTGATCATTTAAACTTTCATGGTTTATTCTGATTTTTTTTTCTTTTAATAAAGAAACTCAGCAATTAAAATGTTGGGACTGGAAGCCCTGAGTAATTAATTTTTTTGTAAAAATTGCTCTTGTAAATTGATCTGTAAGCCTGAAACTCACTATAGAAAAAAAAGTCCATAACAAGACTATGAGCATCAAAATGACCCTCAAATCAGATTCAGGGAAATGCTCTTATGTTCTTAAGTGCTTCCTTGATCATGGTACAAATATCTTCAAGAATTTTCAGCACTGGGTGAACTTTAAAATAATAAATATTTGAAAAGAATTAATACTGTAGAGGGACAAGCTCCCTTGATTTGGGTTCACCAGGGATATAATCCATTATCTTTTGACTCGCTGAAAACAAGAGGGTCTTTTTCTTTTAGTTTTTTTTTTTTACACAAAGAATACTAAAGGGTTCCCAAATACATTTTAAAGTGATTGTTTTGTATTTAAACATTAAATGTCATATGAAGTAACCCAATAGACAATTTAAATGTAAAAAATATATAATTATGTACCAAAGCAAGTTTCTCATCCTTACTGAAAATTTGGATCTACAGTAATAACCAATGAGGCTACTGAATAAACTTTGAGTGCCTTTCAAACACTTGGGAAATTTTGCCTCAGGTGGTAAACTGTAATTAGGTTAATTCTAGAGCTTTCCAATCAAAAATTCTGTCATCACTCAGGGCTTTCTTAGCTTCTAGAAAACTTATTTAGTTCCACTTGTTTTCTACTGTATTTTTTTAAGGTGCCATCATTTAAATTTCACTTAGTAAGTGGCAGTTTACATTATTCAGTACCACAGGCACAGAAATATAATAACACTAGGAGAAATTGAACTTTTGTGTTCTTATTTACTGCATACATTATGTAAATTAAGAAAGCAACTTATTTGTAGAACATGCATGTGACATAATGTAGTTTTGCAGTTTTTTAATTTGTTGAACAGACTTTTTAATTATTTAAGGAAAACCTCTTTGCATAATAATTTGATAGGGTTTTTTGTATAATGTGCTTGATTTTGTAAATATGTATTTCCTGATGTGATTTTTTTTGGTGAGAAATGCTAAATCTTTTAGTATATCACGTCCTCTCAAAATTGGAAGGAGCTAAATAATAGTTTGTGGGCAATTCGTATTGTGTACTGTACAATAACTAGGAAACTTTTATAATTATAAAAATATATATTAACTTTTAGTGTGTTGTTTTTAAAAATAATGACTGGAACATGCTAAAGACAGTAGGATTTTTCTGAATATTTCAGACATGAACTCAGGCTAGTTTTCTTGTGTTTTTCAAAATAAAATTGTGTATTGTCTTCTGAAATAAATAAATTTGTTTTCCTGTTACAAATATTTGACATTTGAATTGTTTTGGGGGTTCTGTAATTAAATATTTTAGATTGCAACACTAATGAATTTGGAAGAAAAATTATTTCAGCTTTACTTAAATCATAAATGGAAGTTTAGTTCAACTCCCCCGCAGTGCCGTAATATAGTTCCCATAGCATAAAATATGGCAGAAATGGTGGAAATTCAGGGATGCAAGTTATCGTAAGAAGACAACAGAATGTGTTGCACATCAAAATATCATTTTTATTACTTCTGCAAGGTGATTTTTCTGCACAATGTTGATATCACCAAGTAAGTCACATTCGATATCAAGTTGTTTTAAATGTATTTAATTTGCCTCACCTCAGGCAATCACTTCTAATGTATAAAAACACATATAGTCCACAACAATATAAACTGTGCCAAAAGGCATCACAAATATAAAGCAAATTATTATTCCACAAAAGAACCAACAGTCAAACCTTTATCTCTTTCTGGCACTGTTAATGTTATGCCAAATAGACTCGCTGTGTTGACTTGATGCTGTTATTGCTAATCTTGGTCAAGATTTCACTAAATACCATTGTATGTATTCTTCCCCAATAACTGGATTAGCCTAACAATATAAAAAATGAAAACAAACAAAAAGAAATCTTGACTACAATGTGGTGCTCTTGACAGTTGCTCTGAACAATTTTATTAATAGAACTGCTTTCCTAAAGAAATACTATGCATCCAAAATCTGAAGCTGTCTTCATTATTAGAATTTAAGGCATAGGCAGACATACTTTCGCAGATTTAGCTGGAGTGGTGTTTAACAAGATGTCCCAAATGGTTCTCTGTCTCCAGCTGGAAGTTGCTGTTCCCCACAGTGAGTGTGATGTGAGTACAGATGATCTGAGTAATACCTTTGTTCCATAGCTTGGGAAGTCCTTAAAGCTTCCTAGAGTGTTGTAGTAGTTCAGTTAGAGGAACAAGAAAACAAGTACATGATTGTCTCATTAGGGACTTTTGGATTTGGGTTTTTTTTCCCTTTGAACTGAAGATTGATGAGAGGGAGGCTAGTTTTCTCTCGTTTGGCCTCAGTTTATTTTTTCTTATCAGCATTACAAGGTACAAGGAGCTATGTGCACTATGATAGAAAAGGGGTAAAATGGCTAACAAAGATCTTCTTCAAGGTCTTTTATATGTCCATTTACCCAATTAACAGGTGCCAACTAAGCTATTTTTCTTAGTGACCCAATGACCCAACACCTGTGTGCTGCACTGCGGCATTTTCTACCCAATCACTTACTACTACCCAAACACCCCTAGGAGAAGAACATGAAGAAGAAAGAAGAAGGACAAGAGACAACACCCTAAATCCTCCATCTTGTCTCTTGTTCTCTAAACTACTTTTTCACACAGTGATTTAAGAAACTTTCTAATCTACACATTTACACTTTTCTTATCTAACTTTAACATTTGCTTTCATGTATCACCATGAAAACATGCACATGAATTTCATATTATACGAAATTCAGTGTTTCTTTGAATCCTAGAACTAAGCATTAGAAACAAGGGCACACACTCTGTATCTCAGACTCCAACACATGATGACGGGCATTTATTGAATTATTGAATTATATAGGTTGAAAGAGACATTTGGAGGACTCTAGTCACAGAATCACAAAATCACAGAATCACTAGGTTGGAAGAGACCGTCAAGATCAGAGTCCAACCCATGCCCTAACACCTCAACTAGATCATGGCAGTGAGTGCCACATCCAATCTTTTTTTAAAACACATCCAGAGATGCTGACTTCACCACCTCCTTGGGCAGACAATTCCAGTACTTTATCACCCTTTCTGTAAAAAACTTTTTCCTAATATCCGACCTAATTTTCCCTTGGAACAACTTAAGACTGTGTCCTCTGGTTCTGTCAGTTGCTGCCTGGAAAAAGAGACCAACCTCCACTTGACTACAACCACCTTTCAGGTAGTCCAATCCACCCCACTCCCTGAGCATGGCCTCTATTTGTGTTTGACATCTTTATGGGGAAAAAGGTTCCTGATATCTAAGTAGAATTTCCCATGTTTCAGCTCGGGCCCATTGCCTCTTGTCCTTCCTTCCCTTTTGAAGGCTAAATGATCCCAGCTTTCACCCTCTTCTTTTATGCCATATGCTCCAACCCCCTGACCATCTTGGTGGCCCACTGCAAGGCTCACTCCAGTATGTCAAGTCTTTCTTCTACTGGGGACCCCAAAAGCGGACACAAGATTCTAGTGTCTTCAGTCTCATCAGTATTAAATAGAGGGGGGGAAATAGCACTTCTCTTAACCTTCTGGTTACATTACTGCTAATAATCCCAGGATGCATTTAGCCTTGACCACAAAGACACACTGTTGGCTCATATACTAATTAACCACAAGGATCCCGGTGTTACCTAAAAAATTATATTTCTTTAAAAAGGTGTTTATATATCAGGGGAAAAAGATGTTGGAAAAATTCTTAACTTTAGCACAATAGTGCATGATCCCTATATCCATGGTGAATGCTTAATTTTGTACCATACAGTGCTTAGTACTAATGCCAGAGATAATTTTGGCGTTGTGTTAACTCCCTATATCTGTGACTAATGTCTTGTGTCAGCTAGTGCTTCCTTATTTACCAATATCATTCATTAATATGTACTAGCAGATGACTTAGTTTTGAGAACAGATAGAGTGATGGAGCAAAGAATGATAAGAGAAGTGCATCATAACCTGACCACATATTAGAGATATACCCAAGGAGAAAAAATTCAATAGAAGATCCAGAAACATACATGGAAAATTTGAGGAATGTAATCTTCCCAAACAACCTCCAAAGACCCTCAAATGACCCCTACTGATATCCAAATAAGTCCATGGAAATAGTGCCGTAGGCCCTCTGCTCCCAGCCCTGAGAAATCGCCCGACTAGTTCCAGTCCACTGGGTGTGGGAGGAGGTTTGGCAAGGACAAAGGTAAAAGATGAAGGAGGCTCTCTTCCAGGACACTCTCCCAGTTTATTCACAGAACGAACTCCAGGAAATAAAGAGACCGAGCAGGAAGTGGCAGGGACTTTTATACTGGGGGAAGGGGAGGGGGGGGAAAGCAGGCTACAGCCAATGGGGTGAAACCAAAGGGGAGGGGTGAGGGAAAGGATCCAACACATCACAGACCCAGGGGGGAGCAACAGGGAGAAACCATTTCAGTGCAAACATAACTAGCTTAGTGCAACATGACATCTCCCCCTTTTTAATTATATAAAGTTAAAAGAAGGGTTTAATTACTGAAGTCCACCACCCTGTGAGACCCCAGCCTTTGATCAATTCACTGAACCAGTCCGCGCAAGCAAGATGACAACTGGGATAGGGCTCATCACGAGGCTGAGTGGGAGGTAGGTTTTCACCAAAAGCAAAAACAAACATTTTTTAAGCATATTAACAGTCAGTAGGTATCTGCCGGAGAGTAACCAGATGTCAGGAATATTTCCTATCCCTCTTTCCAGCGGCATCTTCTTATGGAAGCGACTGCCACTTGTTTTTCGGCCCTTCTGCTGGAGCTGGGTTTTTGGGAACAAAAGCCTTTACCCACTTTTGGGGTATCCAAGGTGGGCCTGTGGGGGCGAACACACACGCGTAACCACGGCCCCAGGTAACAAGTTCATAGGGGCCCTTAGTCTGCCAGGTTTCTGGGTCCCTGATTAAGACCAGTGGACACTGTGACAAATTGATCACCACTGTTAAAGTGCCGAACCACCAGAGGACTCATGTTTTCAAATTAACAATTCAGGAAATTGATAGTAAACATGGCTTTGCAGACCTTTTGTTGTGGTGACATCCACACTGTTGCACTGCTCTGCCTGCCCAAAACTTGTTTGAGCGTCTGGTGGGTACACTCACACAGCTTGACCTGTGGGGGAATGGGGATGCCAGTATTATGTTCCACTCCCCACTGCTGGACAAACTACAGGAACTCCTTGGATTTATACGCTAAGCCATTATCAGTTTTAATTTCCCTAGGGATCCCCTGTTGCCGCTGAAGATGAATAGATCACACGGACACAGGTCGAAGTGTGGTGAAAGAAAGAGCAGAGTTTATTTTCCCTCCCAGGATTTATAGGCTTCTGACCACGGCCAGGGATTGGATGGTCAGGTTAACACTTTCTCCCTGCACTGGCCATGAGAGATGCCCATCACAAGACGTGTAACAGAAAGAATGTACACATATCTATGTTTACAGTTACTATCCTGGGAAAGTCCTTAGAAAACTATGTTAGCAAGCTCAGAAGCTGAGTTTTCAGGGCGACAATCCCCAGCACTGAAAAGGCCTGCACTGGGTGTTGTTTGGCATGCACAGCCTTTCCCCTGCATGGGCAGAGGCATAAACTGCACAGGAGCATGTGTCAATGCTTACATGTACATACCTAAGGTGACCAAAACTGGGAATTTATGTAATGTCTGTCTGCCACACTTACCAGCTCCCAAGGCTTCGGGGGTTAACCCCGACACCCAGCAACGGCACACCCTGGAGCTAGCAACTGGGACAGGTGACCACAATGGCTCTAGCCTGATTCCGTGTTAGCTGGAACCGAGGGATCAGTCCTGGCACATTCTGATGATATTGCTGGTGGCTCAGCTTAGCCTGCTGGAAGACATCTGGAAGACGTACCCTTTCTGCAGGGGCAGCAAGGGAGTCTGCTTTACACCTCCCTTTTGCATTTTCGCCTGGTAAATCAGTATGTGACCTCACATGCATCACATAGAATGGATGCTGTCAAGTTGAAACTGAATAAATTAGTTTTGAGAGCAACCTAAAGAGATGTTTGTTCTTGATGTCTTTGAGAACTGCCTGCTCTGCTCTGGACACCACCCCTGCTATGTAGGCTGAGTCGGTAACCAAATTGATTGGCTCCGAAAACTTCTCAAAGGCTCCCATGGCTGCAGCCAGTTTGGTGACCTGGGGTGACCCCTCTACAAACTCAACATCAGCTTCCCAATGCTGAGTCTAAGGATCTCTCCAAGTCATCACCGACTTGTGGGATGCCCCAGACACATCAGTGAACACTGTAAGAGATTTGAGCGGCCTATGGCTCCTTTTCTCACAAGGAATGAGGTGGAATTCCTCATGAAACAATTTGTGCGATGGTGCGTGGACTGATATTTGCCCATTGTAGCTGTCCAGAACTAACTGGCGGTTAGCATTGCTCTGCAGCAGGTGCTCAAACATCTCTTTGGTCAGTTTCTCAGGAGAGGGTTTTCCTTCCCCAGGAAGTCTGACCGGGAGGTGAATACACACAAAGTCACAACCAGTCAGTTCCCACAGCCTCACCCTGGCCTTTTGGATCAGCTGAGCCATCAGCTCTTGTGGCTTGGTGATGGTTTTGGATCGTTGGTGGGAGAGGAAGACCCACTCTATGATTAAAAGTGAATCTCTCTGCCCTTCGATGCATTGGAATATCAACCCATGTAAGTGTGGTAGCTTCCCCAGGACAATGAACTTGAAAGGCAGCTCAGGCTTATAGCGATGAGCCTATCTCTCAGTCAAAGCCCTTTGTGCTTTTTGAATTGCCGTTTTTGCCTCCAGGGTCAATTCCCTGGGAGAAAGCAGCTCTCTCTCCCCCTTCAATAAATCGAGAAGGGGATCCAGGTCCTCGTCACTGAGACCCAGCCAGGGTCTGACCCAGTTCAAAGACTCGCACAGGGAATGGAGACCCGCTAGGGTTTTGGGATCACTGACAATTTCCAGTTTCTGTAGAACAATGGTCCGCGCAGTGATCTAGCCCAGGTACTTCCAAGGTGGCATCCTTTGAACTTTTTCTTCCTGCAGTTGGAATCCTGCAGAGGTTAAAACTTTAACCACTAGGTCAGGTGTGTGTCGGAGTATAGTGTCATTGGGGCACACACAAGCACATCATCCATATAGTGTAAGATGATGGCTTCCCTTTTTTTGGAGCGCACTGGGCACAGCAATGAAGCTACATACCACTGGCAGATGGAGGGACTGCACTTCATTCCCTGAGGCAGAACCTTCCAGTAGTACTGTACCATTGGGGCCTCCCGGTTGATCATAGGAACCGTGAAAGCAAACTGAGGTGCTGTCCTGGGGTGACTTTTCTTTTAAGATAGCTTTGGGAGCTAAGGAAGTTGTAGCTGCTGGAGACTGATGGGAGTTTTTTCTCCTGACTAATTATCAGTCATTTCTGAGAATTGGCGGCAGTTTTAACTATTGAGAAGTGAGATCAACTTGTGAACACCACCTTAAGATGTAAAGCCAGGGCTTTCTTTTTCTCTTTGGTTTTCGTTTTCTGACGAAGTAACAGGGCTCTGTTTCGGCCTCCTCCCCCCACTCCCCCAGCCGGACAAGGCCGCAGAGGGCGGGGGGGACAAACGGAGCCGGCTGGCCTGACTTGGTTTGCAGTTTCTGCTGCTGAACTGAAACTTGACACCATGAACATCTGCAGCTTTCTAAGACTTTAACTCTTTTACTACCAGGATGAGACTTAAAGATTACTCCTTTTTCCCAAAAAAAGAGAAAGAAGAGGGAGAGAAAGAGAGATAATCAACATGAAAAAGACATCATAAAACCATTAAAGACAGAGAAGAAAAGAGTTAAGTTTTAGATGGGGAAGAGAGAATGAGGAGATGCTTTAATTAGGCTGAAATATTTTTCTGTTAAAGCTATGGAGATAGACAATAGTGTTCTGAAAAAAACCTCCTTTCATTCATGACATAGTTTATTGAGAAAAATGGAGTGTTCAAAGTGTAGATTTTGAGCAAAAAGTGGAGTAGTTGTGATACAGTAAAGTGCTGGAACAGAAGGGAAGAAGTAATAGTTGAAGATTTGAGGCTGCTTGAGGCAAAGAGAAAACTTCTGTTTCCACGGAAGCTCACAGAGACAGATGAAGAGAACTTTTGCCTTTGAATAACTCATCCTTAAAAATTACATCCCTAAACTCATTTAACCCATAACACACCTTAGAGTGATGTGAAATGGGAGGAGAGAACTGATGGCAGATTTCCGGGCAGCTGGCATCAGAGAAATAGAAAGCTATAACAGAAATAGTTTTCTTGTGAGAAACTCCATAGATTAGCAGAAGAAGACTTCTGTTTCTTTACAAAGACTGATGAAAGGACTCTAGCAAGAATTAGGACTGTTTTAAACACCAAAGTTACAAGTTTTTTGTCTATGTTGTCATGTGAACAAAAGAATAGTTAGGTAGTGGGAGAAAAAGGGTTTTCTGGAAGTTTTATTATAGTTTTCTTATTCTTGTAGTTTTGTTAATAAACTTTCTTTATTCCTTTTAAGCCTGTTTTGCTCTTGTTCTAATCCACATCTCACAGCAAGAAATAAATAAGTTTTCTAGTGATTTTTTAGTTACTGCTTAAAAACCACGACATTTATTTAGTGCGTTGGCCAAGAAAATGAAATTAGCAAATCTAAACCACTACAGGTGCATCTGTCAGGTGTAGGGGAATTTGGAAGAAACAGTCCTCGATGTCTAGGACTGGCAATTGCCAATTTTTTGGGAGCGTTGTTTGGGAAGCATCCCAGGTTGGAGTGACTCCATGTCCTCAATTACTTTGTTTTTTTCGTGGAGATCCTGAAGGAGGCACCACTTTTCCTTCCCTGGCTTCTTTATTACAAAGACTGAGGAATTCCAAGAGTTGTTTCTTCTATGTGGCCTTTGGCCAATTGTTCCTTCACGAGCTCTTCGAGCACCTTCTGCTTTTCCTTACTGAGTGGCCACTTAGTTACCCAGACCGGAGTATCATCCAGCCACGTTAACTTTTGAGTAGGGTGCTCCACAATGTCCGCTTCTTAAAATCCTAGGCAGTCTCAGGGATAATTAGTTTGACTTCCCACTGGGCATGTTGTCTCTCCCCCACAGGGAGCACTTGTAGTCAGTGACAAACAGATGGACACTGGCCAATTTCCCATCTGGCCCCTCAATTTGAAAAATGCTCTTAGAGACTTTTGCCAATTTCACTCCTACACCTTGGATTTTCCCAGCCCTGGGTTGCAAGTCCCAATGTGAAGGCCACACCCTTTCAGGTATGATCGTCACATCTGCCCCCATGTCAATCAATCCTTCCACATGGAGATGATCTGATCCACAGATTAGGTTGTATCCCATGATGGGTGTCCTGGAGTGACTTTATGATACTGGTATCCCCAATCGTCTGGTTTATTTTATATATTAAGTTCTGCACCTTTAAGACTGGCTTTGAAAGCGAGAGTGGGGGGGAAGAAGAAGTGCGCAGTTTGTGTTAAAGAAAAACATCACTCCCACACATCCCGCTCCTGAACTGTGGTGTCTGCAGCACAGACAGACAGCAGGACAGAGCTTCTCTCTGGTTTTTAGTTAGCTTTAGCTAGCTGAGGCAGAGGAGGTCCCTGGACCTTTGTTTTTTCCCTTTTTTTTTCTTAGATCTGTGCAAACCTGCTCTGGACTGAACACCCAGCCGAACCCCCGGGAGCTCACGCCTTTGGCCCACCGGGGCCTGGGCCTCAGCACTTTCCAGTGCCGAAAGAACTGATAAGAACCTGAGCGAGCCGAGCTACACCACATGAAAAGGACTTTTCTTCCTAGATTTACCATCCCATCGAACAGCGAGAGGTTTTACTATTTAATATTATTCAATTTCTGTTAAATAAACAGCTTTTTCCACTTCTCTTCAAAGAATTTTTTCCCTTTCCCGGACCAGTTGGTGAGGAGGGGTCATTTCCCTGGGGAAACCCCCATTTAGAGTTTTCCTCCCTAATTTGCCCTAAACTAGGACAATGGGTTTATCCTCACCAACCACTTCTGCCCAGTAGATGCCAGGTGTTAAGTCATCTACTGGGACCTCTGCTGGAACAGGAATGGCCTGGGCAATGATTTTTCCCTTGGCCAAATAGAAGGGTGGCTGAGGACAACGTGCCAGGAGAGTAAGGTGTGCTAAGTCTCCCTTGATTGTCATGGGAGCCACCTCAATCTCCATGGGTGTGTGTGCTGTGCCCCAATAACAAAATACTCACTATCCAGTCCTATCACGTCTTGTGAATTGTCCAGCAGGGACACTGTCACTGATGGACCCTATGTATTGAGGGTTCTTCATATAATCTGACACACACACAGCTGCTTCGTGAGGCAAAGAAGCCTTTATTTTGGGGTTTTCTCAGCTCTTATCAAGATTCTCTGACCAGGTTACCCTGATTGGTAAGAGGAACAATACCCCCTTTGGTCACATTGGTGGGACCATAGAAAACACACCAAGAACATCTCTTCAGTATTGTTTTGAGAAATATTATCTATTTACAATAACACAATCCTGGAGAGAAAACTGTTCCCAGGAACTTTTCCCCTGGGAACAGATGAGCCCCTGACAGGTTGAAACTCTCTCAGGGTCAGAGAATCATGTCCACAGTCCACTCCAACGACTGTCCAATGAGTAGATCTGGAAAGAAAAGCTTTGGCAGTTACAAGTCTAGATCGCTTGGGAGGCTGCCAGACTTTATTAGGCATGAGTTCCCCAAAATTGTTTTTCCACACTCCCACACACCGCTTCCTGTCCTCCCCCTTATCAGTTAAGAGAGAGGCTTTTCCCACTTTGGAGCCCG
The DNA here is from genome assembly GCF_030490865.1 of Poecile atricapillus. Classification (NCBI taxonomy): domain Eukaryota; kingdom Metazoa; phylum Chordata; class Aves; order Passeriformes; family Paridae; genus Poecile; species Poecile atricapillus. The sequence goes on along the minus strand of NC_081288.1, from coordinate 97,647,916 downwards.
CTACATTTATATCATTGCGCTGGGAGGGGTTGCGCTCTAGTTCAAGTTTTTTTGTTGGTTGGCTGCTGCTTCTTTTTGGTATTTCTTGTGGTGCTGGCTTTGAGGACAGTCTCTGTCAAAGTGTCCTGGCCTTTTGCACTGGAAGCAGATGATATGCTGGAGCTGCTCTGATGACATTTGTGGCTTCTCCATTCCTGGTGTTACCGCTGCTAGAGTCCTTGGGTTTGTCAATCCCGGCCTCCTTTCTTGTGCATCAAACAGCTCTGCTTTCTTGGTGCACGCCTCTATCATCTCTGCTATGATAGGTGGAGGATCAATGGGCAGTCCCAAGATCACCCTGTGACATGCCTCGTTGGCATTCCTCTGAGCCATCTCCTTAATCAGTTTTGCCTGCGCCACTGGTCCTTCCACTTGCCTCTCTATTTGTGCTCAAAGCCAGTCAACAAACTGCAAAAAACTTGTTGGAAACTGGTTAATATTAACATAGCTGCCCTGGGTTTCAACCATTGGGAATTGGTTAAAAACTTTCTGCCATGCCACAGATCTTATCCAAAATGGATTTTGTTAGCACCCAAGCCTGGACCTCGGGTTTAGCCCACATCCCCTCGCCTCATAGATATTCAAATGTGATCTCATTATCATCCGCATCTTTTGCAACCTGGGTGCTTTGCTTGAGCTCAACCAGGAGCCTTTTTAAAGATCTCTTCCATGTGCTTTCCCAAAGATCGAACTCTGAGGGGGTTAGGAGACACTGGAAGAGGTCTCTGAGATCAGCTGGAACTAGCTCATTAGATGTTAAAATAGCGCTCACCATTCCCTTAAGGATTTCACTATTTTTCCCAAATTCTCTTTGGGCTGTACAGATTTCTTTTATGTTTTGGTAAGAGAAGGACTGATAGTGTCTATCCTTCTTTTACCAATATATATGACAGGAGCAGCTGAGGGTATAGCTTCATCATCATCTCCAGGGTCCCCACCCCCTGGGTCTCCCCGCCCATCCCCACCCCTGCAGGGGCCAGGGGGCCCAGTCCCACCCACTGGGTTCAGGAAGGGGCCCAGCCCTACCCTCATGGGGGCCGGGCAGGGGTTCACCTCCCCCACCATGGGAGCAGGGCAGGAACACCCTCCCTCCATCATGGGAACAGGGTGAGGGGGTGTGGGAACCAGGGACAGGAAAAGGGGTGGGGTCACCATGGGAACCAGGATTGCAACACCCGGGGGTGGGGTTTCAGGGTGATGTCAAGGAGGGCGGGGACATGGTGGAGGGGGGAGGGATGTCCGAGGAAAGGATGGGGTTGTGGGTGGGATAAGGGTTGGGGGAAGGGACAGGTAGGTGAAAGGGATTGTGGGAAGGAGACAGAGGGTAAGATGAAGGTTCCACCATGTGGCCAGCCAGCTCGTGGCCAGCACCATCTTGGACCTTGGCCACGTGGGGATGGGGGGGGGGTGATCACTTTTAAAGCTAACAGAACACTGTAACTGAGGAGTAGTCACCGGGGTAAAAGGGTGCAGGGAAAGATCTCTGTCAGTCTGTGCACAGCCACCAGAGACAGGGTGCTGAAAGGGAGGCAGGGAGCCAGGACAGCAGTGACTTAGCTGGGTATCCTGCATTTCTGCTCCATGTGTCCCCTTAAGCTCAGGAGCAGAGGGTGTGGGAGAAGGGGTAGGGGAAGCCGGGGGAATCTACTGTGACTGTCCCTTCACTTCCCTGTTAACCAGCTCTTTCAGAATTAAAAGGAACAATGGGAGAAACTTTGAAGCAACTTTGTCTCCCTGTTCTACTTTAAGGGTTAATAAGTTTCCGATTCTGTCCCAGGAAGAGACAGAATCCACATCTAGCAAGGTGAGCTGTGGCGAGTGGAGAGACAGCCAACAGACAAACTGTTTCAAATGAGTTCTAGAAATTTTAATATTCCCACCACCTAAAATCTCCCGAAATTGGGAAAACAAACTCCTTTGGAATGCAGATAGCTGTGAGCCCATTCTGGTGTTAAAGACTATTTGCACACTTCAGTCTATCTTCCTTCACAGCAAAAACAACACAGCCAGCCCAGGAAGGCTTTTCTCAGTTCCTACCCCCCCACACACCGGGGTAAGAAATTAAATTGTTTGGTAGAGAAACCGTGGGGGTTTTTTTAAACACAGCCGGCAGCCACGTGAGAGCGGTGGCGCCGCCCCCCACCCCACACCGAGCCGCTAAAAACCACATGGTTGGAGCCACATGGGAGCGCTGCTACCCGAGCGCATATGGCTGCCAAAAAAAACTGTGGTCCCCCTCGCGCCAGGGTCCGCCTGCAACGCCCACGCCGCTCTTGCTGTCCCATGGTGCTGAGAAACCGCGCACAGCGCCGCCAAACTCGCACCAGCGAACACACCCCTTCCTGGGATCTTGGTTGGCTCAAGCTGTGATAGGAAGTCCTTAATGTCCTGGAATCAACTCTTCTGGGCTTAAAAGAGCTGCTGATTCCACCCTTGTAGGCTCGGCTGTGCAAAAAACAACTTGTAGCCCCAAGGTAGTTGACAATCTAAAGCTTGTATAATCCACACGTGGATTTTCAGCTTCTGTGTGGGGTCTTCTGTCTTAGAAAGCCCCACGATGGAGCGCCAACTGCTGTAGTCCCTCTGCTCCCAGCCCTGAGAAATCGCCTGAGAAGTTCCAATCCACTGGGTGTGGGAGGAGATTTGGCAAGGACAAAGGTAAAAGACAAAGGAGGCTCTCTTTTCCAGGACACTCTCCCAGTTTATTGACAGAATGAATTCCAGGGAAAAAAAGAGACCGAGCAGGAAGTGGCAGGGACTTTTATACTGGGGGAAGGGGAGGGGGGGGAAAGCAGGCTACAGCCAATGGGGTGAAACCAAAGGGGAGGGGTGAGGGAAAGGATCCAACACATCACAGACCCAGGGGGGAGCAACAGGGAGAAACCATTTCAGTGCAAACATAACTAGCTTAGTGCAACATGACAAGTTAGCATATATGAATGCATTCAGGAAATTTAATGAATATGTAATAGAAATATAGTGAATTTGTATTCGTTTCATGAATATAGCCTGCTCTGTTCGGCTGCTGTATGTTCATATTAGGTGAAACGATCCCCATGCACCCAGGGCACTGAATAATGTCGGCTTTCTAACCTAACAAACTGGTTAAAGAGTTTATTTCCCGGTTTTCCATGACAACAGGTCCTTTTCTGCAAATCTTTTCTCTATCCAGTCAGCCCCCAACCTGTACTAGTGTATGGAGTTGCTGAATACTAGATTTGGGAAATTTCCCTTTCTTAAACTCAATGAGGTTCCTGTCAACAACCCTAACTTCCACTGTATCATCTGCTGCCCACAATTTAGTATTGTCCAGAAACTTTCAGAGTGTGCACTCCATCCCATCACCCAAATCATTAATAAAGATGTTAAACAGTATCAGCCCCAGTATCAGTCCTTGGGAGGCCATTGGCCGTCAGTCAATGTTTGGACTTTGTAACACTGATCACAGCAGTGAGCATGATGGTCCAGTCAAATTTCAACACAATATTATCTATTCATCCAGTCCATATTTCACAGATTTGGCTGTAAGGATACTATGAAAAACTGCGTCAAAGTGCTTGTTGAAGTTGACGTGAACAACATCTAATGTTTTTCCCTCGTGCTCAGAGTCAGTCTTAAAAACATAGATGGCCATAAGGTTGGTTGAGTGCAATTTGACCTTGGTAAATCCATGCTGTCTGTTCCCAGACACCTTCTTGTACTTTCTGTGCTTGGGCATGGCTTCCAAGAAGGTTTGTTGCATAACTTTCCCAGGGACTGAAATGAGACTGAGAAACCTGTGGCTCCCTGGATCCTTCCCTTTGCCTGTCTTGAAGCTGATTGTAACATTTGCATTTTTCCAGTCATCAGGAAACTTCTTTGACCACCATGACCTTTTAACATTGATTATGAGCATGGCCTTACAATGGCATCATCCAGCTCCTTCAGCGCCTTTTGCGTCTGTTGAGGTTTAGGAATGGTACTTGCCAATTCAGTGCCCTCACCAAGACTCTCCAAAGCACATGCCACTCCCCCTCCAAGTGGAGGCACAAAAGGCAAAGATCACAGGTTGAGATAAGACCAATTTACTGGAAACAGCAGTGAGATAAGAAAATGAACAGTAACAGCAACAATATTAATAACAAAAGGTATAAAAAAATAAGTGATTCACATGGACAAACATTCCAAATAATAGACAATACTGCATGGCTCCCTCCACCACATTTTCTCGACTGGAAGGAACCCCATATCCTTAGAAGCAAGAGTTCCTTTCCCCCACCTCCAGTAGTGATGTGAGGTGATACAGAATAACCTCCAGGTCCTAGCCATGCCCCCTCCCAGCTACTGAAAAAAACTAAACCTGTCCTGGCTGGAACCAGGATAGCATCCTGTCTGGTCCCATAGACCACTGTTCAACTGTCTTAAGTGTTCTCTAACTGTATTGTTCTCTACTGTGGGTAATGCTTCATTCCCACAGACTGCTAGGAGATTCAGGGGAACTGAGAGGTCTTTAGGGCAGTACTTAGTGATGAAAACTGAAGTTAAAAAAAAAGACTAATGAATGCCCTTCTCCATACCATTAGTCACTGGATCTTCTGCCCCACTGAATAAGAAGCCCAAATTTTTTTTTAAGCCCTTCTTTTGCTGCTGTCATACCTATAGCTCTTCTTTTTTCTTTCATATCCCTTGCTAGTTCCAACTCCTGTGAGCTTTGGTTTTCCTAACTCCATCCCTGCAAACTTGGGCAATGTCTCTGTTTTTCTTGGGAATCCTGTCCCTGCTTTTTCTGCTCATATCTGCCTCATCTGCTTACAAATACATTGCACAAATACTGCATAAAAATTTAGGCCCCCTCTATTAGAATGTGTTCTTTAGTCAGAATATAGACCTGGTAATGGGTTGTACCTAATATTTTCAAGCATCTATGAATCAAAAATTAATTGTCTTTCGCGAAAGCAAAGTAGTAATGTATTCCTTGCTTTCTTTTATGAAGTACTGGTGGCAGAAGCAAATTTATAACCCTTGGTTGTTAGAACAGATTTAGAGAGGGATGCCAGTAGAACAGTTGGGAATGGCTGAATACCACACACACTTTAGAAGAGGGGTGTAGGAGTCTAGAAATGCAGGGACATTTCTCTGTCTATATAATTCTTTAAAAAATACATCAATCATATATAATATTGATAAAAAGGCTTCCAAATGTCCCTGAGCAAGACAGAGTTTGTAAGAAATTAAATAGAAAGTAGAAAAATGTTTCTTTTAACACAGAGGTGAAAGTATAGATTTTAAGAGGGTTCCACACGTGGAGTAAAGATGGAGGAAAAAGGGTGTAGTTTTTAATCCTTCTTCTTCCTTCTTCTCCATGCTTCTGCAGTTTATAGAAGCACAAAATATGATTGGCTTAGAGTTAGTCGCACTTTTAATTACGCGAGTAGATATAGAAAACTTATTTGTTGAAATATAATAATAATACACGTGTCTGTAGTTAATAGGATAAAAGTTAGTATAAAGGTGAAAAGACCGCGTGGTTCGAGGCCATTTTGTATCATTAGTACGAGATGAGCCACGCTGTGGTGATTTAAGCTTGTGCAGTTAGTCTGGATAGACCTGCCAAGTTTTGTAAAGATCCTTCAATAAACACGAAAAACCAGAATCTAATGAGCCCGGGAGTTTTCTTCGAATAATAAGGACTGAGATAAGTGGGACTCCCCACGAGGGAGGATCCCAAGGGAATTCAGCCCAAAGGAGGCTGAGAGACTAGAGAAAAGTTATATCCACAGAAAATTCAGCCCAAAAGAGGCAAGGAGAGAGAGAAGTAACAAGGGGTTCATGCACTGGTTCTTTGCAGAAATTGCAGTTTGAGGTTGTATTGCCTTTCATGGATGTTGAAAGTCTGCACAGGCAGCTGCTCTGACACCCCATTTGTTGCCCTGAAAACTCAGTTTTTCAATCTTGTTGACATAGTTTCTAAAGACTTTTCCAGGACAGTAACTGTAAACATAGATATATATATATATATACACATTCTTTCTGATACACATCTTTTGATGGACATATTTCACGGCCAGTGCGGTTGGGAAGGTGTTAACCTGACTGTCCAATCCCTAGCCGTGGTCGGAAACCTATAAATTCCGAGAGAAAAAATAAAGTTCTTTCCTTCCTTCACCACACCTCGAGTTGTGTCTGTGTGACTCATTTCATGTCCAGCAGCAACACCCATTGATTCAAATGGTAGACAAAGAAGGGGATACATTGTGGGTTTTGTTATTGGCTGCAACACAGTGAATTTATGTGGCCCACGTAAATGACAAAATATATAGTTTCATCACATCTGTTTAGATTTTTAGCAACCACTTTGCTCATTTAATTCATCTTACTTTCAGCAGTTTCTAAAGTTTAGAATAAGAGCATTTTTTCTTTCTATTTTATTGACTTCCTCCTCAGGTTTCAGACAAGAGAATCAAACAGCCAAAACTAAGAGATGTATTGAACAACCTTCTAAAAGAGAATGAATTGGTTCAATCCCCAGACTGGAGGCTCATATTTCATCAGTGAAAATAGTTTGGGGCTAGAAAGGCATGGCCTGCTCTCCAGTATCTCAGTAATGGATTTAATTATCAGCTTCAGAATCACAGAAAAGAGCCTTTTACCTAGTGTTCAAAGTATGACACCAAATTGGTTTCTGATTCATAGCAAGTGGGAAGGATGTCACTTCTGTTAGTTGCCAAATCTTGTGGCCCAATGGAGGCAAGGCTGCTGCAACTCCATGTCCCTAAGTCCAACCAGAAGTGAGGTGTTGCAGTGTATGGAGAATTATGGTATATTCCTGAGATACACCCACCCTTGAATTAGTAACATGTTAGTCCCTTCCAAGCCTCCCCTTCCCCTTTGATCCTATCCTATTAGTTGTAACCCCCTCCTCCCTTATCTTCTTCCCCCCAGTTTAAGAGAGAGCGCAACAGACATATTTTCTTCTTTCTTCCCCCGGGCATCTGTGAACAATAAACCCGGGACCATATTCTGACAAGATTGAATGCCCTCGTCTACATACCCTAGTTCATGCTATATATTATGAAATCCTCCCCGTGGACAGTGCAAGGCAGACGCTCTCCACGGGGGAAGGACCTTAGGGGTTTTTTAATAATTATAGCAGTGAGGCTGAGCATGTAGTCCCATTAGCCACATGAACAAACGTGTCCTGGGGGAAGGGGGGAATGCATCACCACACTATGAAATTGTTGTTTTTCTTCAGGTTTATGGTTGGCTTATCATAGGATTTCAGAGATGTGCATAATTTATCTTTACCAGTAACCATTCCTAAAAATGTGATCATGTGCAGCCTAAAGAACAGATCACTTTTTCAGTTGTGAATACCACTGCAAAAATAAGAATAAAGCATAAATATACAGCAAGTGGTTAAAACCAGTGTGGTTTTCCTTGTCTGTCTTTCATCAATGATAAATGTGTTCCATTCATACAATACAGCTGTAGCAGGATGTCCTGGGGTGACATTATGATGCTTGTATCCCAAATTGTCTGTTCTGTTTATGCTACATACTAAGTTCTGTACCTTTAAGACTTGTTCCGAGAGCGAAGGGAAGAAAGAAGAAGCGCACAGTTTGTTTTCCAAAACAGCACTCCCTCCCTCGCATGTTTCTCCCGACTGTGTTGTCTGCAGCACAGACAGACAGCAGGACAGATATTTCCTTTGCTTTTAGTTAGTTTTTAGCTAGCTGAGGCAAAAAAGCTCCCCAGACTGTTTTTTTCCTTTTTCTTGGAACTGTTCAAACCTGCTCTGGACTGAAAACCCAGAAAAACCCTGGGAGCTCACACTAGTGGCCCATCAGGGCTTGGGCCTTGGCATTTTCCATTGCCAGATGGACTGATAATGATAGTAAAAGGTTCTAAAGTCTTAGAAAATTCGGAGACTCAGAAAGAAAGTTTGGTTTGCCAAGCCCTGGGAAAAGTAGGCCCTGGGAAATGTTAGGCCTTGTGCTTGCTAAAGATCAGGTCAAACTACACCTGTGTAGTCAGTATATGATAAATGACACAATTGTTAGATGTGATTAGATATAATTATTATTTAAAGAACATGAGGAACAATGTTAGGGGGCATGGGGGGATCACGAGAAATCCATGCTTGGGTAAAAACAATGCTTACAATAGAACAATGTAAGTTTAATAATTAATATGTAAGTTGTATAACGATAGAGTATAAAACATGTTCAACTCAAAACCAAATCGGGTAAGATTTGGGTATGTGTAGCCCCTGACACCCAGAGCTCTTCAATAAAGCATCTTCATATAATCATTCTGTGATTATGTGTGTTCCTGAACGCTAACATTTTGGCAACCCCAGATGGGACCTTGTGAGTGCTGCTGAGCTCGCTCGCAACCCGATCATGCTCCAGCCGGCACTGAGGGATTCTTGGGGAGCCCATCCGGCTGCGACTGTCTCTGCTGCTCACAACGTCCCCGGGAGAGAAAGGTAAGGTGCTTGGTTTGGGTGCCTGCCAGTTAGATGCAGCGAAAGCCGCGCGTGGTTGGGCTAAAGGAATTTCTGTTGGTATTGCCTAGACACTGTCCGTCAGACGACTGCGAAAGCGTCGCAGGTTCGGCATTTGGTGTATTGTAGTTGTAACATGGAGAAGGGTTTTGGGCTGCAATGCTCCCATACCGGGTACTTCTCCTTTGGGGTACTTATTAGCACATTGGAAACAAGGTAACTTTGGGGAAGAATTACATAAGACTAAGTTAATTACGGTGAGATATCCCACAGAAGAAGACCCCAGCGACCCCATGTCATCCATTGGTAGCTATAACTCCCTCTTCTCTCTCTCTTTACTTTGTTTTCTTTATCTCTCTCTCTCTCTCTCTCTCTCTCTCTCTCTCCTCTATTGCATAACTGTCATGGGGTAACTTTACCTTTAAGATAGCTTTGGGAGCTAGGGAAGTTGAAACTGCTGGAGGCTGATGGGAGTCTTTTCTCCTGACTAATTATCAGTCATTTCTGAGAATTGGCGGCAGTTTTAGCCATTCAGAAGTGAGATCAACTTGTGAACACCACCTTAAGATGTAAAGCCAGAGTTCTCTTGTTCTTCTTTGGTTTCCAGCTTCTGATGAGGTAACAGGCTCTGTCTCGTCCTCCTCCTCCCCCTCCAGGCCGGACAAGGCTGCAGAAAGCGAGGGGGGGGGGGGTGGGGGGGGGGGGGGGAGAAACAGAGCCAGCCGGCCTGGCTTGGTTTGCAGTTTCTGCTGCAGCACTGAAACTTGACACCGTGAACATCTGCAGTTTTCCAAGACTTCAACTCTTTTGCTACCTAGATGAGACTTACAGATTACTCCTTTTTCCCAGAGAGACAGAGAGAGAGAGAGAATCAACATGAAGAAGTCATCATAAAACCATCAAAGACAGTGAAGAAATGAGTTAAGTTTTAGATGGGGAAGAGAGAATAAGGAGATGCTTTATAAGCTGAAATATTTTTCTGTTAAAGCTATGGAGATGGACAATAGTGTTCTGAAAAAAAAAACCTCTTTTAATTCATGCCAGAGTATATTGGGAGGAATGGAGTGTTCAAAGTGTGGATTTTGAGCAAAAGGTGGAGTAGTTGTGATACAGTGAGGTGCTGGAATAGAGTGAGGCAAAGTAATATTTAAAGATTTGAGGCCGCTTGAGGCGAAGAGAAAACTTCTGTTTCCAGGGAGGCTCACAGAGACAGATGAAGAGAACTTTTGCCTTTGAATAACTCATCCTTAAAAATGACATCCCTAAACTCATTGACCCATACACACTTCAGAGTGATGTGAAATGGGAGGAGAAAATCTGATGGCAGATTTTTCCGGGCAGCTGGCATCAGAAAAATAGAAAGCTATAACAGAAATAGTTTTCTTGTGAGAAACTCCATCGATTAGCAGAAGAAGACTTCTGTTTCTCTACAAAGACTGATGAAAGGACTCTAGCAAGAATTAGGACTGTTTTAAACACCAAAGTTTTTTTGTGTCTAAGTTGTCATGTGAACAAGGGAATGGTTGAGTAGTGGGAGAAAAAGGGTTTTCTGGAAGTTTTATTCTGGTGTTCTTATTCTTGTAGTTTTGTTAATAAACTTTCTTTATTCCTTTTAAGTTTTAAGCCTGTTTTGCTCTTGTTCTAATCCATATCTCACAGCAAGAAATAAGTAAGTTTTCTAGTAATTTTTTAGTTACTGCTTTAAAACAATGACACTAACCCTTGTTGTTGGCACTAAAATAAAGGTACATTATTGTTGTTATGATTTAAACTGAAATCCGTTTGTGTCCTTTTTGCACTCTGAGATCAAACAAACCTGTCACGAGTCCCACTCAAGTTAGCGAATCATGACATCTAAATTGGAATCACGGACAGGATTTCTGACAGACAGAAGGGGCTGCAGGTTTGTTGTGCAGTCTGTATTAGTGGAAGGACGTTTTGCTCCAGCCGCACCTAGCCCGACACTCCCAAAAGAGTGAGCAGTGTCTAGAAAGCAAGGGGGGCCACTCGGATTTCCCGCAAACCGCACACGCCAAGGTGAAAAGCACCCCACACTCACCTGAGGGCTCTCTCTGCAGAATTTTGCAAAAGATCTCTTTGTGCAAATGGGTGGGACTGTTTTTGTGGTTGTTGTGTGTATGAATTTTGACTGCTTGGTGTAGCAAAGAGACAATCAGAATTTTAAACTGCAGGAGTGCCTCCCAAGCAGATTTGGTCTTTTTACCCATACAGGGAAGCAAAAAGTTGTGTGTGTGTGTGTGTGTGTGTGTGTGTGTGTGTATAATTTAAGTTTATACCTCCCTGTAGTGGTTTTCCCTTTGTAAAAAGTGACTGAAAAAAATAGTGCAGAAGTTAAAGCTGCATTTTATGCTCTGTTAGCAAAACACAATGACAGACCTTCTCCGGGAGGGAAAAGTTGGTGCTTAATAATTGGTTTAATTTGGAAAATGTGATTGATAGTGTATGTTCTTTACAACATGAAACAAAATTTAAACTGGGCAAAAATAAAACTATACTCTGCTCAGTTCTGGGAGCTTGTCTTACAGCAGCTATAGAAACTTGCTGTAAGTGAAGAAGTGAGGAAAGAACTATAATAGACTCCCTCCAAAACCTAGTTAAAATTTTGCAAAAACAATTGGGTGAAGAAAGGAGTAAGATCAATCTGTTGCAAGCAGCCCTCCATGATAAAAATTCAAAAATGCTGACTCGCTAAAAGAAACAGAAGGGAGGGAAACCCCTCTCATTAATCAAATTTACCCTCAAAAAGAGCTAACTTGGATAAAATTGTGGGGAACACTGCTGTTCTAGTTTGAAACCTCTAATTAAATCAGAATATCATTATATCAATGATAAGGATCTTGATCCGCACATAACCACTAAAAATAGAAAAAAAAGAAAAGAAAAAAGAAAAAAGGGAAAAAAAAAGAGACAAAAGAAAAAAAGGGAGTGCAGGCGTCTTCCTCACGAGTCAGAGACAGAATACGTATTCCGAGTGTCTCACTGGAAGTGATCAAATTTGACTGAGAGAACAGGAATCCAGTGGGCACTAGGGACATGAGGTCTTCTTAATAGCAGGAGACAGACATAACCCATGGTCCCTAATTCAGCACACAGCTTATTGGGCAGAGGGGCTTAACCCCTTGGAAAGGGGGGACTTTATTGCTACAGTTGGTACCCCCATCCAACTACTGGAAAATATTCACAATGCTGCCTGCTTGCAAATGATACACAAAAGAAAGTTAATTGCTGGTTATGAATCACCAATGTTGTTACCTGTGAAAACTGAAATTATGACCCCTTTTATTCAAGGCCTTCCAGAATCACTTAAACCTACAGCAATTTTCTTCCAAAAACATAGCAGCTATAACCCCTGTGGATACACTAGATAGATTTCTTGGGAACCCGACTAATCGACCGGGTTCCACCGATCCTGGGTTTACTCCCTTCACCACCCCCTCTCAGCCGACAGGTTCACAATTGCATTCTCCTGCTAGGTACCATAAAATTTGGACACGGAGCAAAGTTGCAAAAGAGCTAATTAATTACAGTAGAAATTATAGACCTGTAAAAATCCCAGAAGAAAAACCAAAGAAAGCAAAGAGTGGTAGATACATTGGTTATCTTAATGAAAACCCAGAAAAGAGAAAACAAATCTCTAACTGCCAGTATGGGTGATCACTAGAGATAATGAAGGGGGTCCCCAGAAATGTAATGCATGGCTTATCACTTAAAAGTTGAGTAAAGTAGTCTCTAATTGGCATTGTCCCAAGTTCATTGTATCAAATGCCCCATTGTATAACCCAGCACACCTCCACAGGCTCTGGGCTGTGAGCCAAAGCAGTCTCCTTTTCAGCTTCTGGGAGTGGAGCCCAAACAGCCTCAGAATCAGGGAAACTGGTAACTCTGCCTCTCATGGGTGAGCAGAGAGGTGGAAGTTAGTTGTATTTAAAATGCTCACTAGAAATAACAAAACTGGAGACATACTGATTACAGCAATAGTAAGTCCTAAACGTGCACCTATTACTTCTGTACTTAACAGTAGAGCCCAAATTTCTGTGTTGACCAATACAGACTAGTACAGGATTTGAGAGCAATAATGGAATAACTAAAGATATTTACCCAGTGGTAGCTAATCCTTGCACATTGTTAACATCTGTAAAAGAGAAATATAAATGACTTAATTTAATTGATTTAAAAGATGCCTTTTTCTGCATACCCCTTGACAAAGAAAGTAGGAAACTCTTTGCCTTGAGTGGGAAAATCCAGAAAATGGAAGGAAAACTCAGCTCACCTGCACACGACTCCCACAAGGATACAAGAACAGTCCAACCCTATTTGGAAGCCAGCTGGTGAAGGAGCTGGAGATTTGGACTGAGAATGGGCAAGTACCGAGAGAACAATACCTGCTGTTACAGTATGTTGATGATACACTGACAACTACAGAAGAGAAAACAACCTGCATAAAGGTAACAATTGAAATTTTAAATCAGCTGGGAATGGGAGGATATAAGGTGTCTAAAGAAAAGGCACAAATTGCCCAGCAGACTGTGATTTACCTGGGATGTGAAATCTCACAAGGGCAACAAAAGCTGGGTACTAATCATATTCAAGCTATTTGTGCTATTCCAGAACCCCAGAACCTGCATGAGCTGCGAGTTTTCCTTGGGATGACAAAGTGCTGCCTGTGGATCATGGACTATGGACTAATTGTAAAACCCCTGTATGAAGCCCAGAAGACACAGCCATTTACCTGGGGCAAACCACAGAAGGAGGCCTTCCTCAAACTGAAGGAGGCCTTGGCAACTGCTCCGGTGTTAAGACTGCCTGATTCATCCAAGGATTTTCACCTGTTTGTGCATGAAAGACTACACCTAGCACTGGGAGTGCTGACCCAATGTTTGGGAAGCTGGAAAAGGCTGGTAGGCTGCTTTTCCAAACAACTTGACAACGTGAGTGCCAGATGGCCTTCATGCCTGCAGGCAGTTGCAGCCACCGTGATGCTGATACAAGAAGCTGGAAAACTCACGATGAGTAGACACTTAAATGTCTACGTGCCACACATGGTAACCACTGTTTTAGAACAAAAGGGGGGCCATTGTCTATCTCCAAGCAAAATGATGAAATTCCAGGTAATCCTGACTGGTCAGGATGATGTCACACTAAAGACAACTAACCTCTTGAATCTAGCTTTGTTCCTAGGTACCACAACTGAAGAAGGCTCATTAGAGCACAACTGTGTAGAAGTAATACAGTACACCTATTCACCAAGAGAAGACCTGAAAGACACCCCACTGGAGCAACCAGATTGAGAGCTAGTCACAGATGGAAACAGCTTCATGGAGAACGGGACCAGATACACTGGATATGCGGTAACAACAGTCAGTACAGTAGTGGAGGCAAAAGCATTATCACCAAATACATCTGCCCGGAGGGCAGAACTGGTTGCCTTAACCAGAACACTAGAATTGAGTAAAGGGAAATCGAAAAGCAGACTGGACAGCCTGACAGATTGCTCGAGAAGTGGAAACAACAATGGCATTGATACCTTTAAAGGCTAATGTATCTCAATTTAATTTGCCTCCAAAACTGAAATATTCAGTAGAAGAGAAGAAATTGGGACATTTGCTAAATGCACAAAAGAATTCAGAAGAGTGGTATGCAACTGCACAAAGACAAATAGTGTTAATCCCCTTGAAAATGAGAAAAGTTATAGAAATTAAACATAACAAATGTCATTGGGGTGCAAAGGCATTGGTAAAATTGCTGAAGCAAAAATTAATCTCAGTACTGATGCTAACAATGGCAAAATCAACTCAATGGCTAGACACAGGCATAGCTAGGAAGGATTAGGATAGCAATAGAATCAAGATGACACTTAGCAAGAACCCTCTAGTAGAGTAAGATTTAGGTGGGCCCTAGAGTCTTTGCTCAGTCCTATAGCAAACTATCAGAATGGAGAAATAGGTCAGGTAGATAGACTGGCAAGAGTCACCCGAGAAAGATTTAAAGAACTAAACATACAATTACAAGCCACCACAAAAATGACTACAAAATCGATTGGCCTTAGATTTGCTACTCCTGAAAGAACATGGAGTGTGTGGGTTTTTAAAGGGATGGATTGATCATTGCTGTGTCCACATCCCAAATGTAACTGCAGATGTAGAATATGACAGTTGTAACAAATAAAGCATGAAGCACAGGAAGAGCTTCAAAGGATTTGACTACAAGTTAGTAAGGCAAAATCTTCAAAGAGTTAAGGTGGAATGTGAGTTCATGAATTAAATCTATCATTGAGAGTGTGATAATCTTACTAATTGTATTCTTAGCAATTTGGTTAGTTTACAGCATCTTAAAAAGATAAATACAGAAGAAAATGTCCTGGAACCAGAAAATAATAAATGCACTGACGCGAGATCCACACACACCATCTTCTGGTTCTCCAGTTCGTGACAATATCCAGGACAGCATTTACATCAATCAAGGATTTGAAGAACACCAAGTATAAACTCAGAAACAAAGGTCTGTATCGAGTGAAAACATTTGCACTTATAGCAAAGTGAAATGCTTTCAAAGGGGGGAATGATAGCAAAAGGTTCTAAAATCTTAGAAAATTCGGAGACTCAGAAAGAAAGTTTGGTTTGCCAAGCCCTGGGAAAAGTAGGCCCTGGGAAATGTTAGGCCTTGTGCTTGCTAAAGATCAGGTCAAACTGCACCTGTGTAGTCAGTATATGATAAATGACACTATTGTTAGATGTGATTAGATATAATTATTATTTAAAGAACATGAGGAATGATGTTAGGGGGCATGGGGGAATCACAAGAAATCCATGCTTGGGTAAAAACAATGCTTACAATAGAACAATGTAAGTTTAATAATTAATATGTAAGTTGTATAATGATAGAGTATAAAACATGTTCAACTCAAAACCAAATCGGGTAAGATTTGGGTATGTGTAGCCCCTGACACCCAGAGCTCTTCAATAAAGCACCTTCATATAATCATTCGTGATTATGTGTGTTCCTGAACACTAACAATAAGAGACTGAACGAGCTGAGCTACACCCCCTGAAAATGACTTTCTGGATTTTCAATTTCTTCAAATAGCAAGAGGTTTTATTGTTTAATATTATTCAAATTTTTTTTAGGCTTGTGGATACTTTGCTTGTTAAATAAACAGGTTTTTTCCACTTTTCTCCAAGGAAATCTTTTCCCAAACCGGTTGGGTAAGGGGCCGCTTGAATTTGATTTCTAGAGGGACCCCATTCAGAGGTTTTCTCCCAAATTTGCCCTAAACTAGGACACAGGATTTCCCCTCTGCCACGTTACAAATTGGTTAAACACAGAAGTCCAAAAGAAACTAAGCCTCTGTGAATAAAATGGATTGAACCCAGACAGGTTTGAAATATACCCAAAAAACATAATTAAAACCAAACAAGGTTTGATGTTGGTGCCAAAAAAAATTGATATATTTTATTTAATAAAAGAGGCAACGAGGAAGGAAGGAAGGAAGGAAGGAAGGAAGGAAGGAAGGAAGGAAGGAAGGAAGGAAGGAAGGAAGGAAGGAAGGAAGGAAGGAAGGAAGGAAGGAAGGAAGGAAGGAAGGAAGGAAGGAAGGAAGGAAGGAAGGAAGGAAGGAAGGAAGGAAGGAAGGAAGGAAGGAAGGAAGGAAGGAAGGAAGGAAGGAAGGAAGGAAGGAAGGAAGGAAGGAAGGAAGGAAGGAAGGAAGGAAGGAAGGAAGGAAGGAAGGAAGGAAGGAAGGAAGGAAGGAAGGAAGGAAGGAAGGAAGGAAGGAAGGAAGGAAGGAAGGAAGGAAGGAAGGAAGGAAGGAAGGAAGGAAGGAAGGAAGGAAGGAAGGAAGGAAGGAAGGAAGGAAGGAAGGAAGGAAGGAAGGAAGGAAGGAAGGAAGGAAGGAAGGAAGGAAGGAAGGAAGGAAGGAAGGAAGAGGAATGATGGGTTTGTCTTTACAAACAAGCTGTGGGTCAGTTGATAAGATGTAGCTATCAGTGAGAGACGACAGAAACAATGGGATGGATTCCAGTAGAAGATCAAAGGGGCACTGAAAGAACACTATGAATTCCATAAAAGTTAAGAAGGGATTATGCATTGGGGGGGGGGGGGGAAAGGTATCGCCGCCGGTATCAGGCGTCTCGGGAAGCCTGTACCTCTCAAGTACCTCAGCCTATGGGGAAAGAGAGAAGGGACAAGCGGCCGGGAATTAGGATAAAAAGGAGGCTGCGCCCTCCAAAAATTTGAGAGACCCCAGGGGAATGCCCCATGGCCTCTCCCTTTATTCGAATAAAGTAAAAGGACTCCTCTGTCTCCTTTTTGGACATAAACCTCTGGTGTTTGTGGATTAATTTTCCTGACAGAAGGAAGGAAGGTTGTGCATGGAGCGTGGAGGTACAGGGAGAGAGTGACAGGGCTTAGGTAGAAACATATCACCCTTTCAGGGGTCCAAGCGTCATCTCGTTGCTCCCCACCATATGGTCTTCTTGGTGGTTAGTCCCCTGCCGCTGCCATCGTGCCGCCACCGTTCCAAAAATATTGAATCCCATAGATTAATATATCTTAGGTCCAGGTGGGAAAGCCCACGTGCCTCGCCTCCCTTGACACTGTGGATCTGTTGCATCATGCTACAGAGCTCTGGTGCAGGGTCTGGGGACCCCTTTGGGAAAGGCCTTTGTTGGGCCATGACACCCCCTCTGCTGTCCCTCATGTGGCTTTTCACGGTGTGACTCAGTGGAGGATGGATTTCCACTGCCTAGGAGTATGGATGCTAAATCTGAATCAGAGTGCCTGTACAAATTACAGGCCGCATAGCTCCTCAGGCTTGCCTGAGAAAGTAGCCTGGGAAAAACATGAGAAAGAATTAAAACAATCCTCAGGGAAACAAAACAGTCTTGCAGGTGTTGTTTTGCTCTCCTTGTTTTCCTTGCAGGAGAAGGTCAGGGGGATGGTGAGCCCCACTGACCAATGATGGTGATGTAGTAGATTGCTAACCAATAAGAGTTTCCTTTCTGTACTTTCCACGTATCTGTCTATAAAACAGGCCTGGAGCAATAAACTGGGAGATTCTCTCCTGTTCTGACTCCTTTGAGAGTCCGTGTCGTTCTTCCTGCCGTTCCTAATTAGAACGACATAGGAGCACAGGCTTTTTCACCATACAACCCAAAACCTCTCCTCCCCCCACCCTTTGATGTAAGGGTCTGCTTGATCCCTCTGTGAAAGGATTCTTCTTCCCCCCCCCCCCCCCCCCCCGAGATCTGAGTCACTATCTTATCTTCATTGAGTAGGCCTATAGGCCTATTCAGGGTGTGGTGGTCTTCTCTGCAGCTTTTGTAATACCGTTTTGCTACAATAGACAAAGGTCCTTCATTAAGATGTTTAAGCCATAAATTATAACATTCAGTCTTCAACACCCCCTTCCCTCCCAGGCTGCACTATGATCTGAGAAATGCTCATTAGGCCTTGGCCTTGACGAACAGCACCTGGGCTGAGCTCTTGAGCTTATCAGAAATACTGTCCCCGGGAACTTGTGCTGTCTAAGGAGCTCCTCTTTTTTAACAAACAGCCCTGGAAACTTATTTTTCTTGACTGAATAACCAAAATGGAATAACATTTTTGTTATCAAACTTTCAAAGAATGTTACTGTTAGGAGGAAAGTGTTAAAAATTGAAGAAGGTTGTAGATTCATTCAAGGGACCTTGCAGCTGGGAATGCTGAGGTCTGGAAAATAAGTGTGGGAAACCCCATATATTATGCCTACTGCTGTTTGTCTTCTGTTTTGACAAGTAGAATCTCTGTGTAGAGATGACATAGGTGTTTGCAGAGACTTGGAGGCATTTTCATGGACATGCTTGAGCTCCCCATTTTGGGAGAGAGAAAATCAAAGTTTAGAGATCATAAAAAGCATAGAAGAGATCACAGCATGGTGGTAAACTACGCCTGCACAGGCCCCTGATAAATGGGTGCATACATCAGCCCCTGCCTGCTAGCATGGACTGATCCGCACCGTGCCAGCATTCCTGCTTGTGCGTCTCCACCCAGGTGTTGCTTCAAGATCCTTCAGTTAGAGAGGTAATGAAATAAATTTACTCTTTGCATTTCAGCCATGGTCTTGTGGTTCTGGCTTCCTGCCTGTATCGACTCACACAGTTACCAACCTGAATTGCAGCCAGGATGGAAAATTCCTGTGACTAAAGCAAATTATCTTGCAGCCCTATAGACAGCAGTCAAGTGAGACCCTTTGAGCTGTCCTGGACTGCAGCAGGCAGTATACAGTAATCTTGTGAGTAAGACACCTAACAGAGCTAGTGAACACTCAAGTTTGCTATACTTAGAGGACCACTGACAAATGCTGATAATGGAACCTGGGCTGATACCTTCAATCCTCAAGGCTCAACTGTGGGGGCCAGGGAACCAGCTGATTCAGAGATCCTGGCCCTCCCTTGGAGGAAAGATACTTTTCTCTAAGAAGGACAAAAGTACCACTCCCAGAAATCTTTCAGTTAGTTATGTTAAACTGTTACACTCCATTGGTGTTCTCCCCTGCCATCCCACCCCGATACATGTATCCCAGTTTCCCCCCACCCCTCTCCTCCCCTATAAATACCCCAGTATTTCCCCTGTTCGAGAGAGCTGCTGTCACTGGCTCCCTTCGCTGAGAGCACTGTTGTAATAAAGGCTAGTTCTCAGCGGAATGCCACACAGTGCTCTGGTCTCTCCCTCCGTGTCACCTGCACGCTGCCGCTGAGCTGAGCTGGAATCACTCGCCGAGCAGAGGATGTGTCTGTGCCCCAGGCAGTCCAACTGCAGACCGCTTTTCCGGGAGTCGCGACACCCCTGCCACCCTCATCGCCGCGGCACTCAACTGTGGGTACGGAGGAGCCCGCTGGGCCCGAGATACTGGCCCTCCCCTGGAGAGGAGATACTTCTCTGTAAGAGCGACACAATGTCGCTCCCAGGGGTCTTTGAGTTAGTTATGTTAAACTGTTGTGTTTCATTGGTGTTCTCCCCTGCTGTCCCACCCCGATACAGGTATCTCGGGCTTCCCCCCGCCCCTCTCCTTCCCCATAAATATCCCGGGTTTTCCTCTGTTCGGGAGATTCGCTGTTACCGGCACCCTTCGCCGAAGCTTTGCCTGAATAAAGGCTTGTGCCTCGGTGGAACGCTGGACCAGCTGTCTCGTCCCTGCTTCCTGTGTTGCCTGCCGCCGCCGCTGCCGAACTGAGCTGAGCTGAGCTGAAATCACTATACTATTACTGAGCTGAGCTGGAATCACTCGACTGCTCGAAGCTGCTCACATGCGCTTCGGGCCAGCCTTTCTCAAGGCTGCTTCTGGAGAAGTCGCGGTGCTCCGGGCTTTCCGCCGCCGCGGCACTCAACCCTTTGCCCATTTGAGAAGATGCAAAAACATCCAATGTGAGTACTTCACTGGAGGGGAATTTTTCTCAGGTATATACTACTTTAGGTCTGTGTGCATGCAAGTGTGCATATGCTATAGCAAGTGTACTAGGAATGCTGCTCTCCTAGATTCTTAAGTACTTTAAATTTTAAGTAAGTTAGGCCTGTGAATTACTGTTGTGCTTATAGAAAATTCTATATGAATCTTTTGTTAAATTGTTAAACTTAAGCTATTGATTCAGTGCTGTAATGTTCAAGTGCTGTTAAACCTTTAGGCCTAAACCTTTGGTTAAGTCCGGGGTTAAGTTTGTCAAGGGAGTCCACGCTGAACCTAGTGTCTCAATGGAAGGCTCTTCTTTATTCCTTTTTATCCTTACCATTTCCTATCCTTATCCTTCCCTCCCCCCCCGCCCCAGCCTCCACATAGATAATTTTTAGGTTGATACTGGATTTAGATTGATTTCTTTTAGCTTGCTTTTTCTCTATGTGCTGTAACCTTCAAGTAAATAGTAGAGTGAACCTTGACAATGAACTTTGTAGTGCTTTCACTTTTATATTAAACCTGCTTTTGCCAATACCATTGCCAGTGATTCTTTAAGTGACCATTAAAAACTAATTTGCGATTCACCTCAGCCTCCCATGTCAGAAGGAATTGAGACTCCCCTAGCTCGGAAGAGACGGGGACAGCTCTGCCTAATGTCCGATGTCCTCTGTTGGAGGTAGTGTGTAGTGTCATTTCTGGGGAAGCTCGTAACGACCTGAAGCAACAGGAACATCTGGTTCAGGGTTGGGGAGGCTTAGTCAGTATTGTGTAGTTTGTGGTGAGGATGGCGTTGTGGTTTTCCTCCCTTCAGGGTCTTGGTTCAGTTGAGGAAGATGAGGAACAGGAATTCACTCTTACATCTATTCAGCACCTGTCAGAATGGCAGGTGCATTTCTCCCTGTACCATTTGTCATACTGTTTTCTTGTTCTGCTGAGTTTGCATGGGAATTCATAAGCTCCTTCTTTCCTCCATCAGGGGGGCTTCAGCCACACATACCAGGGGCATGGATTTCCGTTGCTAGAGCAAACCTTGGGTGGCAGCACTTGTGACTCTCACCGCTGGGGCATTCTACATTACCAGAGCCTGCAAATGCAGGGTTTATGCCTGGTTTCAGCACTTTGGATTCTTGGGCGAAGGGCTTTTGACTATCAGTTAACAGAATCAATTTACAGAGAAATGAATCTGTTTGGGGCTCATATAAAGTATAAACTTTGAAGAATTTAAGATATTAGAAAAGCTAAAGCCTTAATTAAAATTAATTTTTGCTAAATCTAATAAAAAACTAATCCTTGCTAAATCTAATTAAAATAGAGAGGCACTACTAGAATTAGGAGTTAATCATTAGCCAATAACTAATTGTCTGTCAACTTTATGTTTGTTTAGCTGGGCTTGTAATGAGAAACGAAGAATTTTGTAAGGAACTTCAAGAACATAAGACAATTGCAAACCAGAAACCAATTGGAAACATGAAACTAGGAGCATGGCCAGGTGTTCATTTGTCACTTTGTATTGAAAAGGTAGAAAGGTCAGAATGAGGAAGAGATATATTCCTTCCTCCCTTATATGACCCCTCCCCATAATGAAACCACCAACTCATTTCAAGGAATATGCTTAATTGCTTTTTCTTAATTAGCATAGGAAGCGGGGAGTGTGCAGTAACTGGGTTATGAATATGTATTTGTATTCAATATTTCAGTAAATAAAAAGTCTGTAATCGCCTGCATTCGGGGCCATGTGTATTAAGGGGTGACCCTGCACATCGGCCCAGCGCTGCCAATAAACATACACTCTGTAACCCTAATCAGTTAAAGAGTCTTTGTCCGTCTCAAGTTGGATATTGATACTAGATCATATCCATATTTTGGTAAATCACATACACATGTAGTTTCTTTGCACTATTTGGTGTAAAATATAAAATGAAACCACTGAAGAGGTGCAAAGATGTGAGTCTGAGAAGTGATTAAACTTTTTTTTCTTTTTCCTAAATAATCACAAGTCTGGTGCATCAGGAGTGTAAACAAGCATTCAGAAGTGCATGCTTATCCTGGATCTATTTAGCTATCCTTAGATGTGTGTACAGAGTTGACCCTAGCTGGATGCCAAGCACCCACTAAGCCACTCTATCACTCCCTTCCTCAAGTGGACGGGGAAAGAAAATATAAGAAAAGGTTCATGAGTTAAGGACTAGGAGAAATCACTCACCAAATACCATCACGGGCAAAACAGACTCAGCTTGAGAGTATTAATTGACTTTATTACAAATCAAAATCAGAGAAGGATAATGAGAAGTAAAATTTTAAAAACACCTCCCCCCCCACTTACCAGCTTACCCTCCTCTCCCAGGGCAGTGTAGGGAGACAGAGAATGGGGTTTACTGTTAGTTCATTACACATTGTTCCTGCCACTGCTCAGGGAGAAGAGTCCTTTCCCTGCTCTAGCTTGGGGTCCCTTCTCCACTAATTTCTCCAACATGAGTCCATCCCATGGGCAACAGTTCTTCATGAACTGCTCCAAAATAGATCACTCTTCCACAGGGTGCATTCCTTCAGGCACAGCCTGCTCCAGCATGGGTCCCCCACAGAGTCACAAGTCCTACCAAGGACCTGTTCCCATGCAAGCTTCCCACAGGAATGCCCTCTTCCAGGCATCCACCTGCTTCAGCGTGGATCTCCTCCACAGGCTTCAGGTGGATCTTTGCATCCCCATTAACCTCCATGGGCTGCAGGGGAATCTCAGTTCGTGCACCTGGAGTACCTCCTCCTCCTCCTTCTCCACTGACCTTGGTGTCTACAGAGCTGTTCCTCTCACATATTCTCACCCCCCTCTTCTCTGGCTGGAATTACATCTGCACAATAACTTTTTTTCCTTTTAAATATGTTATCACAGAGACATTACTATCATTCCTGATTGGCTCGGCCTTGGCCAGCAGTGGGTCCATCCTGGAGCTGGCTGGCACTGGCTCTGCTGAACACGGAGGAAGCTTCTGGCAGCTTCTCACAGAAACCATTCTTGTAGCCCCCCCACTACCAAAACCTTGCCACACAAACCCAACATAGTGTGTCAGAAAGGAATTGTGTAGTAATGCTATGGGCAGTATTAGAATTTGTCACCAGCCCCCTCACAGACAAAACAGTTTCAACTAGGGAAATTTTATTTAATTTAATTTATTGCCAACTGATACAAATTCAATTACCGATTCAGGTACTGATGTGAAAAAAACTCCCACAATTAAACAAACAAAGAAACAACTTTTTCCCTCCCTTCCCCAAGTTCAATCAAATGCTTCCCTGCTTTCTCGTCTCAATTTCCCTTGTTTTTACTAGGTTATGGTCTGGTGACAGGTGGCACAATGGAGATTGGGGTCATCTATGAGGTCAGGGAGGGAGGGAGGGATAATACCCAGGAGAAATGTGGGAGATTTAAACAGCTCTAGGGAGCACAAGCAGCCCAGAGCATGGCAAACAGTGCAGGAAAACAGGATATGGTACATCAGTTTGTGCTGCAGTTCACACAGGCAGGGCACTGAAATGCTGCAGCTCAAGCAGTTAGCTCAGTTAGTGGTCATTGCCCTTGTCGAGAGCTCAGGTATGGTGTTGTCGTGGTTTTGAACCAGTAATTAACAAAAAGGGGAAAAAAAAGAATTATTTATTTCTTGCTGTGAGATATGGATTAAACAAGAGCAAACTAGGCATAAAACTTAAAAGGAATAAAGAAAGTTTATTGACAAACTACAAGAACAAGAACACCAGAATAAACTTCCAGAAAAACCTTTTCATTTCTCACTGCCCACCATTCTTTTGTTTACATGACAACAGAGACAAAAACTTAATAATTTTGATGGTTTAAACAATTTCAATTCTTTCTACAGTCTTTCCATCAGTTTCTGTAAAGAAACAGAAGTTCCTTTCTGTTAATTTATGGAGTTTCTCACAAGAAAACTATTTTTGTTATAGTTTTCTGTTTCCCTGATATCAGCTGCCCAGAGCTGCTGTTATCAGAGCCCACCCCTCCCATTGCACATCACCCTGAGGTGTGTTATGGGTCATGAGTTTAGGGATAGCATTTTTAAGGATAAGTTATTCAAAGGCAAAAAGTATTCTTCATCTGTTTCTGTGAGCTTCACTAGAAAACAGTTTTCTCATTGCCTCTCAAGGCTTCAAATCTCCCAGCACTTCACTATACCATAATTACTCTACTTTTTACTCAAATTTACACTTTGAACACTCTATTCCTCCCCATACTCCATCATGAATTAAATGAGTTCTTTTCAGGACTTCATTGTCCATCCCCATAGTTTTAACAGAAAGATATTTCAGCTTAATTAAAGCATCTTCTTAATTCTCTACCTTTCTTGAAGTTTCTTTTCTTTCTTGCCACTAGTAGTTTATAAAGTCTCTTTTCATGTTGATCACTCTCCTTTTCTCTCTCTGGATAAAAAGATTAATCCGCAAGTCTCATCTGGATAAGAAAGAGTTAAAATCTTGCCCAAGCTTTTGTAGATGGTTCGGTGATCTCTGCTGAACAGGAGCTAGAGCTGTCTGCGATGAAAAGTTCCTCATAGCTGCTCTGGAGAGCATGGCCACCGTCTCTGCTTGCAGCAGGCTTAGAGCTCTTCTCCTTCTTCACTCGGCAGTTTCTGGTAAATTCTATCATGGCAAAACCTGCAGCCAAGCCAGGAACCGACCCGGCCCGGCTTAGCTCGGAGCAAGCTCCCGCAGGCCCCATCTCCCGGCCGGGAGACGGGAGACACGGCAGGCCCAGCCCGGCCCCCGCCCGCGGCCGCATGGCCTGGGCAAGGGACCGGAGGCCAGCCGGAGCTCTGATACCTTTCACAGCCAAGCAACAAAGAGAACCACAGACTTCTGGTTGTACACTTTAAGGTGGGGTTCACAAGTTGATTCTACTTTTCAATGGCTAAAACTGCTGTCAATTCTCAGCAATGACCGATAATTGGTCAGGAGAGAAGACTCCCGGCAGCCCCCAGCAACTTTAACCTTCTTAAAGGTAAAGTAACCCCATGACAGGTGTCCACTTGTCAGGAAGCCAAATTGCTATAATTCTATATCCCCTGCCTCTCTATAACCACCATCTGCCCTGCAGTAGCCAGGGAAGCAGGGGAGATATTATAGCCTAGAACAGAGAAACTAAACCGAGGCCCTTTCCCTTGCTGAGATGGAAGTGCAGCTTTATTGTTTTTGGGATCCCATGGAGAAGGCGAGCAGGAGGGAAAGAGGAAGAATATTGATAAGCACCTCTTTTTGAAGGCAGGGGGAAGAGGGTGGCTTACATTCACACAACCACTAAGGGGAACTGGGGAGAAAGAAATAAGGGAAAGAAATGTTCTACATTTCAGGGGTACATTCTCTTGGTAACCCAAGACTACCATTTTTTCTAAATGCATTACACCAAATCATCTATGCTCACCAAAAAAGATGCAGCCCTCCAGACAGAGCTCCCAAAAAACCACATGGTTATCCAGGTTTCAGGCTGTAGAGAATGCCTAAATGTTTACTGGACTGTAGCAGAGATAGCAGTTGCATCAGATGTGACCTGCTCAACCTGGGAGCTGTTATGGGATGATATAGAAAGGTTAAGGAGTACTAGAGAATCAGCAAGGGAGGTAGACTTGTGGGATCAAGCTCTGAGCTCCCTGAGACAGTAGCAGCCACAAGAAATGATTCAAGATCATGGGAATTCTTTATTCATCCCACAGCAAGGAGCAGATACCAGTTGTGAAGAAAGGAGTTAATGAAGGGTTGTCCATGTTCAGGATGGAAAACAAACTCCTTCTTCACCCACCTCATTCTCCCAGGTGCCTCTGCACAATAGGTAGGAGGCTTTGTATGTGGAAGAGCAGCCAAAAGATGAAGAGGATGTAGGTCTGGTTGCACCAGAGGTGTCACCACAATCAGAAAGGTCAACTCTATTACAACCACTTCCAAGAGGAAGAAAAGATGGATTATAGTTGCAGGTGATTCCCTTCTAAGGGGACTGGAGGGCCCAATATGCCAATTGGGCCCAACCCATAGGGAGATCTGTTGCCTCCCATGGGCCTGGGTTAAGGACATCACCAGGAAACCTCCAAGCCTGGTGTGGCCTTGGACTACTACCCATTACTGATCTTCCATGGTGATGAAGTGGCAACACATAGTTCAAAGGTGATCAAAAAGGACTTCAGGGCCTTGGGACGGTTGGTAAGGGAATCTGGGACAAAAGTTACATTTTCCTCTATACTTCCAGTTGAAGGCAGCAACATTTGAAGAAACAGACTGAGTCTGTTAATACATGGCTCCATGACTGATGTCACCACCATAATTTTGGGTATTTTGACAATGAAATGGGCTACACAGCACCAGGCATGCTGGCATCAGATGGGACTCACCTTTCTCAGTGAGGGAGAAGAGTCTTTGCCCAGGAACTAGTGGAGTTCATTGTCAGGGCTTTAAACTAGATGTGATGGGAAAGAGGGACAATATCAGGCTTGTCTTTGGCAAACTGTTGGATAAGAGGCAAAGGTTAGAGGGGCAGAGTGCAAGTGAGGGTCCTCTGCTTCTGACTCTGATATGTGCTGGGCATACTGGAGCACACTTGCAGTCTTACAGAAATGAGCCAAGGACTCCTGACATAATACAAGCCAACAGGGACACACCAATGCACATAGCCTAGGCAACAAACAGGAGTTGGAAGCCACTGTGCTGCTAGAAAGGTGTGACCTTGTTGCTGTTACTGAAACTTGGTGGGATGAATAGCATGACTGGAGTGCAACTATTGATGGCTACAGGCTGTTCAGAAGGGACAGGGGAGGGAGGAGAGGTGGAGCAGTTGTGTCGCACTATATTAGGAATGGTGAGGTAGTAACAACACGGACTCTCTTGTGAGTGAAACAGGAGAGCAAGGTTCATTACCCAAGATCTTAATTTATAGACAGATACACGAAAGTCCGGAAAGGTAAAACCCTTACTGGACAGTAAACTAACACATCACCATCATTGGTCAGTGGGGTACACCACCCCTCGACCTTCTCTTGCAAGAAAACAAGAAACTGACAAACAACACCTGCAAGGCTGTCTTCTATCTCTAAGGATTGTTTTGATTCCTCCTTATGATTTCCCAGGCCGCTTTCTTAGGCGAGACTGAGAAAGTTATGTGACTTGCTTTTCCACAGACACTGGACTTATTGCTTGCTGCTTGCATTTAGCATCCATAGGGTTGGTCTCTACATCAGGAGGTGGATTGAGTATGAAGAGTTGTCTCTGAAGAACAGCCATGAGCAGGTCAAAAACTTATGGGTAAGATTCAGAGACTGAGGAAAGAAAGGGAACCTTATGGTTGGTGTCTACTACAGGCTGCCTGATCAAGGGGAGCCTATTGACGAAGCTTTCCTGCTCCAGCTACAGGAGGCATTGCATTCACAGGCTCTCCACCACCCCGACATCTGCTGGGAAAATAGAACAACAAGCTGTAGGCAATCCAACAGGCTCCTGGAATGTATGTAGAATAACTTATTGAGCCAGGTAATAGATAGCCCTACCAGAGGGGATGTGTTACTGGATGTGTTGGTCACCAATGCAAGTGAACTAATTGGAGATATCAAGACTGGAGGCAGCCTGGGCTGCAGTGATCATGCACTGCTGGAGTTTGCAGTCCTGAGGGATGTGGGTCAGGTAAGAAATAAAGTCGGGCCCCTGAATTTTAGGAAAGTAGACTTTCAGGTCTTATGGGAGTCAGTGGGATCCCCTGGGAGACTGCCCTCAGGGACAAGGGAGTGGAACAGAGCTGGCAGATCTTTAAGGAAGTTTTCCATAGAGTGCAAGAGCTAACAATCCCCAGGATCAAGAGATTAGGCAAGGAAGGCAAGAGACCAGCATGGCTGAGTAGGGACCTGCTGGTCAAACTAAAGGGCAAGAAGCAAATGCATAGGCAGTTTAAGCTAGGATGGGTATCCTGGGAAGAATATAGAGATGAAGTTTGGTAGTGTAGGGAGGGAGTGAGGAAGGCCAAGGTGAAACTGGAACTGAACCTGGCAAGGGATGCCAAGATTAACAGGAAGGGCTTCTACAGGTATGTCAGCTGGAAAAGGAAGGTCAAAGAAGGTATACTCTCCTCGGTAAACAATGCCAGAAAACTGGTAAAAACAGATGAGGAGAAGGCTAAGGTATTCAACTTCTTTGCCTCAGTCTTCCATGTGGATGGAGAGCAGAATGGGGACACTTGAGGAACCTGAATACACATAAGTCTATCGGACCCAATGAGATGTATCCCAGAGTGAAGTCCCAGGTGACTGGATGACCAGAGCCCAGAGTTTCTCAGCTAGCTCAGAGATGGGGTTTTTCTTCACTCCAGCTCGAGCCAGGAGGGGTCTTAGCTAGACCTGTTATTCGGTTCCAGCTTAAGATTTGAGCTCACCAATTCACTTTTGGAACTCAAGTCTCTTGAACGAGTAAAGAAACAGGAGGGACCCTTCGGCTGGGTTATGTTCCAGTTTATTGCTGTGAAGAGAACTCCAGAGAACGAGACAAAGGATTGGGGTCTGGAGTGCTTCTTTTAACAAGGGCTTCTTCGGAGGGTGGGAACTTTGGAGAGAACCATTTATTTTCCACAAATAAAAAACTTACAAACTTTCTACAAATCAAGTTTAAACACGCTAAGATAAGAAATAACAGACGTATATTCCTCCGAATAAGAAACATCTTATCATGCGTGGGATGCACAGAGTAAACCTGGAAGCGCAGGGGGGAAGGGGGGACAAAGGTACACACCCGGCCTCCTTTAGATGGGACACAGGAACCGGAAAATGCACGGAAACCAGAGGCAGTAACTACAGGCAGGGACTGGGAGAACAAAGTCTGGAGTTCCCGCGCGCACTGGGAGCAAGCTCGTCTGCCGGGACTATCTCCGTGTCAGCCCCGGCAGTTTCTGCTGGGCACAGAGGTAACCGTGGCACTCTGCTCCAAGCCGGGAAGTATTTAGGAATTCCGTGCCGGATCCGGGAAAAGCGGCGGCCCCTCTCCCCTCCCCCGCCCCTCTCGTGCTGGGGATAGAGAAACACGGAGCAGCTCTGACTGCTGGAACTGTCAGCGGCGCTTTCTCTTCACTTTATCGGGCTCCCCGCTGTTTCCCCGCTGCGGGGCAGAGGGGGAGGGGGGTCGGGACGACCCCCTGCGGCGGCAAGGACTCAAACGGAGGGGTCTGAGGGAGAAAACTCCGATAACCATGGTAAACCCAGCCCCCGGCAGGGAGCCGGGGGGGGGGGGGGGGAGAAAAGCCGCGGCTTGGGGGGGTGTACAGACATTCCAGGCTAACAGATACCAACATAAACTAACAGTCTCTAACTTAGTAACATTCTCACAACCCTCACTACAACAACTGGAAAAAGGGAAACATGGTACCCATCTTAAAAAAGGCTAGAAAAGAGGACCCTGGGAACTATTGACCTGCCAGCCTCACCTCTGTGCCTGGGAAGATCATGGAACAGATCCTCCTAGAAGCTGTGCTAAGGCACATGGAGGACAGGGAGGTGATTCATGACAGCCAGTATGGCTTCACCAAGGGCAAGTCCAGCCTGACCAACCCAGTGTCCTTCTATGATGTAGTGACTACATCAGTGGGCAAGGGAAGGGCTACAGATGTAATTTATCTGGACTTCTGTAAAGCCTTTGACACAGTCCCCCACAACATCCTTCTCTCCAAATTGGGGAGATGGATTTGATTAGTGGACTGTTAGATGGATAAGAAAGTGGTTGGACAGTACCATCCAGAGGGTAGTGGTCAATGGCTCAGAGTCCCAATGGACATCAGTGACAAAGTGGTGTCCCTCAGGGGTTCATATTGGGACCAGTGTTATTTAATACCTTCATCAATGACAGAGAAAGGGATTGAGTGCACCCTCAGTAAGCTTGCAGATGACACCAAACTGAGTGGTGCAGTTGACACACCTGAAGGATGGGGCCATCCAGAGGAACTTGGACAAGTTAGAGAAGTGGGCCCATGGGAATCTCATGAGGTTTAACAAAACCAAGTGCTGGTGCTGCACCTGGGTCTGGTGGACCACCACTATCAATCCTGGCTGGGGGATGAACAGATTGAGAGCAGCCTTGCTTAGAAGGACTTGAGGATGCTGGTGAGAGGCTGGACATGAACTGGCAATGTGCACTTATATGTATGTGTCGTGGTTTCAAGCTAGTAATAAAAACTTATTTATTTTTTGCTAGAGATATGGATTAAAATAAGAGCAAAACAGGCTTAAAACTTAAAGGAATAAAGACAGTTTATTAACAAACTACTAGAATAAAAATACCAAAATAAACTTTCAGAGAACCCTTTTACTTTTCACTACTTGATCATTTCTTTGTACACATAACAACATAGAGACAAAAAAAGTTTTACAATCTTGGTGGTCAAAAACAGTTTCAATTTTAGAGTCTTTTCATCAGTCCCCGTAGAGAAACAGAAGTCTCTTTCTGCTAATCCATGGAGTTTCTAGAGTCCACTCCTCCCATCTCACACCACTCTGAGGTGTGCAATGGGTCAAATTGAATCTAGGGATGCTATTTTTAAGGATAAGTGATTCAAAGCCGAAATCTTTTTCAGTTGTCCCTGTGAGCCCTCCTGGAAAACAGCCATCTCCCTGGCTCCTTTAAGGCTTTAAAATTTTCACTTCACTCGCAAGTTCCAGCAACTCACAGGATCATAATCATTTTTCTTTTCTTTAAAGTCCACACTTTGAATACTCTATTCCTCCCATACTCTAGCCATGAATTAAAGGAGTCTTTAAACTACTGTCCATCTCCATAGCTGCAACAGAAAGACTTTTCAGCAACAAACATCTTCTTTTTCTCTCTTTCTTATTTAAACTTAACTCTTTTCTTCACTGTTTCTGGTAGGTTTATGATGTCTTACATGTTAATTGTCTCTCTTTCTCTGTCTGTTCTAAGAAAAAGGAGTAATCTGTTGTTTATCTAGGTAATAAAGGAGTTAAAAGAAGAAAGCTACAAAAGTTCATAGTGTCCGGTTTCAGTCTAGCAACAGACTTTGAAAACTAAACAAAACTGCTAAACTGCTTTCCTCTCCTCCCCCCCTCCCTGCGGCCTTGTCCCGGGCCTGGGAGGGGGGGGAAAAGCCAAGACAGAGCTTGTTACCTCTCCAGAGCCGGAAACAAAAAGAGAACGAGACAGCTCTGAGTGTACTTCTTAAGGGAGTGTTTACAAGTTGAATTCACTTTTTAATGGTCAGATCTGCTGTCAATTCTTGAAATGACTGATAATTGGTCAAGAAGAAAAACTCCCATCAGTCACTAGTAGCTTCAACTTCCTCTTTTTTTTCACTCGGTTTTAAAGGTGAAGTTAACCCATGATAGTATGCTAACTCTGAAATAGAGAGCATGGTGCCTGTGGAAATTGCAGGCCACATAGCTTTCTCAGTCTTGCCTGGGAAAGTGGCCTGGGAATTCATAAGGAGGAATTAAAACAATCCTCAGAGATAGAGAACAGCCTTGCAGGTGCTGTTTGTCTGTTCCTTGTTTTCTTGCAAGAGAAGGTCGAGGGGTGGTGTACCCCACTGACCAATGATGGTGATGTATTAGTTTACTAGCCAATAAGAGTTTCTTTTCTGTACTTTTCACGTATCGGTCTATAAAAAAGACCTGAGGTAATAAACCAGAGAGAAATTCTCCTGATCGACTCCCAAGAGAGTCTGTGTCATTCTTCTCGCCGTTCCTAATAGAGCGACACACTTACAGCCCAGAAAGCCAAATATGTCCTGGGCTGCATCCAAAGCAGTGTGGGCAGCAGGGTGATGGAAGTGATTCTGCCCCTCTGCTCTCATGAGTCCCCACCTGGAGTACTGAATCCAGCTCTGGGGTCCCATCACAGGAAGGACATGGACCTGTCAGACCGAGTCCAGAAGCCACCAAGATGATTAGAGGGATGGAGCACCTCTACTACAAGGAAAGGATAAGAGAATTGGGCTTGTCCAGCCTGGAAAAGAGAAGGCTTGGGAGTGACCTAATTGCAGCCTTGCAGTACCTGAAGGAAGCCTACAAGAAAGATGGAGAGAGGCTATTTAGAAGAGGGTGTAGTGACAGGACAAAGAAGAATGGATTTAAGCTGAAAGAGGGCTGATTTAGATTGGATATTAGGAAGAAATTCTTTACTGTGAGGGTGGTGAGGCACTGGCACGTTTCCCAGAGAAGCTGTGGATGCCCCATCCCTGGCACTGTTCAAGGCCAGATTGGATGGGGCTCTGAACAACCTGGTCCATTGGAAGATGTCCCTGTCCACAGCAAGGGGTTAGAACTAGATGATCTTTAAGGTCCCTTCCAACCCCAGCCATTCTTTGATTCTATAATCTGCATAATGATTTCTTTCTGCAGCTCCTTGCTGCTTTCTCATTTTCTTTCACCATTCCTTGCTTCTTACTCATTTTCCTCTGCTTTAGTGTGGGTTCTTCTATGGGTTGCAGACCATTTGAGAGTGTGCCTTCTTCAGCATGGCTTAACAACAGGGTACAGTCTCTTCAGGGTGCAGCTGCTCTGGTGCGGAGTAATTCCTTTCAAGATTGCATCTCCAGCTGGTACCTACATTGTCTCCTACCAGCTGCCCCTCTTTCTTAAATATACTTGAGCAGAGGAACCAGATGCACCAAGTTTTGGAGTGCAGTGGATTATTTACATCATCTTCAGAGCTGGCTGGAACAGCTATGACCAGCAGATAAGAGTACATGGCCTCTCCCTGCACACATCACTCCTGCAGCCCCCCCTGCTACCAAACCCCTGTATTTCATGCCCAATACATTGCACCCTTTATCTTCATGAAAGTCATATTTAAGAACTGTTTGAACATATATCCATTATAAACTACTTTCAATGTCATCCCAATCTTAATATACATACATTATAAGCTACCTTTTGTCCTGGATATACACTTAGTAAAACCCTATCCCTTGCCCCAAGAACCAGATTACAGATTTTAACATCATAGCAATTCAGATTTTTATGATTTTAGCTCCTGTAATCTGCTTTGCAGGGGCAGGTGGTGGAATTTCAATTGTTACAATGTTAATCCCTTTTGTCTAGTCTGCAAGGACAAAATATTTGTATATACAGACTCCTGAATGGTGGTTTATACAGTGTGGAATGGCTCAAAGAATTGAATTGTGATAAATGGCAGAGTTGACGAAACCCAGTTTGGGCAAAAGAAGAAGAAAGTAGAAAGTAATAAAATGGCTACTCTAAGAAAAACCCACTTTAAAACATCATGATAATGCTCATATTCCAAATGCAAAGGGAATTCAACATCAGAAAACCAGACTTCTCTCTCTGTAGATTGATTCTGTAAACTGGTTCTATTGGGTCTGAATGAGTGGTTTGGGCCACTTTAACAATCACTATTAAAGGCATTGGCAAAAAGCAGGTTTTAATATAAATTTGTGAAAGTGTGATTTAACAGTTTGATGGCAAGGTTCACTCTATTACTTTACTATACAGATGAAGTATACATAGGAAAATCCAATTAGAATCAAATCAGAATGATTTAGAAAGAAACTGGGGATGCAAACGGGTAAGGGTGCAAATGATACAGATACAAAAGAAAAGGGGACAAAAGGATTTAGCAGCACTTAATCATTGACTAATATTAAAAAAGTGGTTCAATGGGATTTACTACAATTATAACAGTGACTTAATTATTAGATTCATGATAACACCATTTATGCCATAATCAATTTACACACATGCACACAGGCAGAGATGTATACATCTATATCTATGTGTGTAGAGGTACCTATCAAAAATTCTTCCTGAAGTCCAGTGAAAAACAGGTCAAATCTATTTATGATTTTCAACCGACATGGATTGCACCTTGTGGAGTAGGGTGGGGGAGGGGGAAGTGGGTATCAGCCTAGGTCTTGTCATCAGCAACAGGCTTTCAAGTATTGCAAACTTGAAGGTTTGTGAGCTCTGAGAGGCATCCCACTCAGGGGGAGGTGCTGGCATAGCCCACTGTGGTCCAGGAGAGCTCAAAGGGCCTCAGGACTGCTGTTTATAGGTGTCCTGGGTTGATTATGATGTTAAATTGTATCCCCATTCGTCCACCTAACCCAGAGACAGGTTTTGTATTCTTAAAATTCCATCTGAGACTAAGAGTGGAAAAGAAGCACCGAGTCTGTTATCAGAGACTGTACTTGCTCCCCCCGCATCGGGAGTTTTGACTACAGCACAGACAGACAACAAGACACAGATCGCCTTGGCTTTCCAACTAGCCGGAGCAGAGAGGTCTTCCTGGACTGTTTTCTTTCCCTTTTTCTGAAACAAATCGAACCTGCTTTGGACTGGGGACTCGGGGGAGCACCGGGAGCTTGCACCCGTGGACTACCGGGAGCCCAGCCTGGGCAGCGGCATTTTCCAGCGCCAGAGGGACTGATAACAGACCGAACACCCACAGGAAAGAGACCCTCTGAAGTTTGTCATCTTTTCTGAAGGGCGAGAGGTTTTGTAACTTGATATCATTCATTTTTGTGCTGGGTGGTGCTGTGCCTGTGAAATAAACAGGTTTTTTCCACTTCTCTCAGAGAAATCTCTTCCCGAACCGGTTGGGGGAAAAGGGCCACGTGGGTTTGCTTCCCGGGGGGGGGGGGGGGGGGGGGGAAGCCCCACTGGAGGTTTTCTCCTAAATTTGCCCTAAACCAGGACAATAGGGTCACAAGATGGCTGCCTTTACTCATCCACTAAATTTCTATCCTCGGGTCAGTAACTACTGCAGTTTTCAAAACATTTGAAAATTGTTCCTAAAACTCCAGCAGTGGTGGCACCAGAGTTTCAAAAACTTCAGCAGCAATGGTGCCATTCCACTTGGGCCATGATTCAGGTAGAGAATGTTCCAAGGCTGTCAGGGGATGACTGATTATCATTTGTTCCCCACCTTGGTTGGGCAGCTGATGTTTCTTTTATGGTCAGTGTTGTTCCCACCTTGATTGTGCCTGATATGGTCAGGGATGTTTCACTGCCCAACTGGTATGGTAAATGTGATAAACAGAGACCCTTTTGTTCGACTAAACATACAGATATGATATCCTGTAATGTTATGTTCTGTAAAATCAAGATTGTAACTTACCCCTTACTTACTTACGATAGTTACTTACGTATGCATAGTAACTGATGCTTGTATAGCTACTGACGTTTATCAAGTCCTTGCTAAGATTCCTTGCATTCCAAAAAATTACTGAGCTAAGCCTTTACAGAGAACAGTGAAGAAAGGTTAAAGGAAGATAAGGTAAAGACCGAACGATCGGACCCCTAGACCGATGAAGGCGCATGCGCAGAAAGACCCGAAGAAGGACACGTCACAGGAGAGCCCGGAGAGCCGGACTGATTAAAAGGAGACACACGAAAAACAGAAGCACGGCCGCGGCAAAGCGGGATCGCTTCCCGGCTGTCCAGCGCTGTCTTTTGCTTATTGCTTGCTTGCTATAATTAATAAAACTTCCCTTTATTAAACTTTAACACTGTCTCGAGTGAATTTATAACAGTAAAGGAACACTTCACCACTCAGCTGGTTTGGTTAAGGCTTGTCAGGAGCTCCTGAGATCATAGAGTGGGCCTTTTTGGGAGGACCACAGGTGGACACCAAATTGAACATGATCAGGCAATGTGCCCTTGCTGCAAAGAAAGCTAATGGTATCCTGGGCTGCATTAGACAAAGCATTGCCAAACAGGTTGAAGAAGGTGATCCTTCCCCTTTGCTCAGCATTGGTGAGGTCACACCTGTGTCCAGTTCTGGACTGCCCAGTACAAGAGAGACATAAACATACTAGAGAGAGTCCAACAAAGGGTCACAAAGATGTTTATGGGACCGGAGCACCTCACAAATGAGGCTGAGAGAGCTGGGACTGTTTGTCCTAGGGAAGAGAAGGCTTCAGAGGGGTCTTATAAATGTATGTTAACACCTGAAGGGAAGGTGTAAAGAAGACAGAACCAAGCTCTTTTTGGTGGTGCCCAGTGACAGGACCAGAGGCAGTGGGCACAAACGGCAACACAGAAGGTTCCATCTGAACCTCAGGAAACACTTCTTTTACTATGAGGGCAACTGAGCTCTGGAACAAGTTGCCCAGTGGATTTGTGGAACCTCCCTTCTTAGAGATAGTGAAAAATCATCTGGACATGGTCTTTGGCAACTGGTTTTAGATGGCCCTGCTTGAACAGGGGGTTTGGACCAGATGACCTGTAGAGATCCCTTCCAACCTTAATCATTCTATGATTTTGAGTCTGTTTTGTCCATAGTAGTAAATGGTGAGCAATCTCCCTGTCCTTATCTCCACCTGTGATCTTTTTCATCTTACTTTCTCCCCCTCTGTCTTGCTGAGGAAGAGGAGGAGGAGTGATAGAGCACCTTGGTAGGTACCTGGCAGCCAACCAAGGTCAATCCATCACAACATAGTAAGAGCAAAGATTAACAGCACTATTGGAGGTATCAATATGTTCATAAGTCAAATAGCTGTATAGCTGGTTCTGTTATTTGCCTTCCTTTTTGCTACTCTTGTCCCTCCATTTCTCCACTCCAGTGTCTTCCCAAATAAACAACCATCCCTTATTACTTTTCCTCCACTGGTCCTCATTTTGTTATGTCCGTGCCCAAATTTGGTATTTCTGATACTGATACCTAGGCACTCTTGGCTTTATATGCTATTACTGATATGGTTACTCAGGCACTGTTGTCTTTGCAAAGTTCTGCTCCCCAAAAGGTCCCAAATGCTCTGCATCAGGTATCTGTGAAGCCTGGCTGTTTCTCATGTCACACCTCCTTAACCACCTGTGCAATTCAGCCATCCATCATGGCACTGACTGTAATATTTGTCAGCTTATACTGTTATCTGTTATGTCCAGCAATTGCTCATGTCACATCTAGTAATTTTCCATGTCCCATTGTTTTGGGTATGCATGGCCAAGCTTTGGTAGCAGGGGGGCTACAGGGGTAGCTTCTGTGAGAAGCTGCTAGAAGCTTCCCCCATGTCCAATAGAGCCAATCTCTGGTAGCTCCAAAGATGGACTCACAGCTGGCTAAAGCTGGGACAATTAGAAATGGTGGTAATGCCTCTGTGATAACATATTTAAGTAGAAGAAAAAAAAAAAAAGGGATTGTGTAGTTGTAATTGGGACCAGAGAAGAGTAGGGTGAGAACATGTGAGAGGAATGACTCTGCAGACATGGAGGTCAGTGCAGAAGGGAGGGGCAGGAGGTGCTCCAGGTGCTGGAGCTGAGATGCCCTGTTGGAGTCTGAGGCACAGAGTATGTGCCTTTGTCTCTGATGCCTAGCTCTGACATCCAAGAAAACACTGAATTCCATATAACACCATGAAAACAACTGTTAAAGTTAAATAGAAAAGCTGAGTGTGTGTAAATTAGAGAGTTTTCTTAAGTCACTGGGTGAAAAAGTTAGAGTATAAGCTAGTTTAGAGAACAGAAGACAAGATGGAGGGTTTAGGGTGTTGTCTCTTTTCCTTCTTCTTCCTTCTTCATCTTCTTCTTCTAGAGGTTTTTGGGTAGTAGTAGGTGATTGGATAGAGAATGCCGCAGTGCAGCATACAGGTGTTGGGTCATTGGGTCACTAAGAAAAATAATTTACGAGTCTATTGTTAATTGGGTAAAAATAAGTATAAAGATAAAAGAGCTGCATATTTTGGGGCCATTTTGTGCTTTTCAAGCCAATTTGAGCCATGTGATGGTGGGTTGAACTTGAGCAAAAAGTCCGAGGAGGACTGCCAAGTCTTTTGATTATATATTAATAAACACGAGAAACAAGAAGCTAACAAGCATTTGGAGTATCCTTCCTGAAACAGAACTGAGATAAAGGAAACTCCCCTTTGAGGGAGTATCCCAGAGGGGCTCAGCCCTGAAGAGACAAAAAACCACTGTAAACAATTCCCCTGCAGCCCATGATGAAGACCATGGTGAAGCAGCTGTCCCTCTACAGTCCATGGAGGTCCATGGGATGCAGATATCCACCCGCAGCCTGTGGAGGGGACCCACACTAGAGGAGGTGGATGCCTGAGAGGAGGCTATGATCCCATGGGAGGCCCATGCTGGAGCAGGTTTCCTGGTAGGACTTGTGACCCCATAGGGGACCCACAGTGGAGCAGTCTGTCCTTGAAGGACTGCACCCTATGGAAGAGTGACCCACGTTGCAGCAGTTTAGGGAAGATTGTTACCTGTAGGATGGACTCATGTTGCAGCATTTCATGGTGATCTGTTGTTCATGGAATGGACTCCTGTTGGAGAAGTTAATGGAGAACTTTCTCCTGTGGGAGGGACCCAATGTTTGAGCAGGGGAAAGCTTCTCCCTGAG
Organism: Poecile atricapillus; assembly: GCF_030490865.1. Classification (NCBI taxonomy): domain Eukaryota; kingdom Metazoa; phylum Chordata; class Aves; order Passeriformes; family Paridae; genus Poecile; species Poecile atricapillus. Next base: position 97,609,610 of record NC_081288.1, on the reverse strand, counting down.
AAGCAGGAGAAACACGTTATGAACTGACCATAACTGCCATTCCCTGTCTCCCTGCACCACTGGGGGAGAGGAGAAAGAGCTGGGAAGGAGGGAGGGGTGGGGGAAGATGTTTTTTAAGGTTTTATTTTACTTGTCATTATCCTTCTCTGTTAGTTTTGTTAGTAATAAATTCAATTAATGTCCTTGGTCATGCTGGTCACACTATTTCTGATACAGGCCAGGATGCCACTGGCCTTCTTGGCCACCTAGGAACACTCTTGTTCACGTTCAGCTGGCTGTTGACCCACACCCTGTTGGGGAGGATGAAACAGGGAAACCTTATGAATATGATTTTTTGGCAGAAGATTTTGAAAATATGAAGCCTAGAATCGAAATAGAAATGAAAGGTTACTTTGAGTCATAAGATGCTGAGTGCTGGTTACTATATGACCAAAGAACAATAGCCTAGCCAACAAAGAGAGATTCCCTGATGATGGAACAATGTCCTTCTGCAGATAGAAAGTCCAAAGGTCAAGAAGCAAAGAATTTATAAAGCTTTTAGAAGGTGAAATGCAACACTGTATGTTAATGTAGTAATTCTTATAGGCTGTATTTAAAATCTTAAGTGGGTGTATCTCATAGTGATTGGTTACTGGGAATTAGAATATTCACTATAGAAAGACATATATTGTATTGTAACAGGAATCTTACTCTCTTAGTTTTTCCCTGCTCTTACTCTCTTGGTTTTTCCCCCTCTTACTCCTCTCTTGTCCTCCCCCTCTCTCCTAAGCCTCCCTGGTTCTCCCCGATCTCCCTCTGTTGCTCTTGATCCCTCCCTCCCCATCTTTAACCTCTTCTCTCCTGCTCTCCCTGCACTCCCTCCCCTCCCCCCGACCACGTGGATGTCGAGGCTGGTGGCAGAAACGGGTCTTTCCCTCTCTTTACCCATATAATTAATTGCTTATACTTGAACAGCTTGACCCTGGAGAAGACTGTCTCCGTGAGCATGTGTTTTGTACTTCAATAACACCCCCAGGTCCTTCTTCACAGAGCCATTTCCCAGCCACTCTTCCCCCAGCCTGTAGTGCTGCATGGGGTTTTTGTGACCCGAGTGCAGGACCCGGAATTTGGTCTTGTTGAAACTTATGCTATTAGCCTTGGCTCATTGATCCAGCTTGTCCAGATCCCTCTGTAGTCTTCCTACTCTCAAGCAGACTTGAAGCAACATTGGGATTGTGAGGAACCAATTTAATTTTTATTTATGCCTCAATTTTATTTGGATTTTATGCTATAAATCCATTTTCTGACATTGGGTTAAACATTACTACACTGGCTGAGCCTTAACACATGGCACGTGTAGAAGGTGGCTAACACGTGTGAAGGGGTGGTGGAGACTGCTGACATTACTGTTTCTAAGTAGACAGCCCCTTTAGGAAATGGAGGGAAGTGTTGGTATATTTTATATATTAGTAAAGGCCTGTATGCACAATCCAGCCTTTGAAATAAGTCGTGATATTAAAGGCTAAAGTCCTTGAAACCTTCATGCAGAAGAGAGTAAAGCAAAACAATATCCTTGTGTGTAGGAGAAAAAATGTAAACTATGTGTGTTAGCCAATAGTAGCTTGCTCTGCCCGCAGACCCTGTAAAACCCTATAAAAGGTGTGCTAAAGATAGAAATAAATGGTGTTCACGTTTACTTCTGTGAAGGCTGGTGAATAAGCTGGCGGTCTCTCAATATTTGGCGCTCGAACGGGACACCCTGCAGGCAGGGGGGCTTCAGTGGGTCCACGCATGGTGGGACGGAGCCTTGGACCGAGGTTGGTGGAGCGGATCTGAGTGCAGATAGATGCTACCTTGGATCGGCACCAGATAGGCAGCCTGAGCGCGGTGAGACGCGGAGCGGTTGGACGTGGAAATTCAGGCTGCTGGGGGGGACCGAGAGGCGAGGGCGTAGTAGAAGGGTCACAACCTTCCCTCTCGCGGTTTGCCGCTAGCATGGAAGCGGAATGTGCGGCGGCAGAAAAACTGCTTCTTAGTATCCTCGTTAAACAAGGCGGAGCAGCCAGGGAAAAGGACCTGGATATGCTCATTATATGGGCTAATTGTTGTGGGCATTTTGCAGTGCCCTCACTGCTTTTTGCGGTGCAAGAACGGACTGATATATCGGCTCTGATATGGGAAACGGCAATTACGGAAAAGAGCAAGGACACTGTGTCTCTCCGTTGAACTTGGCAGATTGTAATTAATACCTTAAAAAACAGAAAAGCGGGATATGCTGAGGCTGTGAGCCCTGTAATTCTACCTGCGTCACAACGGCAGATGCCTTTACCTCCCGCTGCTGGGCAAGCACTCCTATCTATGCTGCCCTTGGAGAGAGGGAGGGAGAGTCAAAGAGAAGAAAATAATGAGAAAAAAGTTCCACAGTGAACTCTGAAACAACGAACAGAATCTGTTCAGTTATGGCAGGATGTGATACATCGAGAAATATTTGCTTCATTTTTGGAGTCACTTTTAATACTACAATCTTATCTAAGTTCCATCTTTACTACCCTGGAAGAAAAGAAGCTAAATTTAGACTGGTTTCCACCCGAACCAGGGGGACATGGGGGAGCACAGAGGTGTGCACAGAGAGCGGGGGCACCCTCGGGGTAGAGGCAGTGCAAGAAAAGTTCCAAAGCCACGCTGATAAGCTGCAATGATTGCCGTTGTTAGCACCTGGTCGTGAGAGACTTTTCGTGTAACATCGCCTGCTTCTGTAAAAATCGTGCCCTTTTTCTTCTATCTGCAAACAGCGAGAGAGAAACTGAGAGAAAAAACTGCATTTGTTAAAGTTAACTTTGTGAGGTTTTTTTTTCCTTTCTCTCCGTTTTTCCTCTCTGCAAGAGTACAAGAGTATTTGGAGAATGTGAAGAAAGATAACAGCAGCAGAGAGCAGCAGCAGAGAGCAGCAGCAGAGTGGGCAGTCCACCCCCCTGCTCCCTCTCTAAGAAAAAGCACCGGGATAGTACCCAGTTTCTTACCAAGTCATGATTTATTGGGTTTTCAAAATGTTTTTATATACCCTTTTAGAGGTAATTTTGTGTTTTAAGGAATTATGAGTTTATGTAGTTGCAGTTTTTAGAGTTTTACTGGAGAAATTATTGTGGTTCTTTGAAAGTTAAAAAAAAAAAAAGAGAAAAAGTGTTTAACAGAAGTTGCCTTGCAATAATTGGTTTTAGAACCTAAGGTTAAAATATGGTGTGATTTACAGCTTCTAAGAAAACCTTCCAATTAATGTTATCTACAGAAGAGATCTGTGGTTTAAAAAATAATTAGTTAAGAGAGCTTTACTGTACAAGACAAAGTTAAGTTAAAGTATATATTATCCATTTGCTTGTCTTTTCCACAATTTTAATAAGGTAATTTCAATGTTAGTCCTTTTGTTATAAAAGATACGCATAACAGCATAAATACCAATTTGGATTTTGGATTTTAGTTTAAAAATTGGAGTTAATGTTTCTGAAAAGTGCTACAAAAGCTGAATGGCAACTTGCCAAATCCTGTGTTGTTGTGGTTTTTCTCTAAAAAAGCTGCACTTTAAAATCCTGACCAATTAAAGCATATACTAGGTAAATTCCTGTTATGAATAAGTATTTTTAGTAACATTTGCAGTTATTGTGGGTTATTCTCAAAGCTAGATGACATAGAATTGTAATGTATTTCTTACATTTTTATAATCTTTATAGTGAATCCATGTTAATGTTATATTGTGTTTGAAAGGTATATATCAAACTTTTAGCTGCCTTTTGTAGTGACAAAATAAGATTAAGTTATGTTTTTATTTAATATAGATTAAGTGTTAATAGAATTAAGGATAGTCAAGTTTTACAATGTTTAGGCTTGAATGTTTTTAAGTTAAGTTTTCTAACTTAGATATTCTTTTAAGGTTAAATTTATTATTTCCTTTTGTCATAAATAATTATTGTTAGGTTTAAATATTGTCTAATTTAAATTATTTTATGTTTTATTGGAGACACTTGTTTAAACTGCAAAGTATAGTTATTTGCCTAGAGAGATGAAGACAGCTAGAACTGAAACAGCTGTGATAGAACACTGATGAAACCTGCTTGTGGATAGAAGTGAATGCAGTCTGTGACACCCTTGACTCCATCAGGAGTTCTATTGTTTGATGCAATCTCTGCAGTTTTTGTTTGTTATAGCTTTCTTATTTTTCAGTGTTTCCAGGATTTCAAGAAAATGTACCACTGCTGAGGATCAGCTGCCATGGGGGAGGCTTCAGATTGAACCAACTGCTGCATGGTTTAATTGGTCTGGTACCTGAGGCTTCTGGTCATTTGCTTTGTACGAATGCATTTTAACAGTTTGCTGTGCTGTAAGCATCTCATAGCTGTTATTATTGAGAATCTTGTTTTAGAAATATGTTAAGAGGCATCTTTCCAGTTTAAAGCCTAAGGCCCTGGCCAAGCCTTGACTTTACCTGGACAGAATGTTTGTCAACAGATCCAGATGTTTTCTGTACCAAATCAGTATTTGAGTCACTTTTTGACTCAGCAATTTGACCCTATTAATATGACAGCTGGATCAATTTTGAAGTGGGCTTGGAGAATCATTACCGGAGATGATTACCCAATCCTTCACTGATGATTTTTTTTGTTTTCTATATGTTTGCTAACTATGGGATGATAGTGCAGTGTTTTAGTAATTAATAGTAGTTTTATATTACAAATGTTATTAATAATGTTTATGATTTAATTGATTTTTAACTGTTATAAGTTCTTATTCATTGTGTATATGGTTTTGTGTTGATGTTGATGTTTATAACAGAAGTACATTTTATTTTTTTTTTTTTTTAAAAAAACGGGGGAGATTGATGCCCTAAAAGCATTTAATTAGTGTAATTCATTAACTTCAAGGAGAGAAGTGTCTGTGTTTTGTTGGCAGGTTCAGAAAGGTCACCTGTGTCGCTGCCCGCTCGGCCCCTTTTGCCTCGGCTAGCTGTGGCCGATGTCAGCGGCAGGAGTGGGGAACCAGGCAAGCACTGCGAGGCTCAACCTGGAACCTCCAGAGCTCTTCTGCGCTCTGGCGTTGTGGCTCACAGGGCGACACAGGTTGTGACGAAGGGAGAAAGAGTGCTCAGGCTCTCCCGATTTCCCAGGAACAAGTTTATTCCAACAGGTGCAGGGCTGGGATCACAGGGGAGAGGTCTGAGCCGAGACCCTGGGCACCCCCATGCGCCAGGTTTTAAGGACCGTGGGCGGCTCATATGGTGACCAATGGGACAACAGCAACGGAGGGGTTATGGGTGGGGATTACAATATGCAGGACCAATGGTAAGGACCCGGGGGGGGGGAAAGCAACTGTACAATCAATGGGGCGTCGAGGAAGGGATGATAGGCAAGGAAAGAACTGGAACAAAAGGTGGGGGTTCACATAGATTGACAGGGCTTAGGGGCAGGATTGGGGTGATGGATGGGGAACAATCTGGAAAAATGGGAAGGGTTTACAATGATGGGCAACTGGGGACAAACCATTCTTTATGACCGGGGAGCAACTGGGGTAAACCACCTCTGAACTTAATAAAACCAAGCAATATGGGCGGCAACATCTCCCCCTTTCCTTTTAAGAAACAGAGGAAGGCGTGGGGTCTAGGGGAGCAGAGGGTACAGCAAACCATTCGGGAGCGGGAGAGGGAAGAGGAGGAGGAGGGGAAAGAGGGTTTACATCAACATAGTTAACTTGCCGTGGGGGGGATAACAAAGAAAGGATGGATTGAATTAAACACTTCCGCAACACCGCGAATGTACCTAAAATAATAAAAAATTACAAAAACAATCTATAATATGGTCCTTATAACAGAAGAGAGCCATCCGGAGACACCCCATCCTGCAGGAGCACGGTGGCCAGTGCGACGTTCGGGGTGGTCATCCTTCTGATGGCTCTCTGAAAATAAAGGAAAACAAATACTTCAGTTAACATAAAAAGAGAGCAAAAAATCAATAGAGAAAAGGGGTTCGAGACATTCTTCCTCCTCGTCGCCCTCGGGGGTTACTGGGGCGGCCTGCACGGACGCAGCGACATCCTCTTGCTCATCTGGTGGCCTGGTAGGATGTTTTGGGACATAAGGTTTCACCCACTTTTGTGGGATCCACCTTAGTCCCTGGGGCGAGGAGACGCAAGCGTAACCTCGCCCCCAGGTCACCAGATCGAATGGACCCAGGATCTTTTGGGTTTCTGGGTCCCGGACCAGCACTGGAGGGCGATGTTGGAGCTCGTAGTTGCTGGTGGAGTTAAAGTGCAGTGCCACTGGAGGATTGGGATTAGTATCAGTACAGTTCAGAAAATTGATAGTAAACAGCGCCTTTGATAGCCTATCCTGAGGGGCGCAACCTTTCATTGAATCCCATTGACGTTTTAGGACGCGTTTGAGCGACTGGTGGGCTCGCTCTACAATTGCTTGGCCGGTGGGGGAATGTGGGATGCCTCTCTTATGTGTCACTCCCCAACTCTGCAGGAATTCTTCCAGTTTTCTGGAAGTGTATGCTGGGCCATTATCTGTCTTTAGCTCTTTGGGGACCCCCAGCACAGAGAAAGCCTGCATGAGGTGTTTGCAGACATGCTCGGCTTTCTCTCCTGTGTGGGCAGAAGCAAAGACTGCCCCTGAGAAAGTGTCTATGGATACATGTACGAACTTCAGCCCGCCAAATTCGGGAATGTGAGTTATATCCATCTGCCACACCTCACAGCTCCCCAGGCCTCGAGGGTTCACCTCCGCCCCTAGAGAGGGCATGACGGTGGTCTGGCAATGGGGGCATGTGGCCACAATGGCTCTGGCCTGATCCCGCCGCAGGTGGAATTGGCGGACCAGGCCAGGCACATTCTGATGGAACATTTGGTGGCTCAGCTTAGCTTGTTGGAACCGATCGGGGAGCTGAGCCATGGAGACAGGGGCAGCGAGGGAATCAGCCATCTGGTTTCCCTCGGCTACTGGGCCGGGGAGATCTGTGTGCGACCTCACATGCATCACGAAAAATGGTTGCTTCCTGTGGGAAACAGTATATATTAATTTAGAAAGCAACTCGAACAATTTTGGGTTAGAGACCTCCTTCAGGGCAGCGTGTTCTGCTCTGGCAACCACCCCTGCAACATAGGCCGAATCAGTGACTAAATTGAAAGGTTCAGAGAACCTCTCAAAGGCCCTGACGACTGCATCCAACTCAGCAACCTGTGGAGATCCCTCCACATATTGAACATCTGCTTCCCACTGCTGAGTCTCAGGATTTCTCCAAGTCACCACAGACTTGTGAGATGCCCCGGATGCGTCAGTGAACACAGTCAGGGCTTTGAGGGGCTTCCTGCTCCGTACTTCTTTTGGAATTGGTTCGAATTTGGAATTGAAAAATTTGTGGGCAGGGGCATGAACAGAAACTTGGCCCTCAAAACTATCTAAAGCAATCTGGAGTGTCTCATTTTCCCGAAGTAACTGATTAAACATTTCTTTTGTCAGCTTATCTGGGGACTCTTTGTCCCGAGACAAGCTGACTGGTACCCGAATGCATGCAAAGTCGCACCCAGCCATCTCCCGAAGCCTGGCCCGAGCTCTCCCGATGAGCTGAGCCATCAGCTCCTGTGGCCGGGTGACACTTTTGGACCTTTGATGGCTCAAGAAAACCCACTCTATGATTAAGAGGGGATCCTTTGAGCCTTGGTCCCACTGAAAAATCAGCCCACTGAGGTGTGGCATTCTCCCGAGCACAATAAACTCAAAAGGCAGGGTCGGTTCGTACCGATGCGCCTGTCTTTCAACAAGGGCCTCTTCTACTTTCTCCAGGGCTTTCCTCGCTTCTGGGGTCAGGGTCCTGGGAGAACTCAGCTCCTTCTCCCCCTTCAAAAGTGTGAAGAGGGGGGCTAGGTCTTCAGTGGAAAGGCCCAGCCAAGGCCTGACCCAGTTTAAGGTCCCACACAGCGAGTGAAGGTCTGACAAGGTTTTCGGATTGCTGTTTATTGCCAATTTTTGAGGCACAACGGTCCTCTCAGCAATCCGCAGACCCAGATACTTCCAGGGTGGCATCCGTTGAACTTTATCCTCCTGGAGTTGAAAGCCTGCAGCTGTTAAAGCCTTAACCACTCGGTCAAGTGCTCGGGTGAGTAGATCGTCATGGGGGGCGCACACTAGGACATCATCCATATAGTGATGGATGATGACCTCCCCCATCTCTTTGCGCACGGGAGACAGCAATGAGGAGACATACCACTGGCAGATGGTGGGTGAATTCTTCATGCCTTGTGGCAACACCCGCCAGTGGAATCTCCTCATTGGGGCTTCTCGGTTGAGGGTGGGCACCGAGAAGGCAAACCGTGGGGCGTCATCAGGGTGCAAGGGAATTTGAAAGAAGCAGTCTTTTATATCAATTACGGCCAGATCCCAATTTCGGGGGAGCATCGTTGGGGTAGGCATCCCTGGTTGGAGGGGCCCCATGTCAACAATGATCTTATTGATGGCACGAAGGTCGTGAAGGAGCCGCCACTTGTCTTTCCCCGGCTTCCGGATAACAAATACCGGGGAGTTCCAAGGGCTGGTAGTCTCTACAATATTACCTTTTAATAATTGCTCCTCCACGAGCTCGTTGAGCGCCCTTAATTTGTCTTTTCGAAGCGGCCACTGATCAATCCAGATTGCTTCATCAGTGGTCCAATCAAGTTTTTGGAAGGGGCGCTCCACAGTGGCCGCTATTAAAAATCCCGAGGGGTTTTCGGGATTTCGATCTTTACCCCCCATTGTGACATAAGGTCTCTCCCCCACAAGGGAACCTGAAAATCCGCAACAAATGGGCGCAGGTTTGCCAATTGCCCATCCGGCCCCATAATTTGCACTACGCTCCTTGATACTTGCGCTAATTGAGTACCCCCTATACCCTGAATTTTCCCTGCCACAGGTTGCAGCTCCCAATGCGACGGCCATCTCCTCTGGGGGATGATCGTTACATCTGCCCCCGTATCAAGCAGACCCTTCAGATGGACAGATTCCGCACCCTGCTTGATGCTGCAATCGACGATGGGTTTGTCCTCACCCACTACTTCTGTCCAGTAGACGCCTGGTGCGTGGTCGTCCACTGGGACTCCCTCCGGGACAGGAATGTATTGGGCTATGATTTGCCCCTTTGGGAGAAAATATGGTGGGTGAATGCAGCGCGCTAAGAGGATGAGATCTTCCGGACCCTCTGGGAAGGTGATCGGGGAGATCTCAATCTCTGGGGGTGTGTGTTTAGTGTCCCCGATGGCGATGTACTTACAGTCACATCCAGTATTTTTCTTGCCTCCCTCCAGTGGATCCACAGCAACTACTGTCCAGTGCTGGGTTCGAAAGAGGATGTCCTTGGTGGTGGTTAGATGTCGCGTCCGGTTGGGTGTCCAAGCCTGATGTAAAAAGCCCCCCTCCCCCGCGAGACCTGCCCCATTTATTGCTTCGCGCGGGGCAGGCTCGCGCAGCTCCCCTAGTTTTTTTTTATTATTGTATTGCTTGCCCTCGCCCCCGCACTGCTCCCTTGGCTAGGATGCCCTGCCGGGCAGTCCCTAGCTAGATGTCCAGGTTGCCTGCAGCGGAAACACAGTGGTTGACGCGCTGGTGATGGTGGAAACTGCGTCACTGCTGCAGTAGGCGCTCGTCTCAACTGTTGCGGTGGGATGGCTCTGGACATCCCCATCATCGGCACCTTCCTGGAGCAGGCTTCGATGAGGATGTCTAGTGTCGGGGTTGGGTAGAGAGGCAAACTGAAAATTATCTGTTTACAAATGTCATTGGCATTGGCTTTCGCCACTTCTAATACAAGCTGTTCTTGTAGATTTGCCTCTTCTACTTGCTTCTCTGCCTGGGCTTGCAATCTATTGATAAACTTATTAAAAGGTTCATTAGGGAGCTGGAAAATACTCATTAAATTTATCTGGGGTCCCTCCTCAGGTAATGTATTGAAAACCTTTTCTGCGGCCTCCATGACTTTAATCAGGACAGGCCGGGGTAATACCCTGGCCTGCTCTTCTGGCTTGTCCCAATTTCCCTCACCGCACAAGTGATCTAAAGTCAGAGGGACTCCATCTATACATCCATCAATACTGTGCAAGAGGCTTGGAAGGATGGTCTCTAATGATCTCTTCCACCCCTGTTTCCACAACCTGAAGTCAGCTGTGGAAAGGAGGCAGGAAAACAACTCCTTCAGATCACTGGGCACCATTTCGTTCGCAGAAAAGGTAGCTTTTAATAGACCTTTAAAATATTCGCTACCCCTCCCGAACTCCTTCTGTGCCTTGCACAGCTCCCTCTTAGTTTGGAAGGAGAGGGCTTCCCATTCCCGGGACCGCCCACCTCTTCCACGAAAAGTCACCGGTGCGGCAAGGGGGATTTCTACCTGTTCCGGGTTCTGGCTTCCAGGCTTACCACCTCCAGCTCCCAAAGCATGGGAATTGGATGTGGAACCGTGGGAACCGGAAGAAAGGGCGTGGGAACCAGGAGCCGGAGGGGGCGGGACTGGAGGACCGACTGAGGAAGAGGGCAAGGGGGAGGAGCGGCAATCAGAAAAGGCGGGGTTTAGGTGCATGACTTCAGAGGGGCCCGCCCCTGAGGAGGAGGAGGTTTTCGAGGGGAACTGGGTGGAGTTAGGGTAGGGAGAAAGGGTGGAGCCAGGGAGGAAAGGGTTGTTCTTGGGGGTCTGAAAGGGATTATGGGGAGAAGAGGCACAAGGGAAGGTCCCAGCCATGTGGTCCCCGCCATCTTGTGCCCTCCGGGAGCCCTTTTGAGGGTTAGGAGAGGGGTAGGGGAACACAGGGGAACATTGGAAACTGGGGGAAACTGAGGCACGGGGATCTGAGGGTGAAAACTGGGGACTTGCAACCTGGGAAATGTTTAGCTGAGGGTTTGTAACTGGGGAGACGGGGGAATGGAAAAGTGCTCTGGTAACTTGGCCAGGGCTACCAGGGCAGGGGTTCTGGGAGAGACGTGGGGAGCCAGGGATCCTGTTACCCTTGGGGGAACCCTGAACAGGACAACTTGCACTGCAGGTCGCTCCGCAGGTCTCCCTCAACTCGGGATCAGGGGGAGAAGAACACGGGGATGGGAAAACTGGGGAAACTGGGGCAGTTTGTGGCGTTTGCTCCTGCATTTTTTTTTTCTTTTATTACGGCAGACTGAATTAAGATAAACAATGTTACAAATTTGTCAGCCGATGTATCTCCTTCATTCACTAACTCTGTTAACTTTGTTCCGACTTCATTCCAAAACTCTACGGTGTTTGCTCTGTCTGGGGTGAAGTTGGGGAAATGCAGGAACAGCCATCTCACAAACTGTTTCACCCTCCCACGAGAAAACCGTCTACTCCCTCCCTCAAGGGTACCCACAACTTGGTAGAAAACTCTTTTTTGCTGTGCTGACAGACGTGCGCCCATCTTTCTAACCCCAGCACAGCAGTTCCCACCACCCCCTGCAGCTAAAGGCAAACGTAACAAAGTAAAATTGAGGGTCCGAACCGGGCTACCCCACACTCCCTCCCCGAGGGATTCTCAACACACAGCAGGGGGAGCTGCACACCAACACACAGCAGGGGGAGCTGCACACACTTGCACACCCCCTCGTCCCCCACGTGGGGGCTACTCACCCAAGTCCGGACAGGTGCTGCAGGAGGCGTCCACAACCCCGAGGCGATCGTCGGCACGTCGACGGTTGCCGCCTCGACCCCCGGGAGCGCTACTCGACAGAAATGAGTCTGCTCTACCGGGGTAGCTGCCGCTCACAGTCTTTTGTAAAATCCACACAAGTGCGTAGATTCACCGACTTCTCTGGGGGTCTCCACGCCTCACGAGAGGCCCCACGTTGGGCGCCAACTGTCGCTGCCCGCTCGGCCCCTTTTGCCTCGGCTAGCTGTGGCCGATGTCAGCGGCAGGAGTGGGGAACCAGGAAAGCACTGCGAGGCTCAACCTGGAACCTCCAGAGCTCTTCTGCGCTCTGGCGTTGTGGCTCACAGGGCGACACGGGTTGTGACGAAGGGAGAAAGAGTGCTCAGGCTCTCCCGATTTCCCAGGAACAAGTTTATTCCAACAGGTGCAGGGCTGGGATCACAGGGGAGAGGTCTGAGCCGAGACCCTGGGCACCCCCATGCGCCAGGTTTTAAGGACCGTGGGCGGCTCATATGGTGACCAATGGGACAACAGCAACGGAGGGGTTATGGGTGGGGATTACAATATGCAGGACCAATGGTAAGGACCCGGGGGGGGGGAAAGCAACTGTACAATCAATGGGGCGTCGAGGAAGGGATGATAGGCAAGGAAAGAACTGGAACAAAAGGTGGGGGTTCACATAGATTGACAGGGCTTAGGGGCAGGATTGGGGTGATGGATGGGGAACAATCTGGAAAAATGGGAAGGGTTTACAATGATGGGCAACTGGGGACAAACCATTCTTTATGACCGGGGAGCAACTGGGGTAAACCACCTCTGAACTTAATAAAACCAAGCAATATGGGTGGCAACACACCTGTTCATCTGACCAGACTGTCTGCCTCTGAACACATGAGATCCAGTGAACAGAGATGTCACCACACAGCCTTGGTACTCCAGACATGGATCAGAAGTGGACCTGTCAGGACACAGTTGTGTCTGAACACTACACAGACAGTTTACCAACAGAAATTTTATGTTGTTATTATGATGTTGTGTCTCTACCAATTTTTCAGTTATCCTTTGTTTTAAGATTTAGAAGGATCTGAAGAACAACTTGAACATCAAAGCCCTCAGTCACCGATCAGCTGCCAGCTGACATCACGGGAGCAGTGAACGTTCCAGGACTGAATCGTGCTGGAGAAACTCTGTAGAAGACCTAAGAAAAGTGTAGAGACTCCATCTAACTGTATATAAAGCAAAGTGTAGTTGTGTGTTTACCCTTTCAGCAAATTGCTTTCACACTTAGACTACGTATATACCAGAGCACCTGTTGTGGGGGTTCAAGCAAGGCTGGTACCCTGGCTGGAACCAGCACGGGCGGCTATCCTCAGCCGTGTGGTCCATATCCCACTGCATCAATGTGATGGATGGCAATATGGCGATTTATTGCAGGGAAACTTAACATTTTATAGTCTGGGGTCACTGTGTTACTCCCATCTGCTTACATCACAGTTAGGTGCTATTGGCTAATTGCAGGGGGGCCCTGCTATCCTAACAGAGAGGGGTGGGTTTCTAGCTTTCCCGTTACATCCCGAGTTCTTCCGCAGCGCAAGGCCTTAACTACAACATATCCCCTCTCTCCATGAATAACTAGTTTGCTAAAATATAAAAGTATTGAAAATGGATAATATAAATTTGAGTCCAAAGATTAACACAAGTAAAATCATTACAACTGGTCTAATTAGGGTAGACACCAGGGTGGTTAGCCACGAAGACTGATCGAACCAGGATTGGAACCAGCTTTGCTGGGCTTCTCTCTCTGCTTTTCGTTGAGACAGCCTGTCTCGTAGCTCTGCCATGGTGTCTCTCACTATTCCGGTGTGGTCAGCATAGAAGCAGCACTCTTCTTTCAGGGCAATGCAGAGGCTTCCTTGCTGCATGAATAGAAGGTCGAGACTTCGTCTGTTCTGCAAAACAACTTCAGAGAGTGAGGAGACTGATTTTCTAGAAAGGATATGGATTTATCAATTCTTTGTAGATCTTCATCTACAGTCATCTGTAGCTGAAACAGTCTCTGTTGTTGGGTCACGATGGCAGAGACACCTGTGGCAGCACCAGTTGCTCTCAGGTTAAGCAGCATCGCTATGGTTACACCTGTCACCACTTCTCTTTTCTGAAGTCAGGTGAGTTTCTCCACTTGCAGGCCCAACTCTTCATCCAGGTGGTATAGGACTCTGGGGATGATAACAGCTAATACACAAAAGTCAGCAGAGGAGTTAAAGCTTTGGGTGTAAATGCAAGGGCTAAACTATTAGATCATGGGTTCTCAGCTTGTACCACAAGGTTGGGGTTCACTGCTTCAGGTGTTATAACTATAAACAGCGCAATTACTATAAGCAGTTTACCATGTAAATGACACCATGCTTACAAACTTACAGCTAAAACTTTAGCATTAAATGAACCTTTGAAGATGCTTACACTACCTCTTAAAGGAAAATGCTTATATTTTATACTAACATAACAATTACTACACAGGCTAAACACTTTATCTTAAACTATTATCTAACTACTTTTAACATACGTGTTCTGATATATATGTAGTCTAAACGTAAAAACAATTTGCTAAAAGGATAAACACACAATTACTATTTGCTTTGTATATAGTTAGATGGAGTCTCTACACCTCTCAAATCTTTTACAGAATTTCTCTAACACGATTTAGTCCTGGAATGTTCACTGCTCCCGTGATGTCAGCTGGCAGCTGTTCGGTGACTGAGGGCTTTGATGTTCATGTTGTTCCTCAAACCCTTCTAAATCTTAAAACAAAGGATAACTGAAAAATTAATAGAAACACCACATGATAATAACAATATAAAATTTCTGTTGGCAGCTGTCTGTATAGTGTTCAGACACAACTGTGTCCTGACAGGTCCACTTCTGATCCATGTCTGGAGTACCAAGACTGTGTGATGACTTCTCTGTTCACTGGATCTCATGTGTTCAGAGGCAGACAGTCTGGTCAGATGAACAGGTGACCTTTCTGAACCTGCCAACAAAACACAGGCACTTCTCTCCTTGAAGTTAATGAAATACACTAATCAAATTGCTTTTAGGGAATCAATTTCCCCCGTTTTCTAAAAAATAAAAATGAGATGTATTTCTGTTCAACATTAACACAAAACCTTATATACAATTAATAAGAACCTATAGCAGTTAAAAATCAATTAATATAAAAGTACTGTTAATTATTAAAACACTGCACCAGCATCCCATAGTTAATAAACAAAAAAAACCAAAAATCATCAGTGAAGGATTGGGTAATCATCTCCGGAAATGATTCCCCAAGCTCACTTTAAAATTGATCCAGCTGTCATATTAATAGGGTCAAATTGCAAAGTCAAAAAGTGACTCAAATACTGATTTGGGACAGAAAACATCTGGATCTGTTGATAAACATTCTGTCCAGGTAAAGTTAAGACTTGGCCAGGGCCTTAGACTTTAAACTGGAAAGATGCCTCTTAACTTATTTTTAAAACAAGATTTTCAATAGCAACAGCTATAAGATGCTTACAGTACAACAAACTGTTAAAATGCATTTATACAAAGCAAATGATCAGAAGCCTCAGGTACCAGAGTAATTAAATCATGCAGCAGTTGGTTTAATTTGAGGCTTCTTTTATGGCAGCTGATCTTCAGCAATGGTACATCTTCTTAAAATTCTGGAAACACTGAAAAATAAGAAAACTATAACAAACAAAAACTGCAGAGATTGCAACAACCAGTAGAACTCCCGATGAAGTCAAGGGTGTCACAGACTGCATTCACTTCTATCCACAAGCAGGTGTTCATCAGTGGTTTATCACAGTTGCTTCAGTTGTAGCTATCTTCATATTTCTAGAAAAATAACTATACTTTGCCGTTTAAACAAGTGTTTCCAATAAAACATAAAACAATTCAAATTAAACAAAATTTAAACTTAACAATAATTATTTATAACAAAAGGAAATAGCAAAACCTAACTTTAAAAAAATATCCAAGTTATACAGCTTAACTTAAAAACATTTAAGTCAACAGTAACATGGATTCACTATAAAAATTATAAAAATGTGACAAATACATCACAATTCCATGTCATCTAGCTTTGAGAATAACCCACAATAACTGCAAATGTTACTGAAAACACTCATTCACAACACAAATTTGCCTAGTATATGCTCAAATTAGCTAAGGTTCCAAAGTGCAGCCTCTCCAAAGAAAAAAGCCACAATACAGGATTGGGCAAGTTGTCATTTAGCTTTTGCAGCACTTCTCAAAAATATCAAGTCCAATTTTTAAACTAAAATCCAAAATCCAAAATCCAAATTAATATATATGCAATTATATGTGTTTTATATAACAAAAATATTCACATTAAAATTTCCTTATTAAAATTGTCAAAAACCCAGCAAATGGGTAATATATGATTAACATAACTTTGAAATTACTGAAACAAAACAAGAATCTTTTAAGTTTCTTGGGATGCAAAAATACAACATTTAAACCTTTTAATCTATTTTTAAAGGCACTTAATTCAATAGAAACTTATTTTTAAATCTCAATTTTAATTACAACAATTTGCTAATTTATACAATTTACAAAGCTTCTAATTTTTAAATTGTCTAATTAAAACTCTCTCTTTTTCTTATCCTTCTCAAAAATGTCCAGCTTTCTGTTGTTTTTTGTTGTTTTATTGCTTTACTTTCCGCGGTTCCATTGAAGTAACTGTTACTTGTTTCGCCGGTGGTTGCCATGGCGACAGCGTACTGCCGTGTGTTTTCCTGAACTCGGCTGTGCCGGGCTACTTTTTAAATCTGAGAAAAACTCTGAAAACTGCAACTGCATAAACTCATAATTACTTAAAACACAAAATTAACTCCAAAAGGGTACATAAACACCTTTTAAAAACTCAGTAAATTATGACTTTGTAACAAACTCGGTATTGTCCCGCCGCTTCTCAGAGAGGGAGTGGGGGTGTGTGTGTGTGTGTGTGAACCGCTCGTGTCTCGGTTAGAGTCAGAACTGGTCGGTTACTTCCTGTTTGCCGTGCCTTTTCTTGGGCCCCGGCCTCGCTACCACCCCCGTGGGCAGGCTGTTCCCTCCCCCCTGGTTCCACTCCGCCTCCATCCCACCTTTCCTTCCACCTTCTGCTCCCCCCTCTCTCCTCTCCTGCATTCCAATCCCTGTGCCTCCCGCGTCTTATCTCTTTCACATTCCTTATCTTTCTTCTTCACATTCTTTTTCTTTCCCATCCCCCCGACCACGTTCCTCTTTCTTTGTTAGAGACATATTTTTCCCGAGCTACAACTTCTTTCTCTGTGCCATCTTTATGTCTTTGGGGGGATGTTTTCTTCTTATTTTTTCTGCCACACCTCTGGCTATTTCTGTTAACTTTTTCCAAAAATCTTCTGCTCTTCGCTGTTTCTCTGAGAGCAGATAAGAATTTAGGGACTGAGGGGACTCCCAGCCCCCCTCCCGGCTCAGTTGAGCTTCTCCCGTCTGGGGGCTGTAAAGGTCTAACCCTAAATTTCAGGGTAGCCAGCATACAATTCCTTGTTGTTCCCCAGATCTCTTTGGCAATCGTTTTAGTACATCTGTCCCACACCTTAGGGTGGATAAACCTTACAAACTCATTTACGACTTCAACAACCCAACGCCTTGTAATAACAAGCTAATTAGGTTTACAACTTAATTAATTTACAACTTACAATCTAACCTTTTTCGATTATTCCATCATCCTTCTGGGCCCAGGCTCTCCCGTCAAGAATAGACTCACTATCTTGACCGCTGTTCCTTGACTCAGGGTATCCTTGCTTTCTTCTTGTCCCACTTTTCTTGTTCCCGGGTTTCGGGCACCATATGTGGGGGTTCAAGCAAGGCTGGTACCCTGGCTGGAACCAGCATGGGCGGCTATCCTCAGCCGCGCGGTCCATATCCCACTGCATCAATGTGATGGATGGCAATATGGCGATTTATTGCAGGGAAACTTAACATTTTATAGTCTGGGGTCACTGTGTTACTCCCATCTGCTTACATCACAGTTAGGTGCTATTGGCTAATTGCAGGGGGGCCCTGCTATCCTAACAGAGAGGGGTGGGTTTCTAGCTTTCCCGTTACATCCCGAGTTCTTCCGCAGCGCAAGGCCTTAACTACAACAACCTGTGTTAAAAATAGTTAGATAATAGTTTAAGATAAAGTGTTTAGCCTGTGTAGTAATTGTTATGTAAGTATAAAGTATAAGTATTCCCCCTTCAAGAGGTAGTGTAAGCATCTTTGAATGTTCATTTAACGTTAAAGTTTTAGCTGTGAGTTTGCAAATATGATGTCATTTGCATGGGACAAACTGCTTATGGTAATTGTGTTGTGTATAGTCCTGACCAACTGTCTGCTAACTAACATCCAAAAGTGGCAGAACATATGGGTCACTCTGGCACATTGAACTGGCCAAAAGTCAATGTGTCTGAGCCTAGCCACCCCTGGAGATCCTGGAGATCCTTTTGCACCTGTCTCATGGGAGTCCCTGAATGGGATCCTCCAGCATTTAAAGGTTTAATTAGTAATGAGACTCGACTGAATCGATTGGCAATGTTGCAAGAGTGCAGTCTCACTGTTGGCTTCACATTAAGACAACTTGAAGCCTGTTGGCAAGCAAAAATTACCAAAGTTCTCAATGGTACAACCCTCAGAAGAATTAGATTTGTTAAGTTCCACCAATACCTCAGGTGGATGGATAATGTTTGAACCCCCAACAAAAGTCATTCCAACAAAGTAATGCAGCACTGGGCTGCAGTCAGCCCTATAGCTGATCTCATTACTACCATTGAAAGTGAAGCCTTTATTCGTGGCGCAATCTCACAGGACAATTACCAAAGCGATTACCTAGTTCCATATTCCTAATCTGTGGAGATAGAGCATGGAATTAGATTCCTGCTAGTCCACATAGAAGACCCTGTTATCTTGGGAAACTTAACTTTGTTCCACCCAAGCTTACATCAATTGTTGAATATAGCTAGCAAAATGAAGAACATCAAACAGTCAAAGCGAAGCCTGAATGAATTAAGGCCTAGCAACTCTAAAAAGGCTCGCTTGCTAGACTAAGGAAGGATTGAACTTAACAACCACAATGTTAAGTGAGCTTTCAGTTGATGTGAGTAGTGTACGTCATGCAGTATTACAAAATCCAGCTGCAATTGACTTTTTGCTCTTAGCGCAAGGACACGGTTGCGAGGAGTTTGAAGGCATGTGCTGCTTGAATCTTACTGATCATTCAGCTTCCATCCATAAGCAACTACAACAGCTACAGGATGGGTTACATGCCCTGAAAGAAGATAGTGACCCCACTGGAAGTTGGTTTGCCAGCTGGGGTATCACTGGATGGTTGAGGTCTCTTGTGCTAGAAGGGGGACGGACTTTACTTATAGTGTTAATTGAGATGACAGTCTAAGTTGTATGTTATCTTATCCAAAGCCTGGTTTGTGCAAAAAGAGAAAGAGGGAATTGTTGCTATATTTTATATATTAGTAAAGGCCTGTATGCACAAACCAGCCTTTGAAATAAGTTGTGATATTAGAGGCTAAAGTCCTTGAAACCTTCATGCAGAAGAGAGAGTAAAGCAAAACAATATCCTTGTGTGTAGGAGAAAAAATGTAAACTATGTGTGTTAGCCAATAGTAGCTTTCTCTGCCCACAGACCCTGTAAAACCCTATAAAAGGTGTGCTAAAGATAGAAATAAACGGTGTTCACGTTTACTTCTGTGAAGGCTGGTGAATAAGCTGGCGGTCTCTCAATAGGGAAGCTCTGGGGGGACTTCGCCTGAATCAGGGGTGAGAAAACTTCCACCACTGGGATGGAAGTGCCTCCCCCTGCAGGCGGGGAAACCCCTGCTGCCTGAGAAAAATTTCCTTCACTAGCCAATGGTTGTTCACAAAGGATCGGACTATGGGAGGGGCCTTAGGACATAAAAGCTGTTAACTGCACCATAACCGGACCCAGCCGTCTCGGTTTCTCAGAGGAGGGCTCTTCTGGAGATTCAGCTCATTTGGCTCCCTGCTTGCTTTCTCCCTGCGTTCCTGCTTCTTCCCTGCCTGTCTCCCCTGTCTGCACCTGTTCTGTCTACCCTGCTTTGCCGCTTCCCCGCAACAGCCGCCCATCGCTGCTTGCAGCTGCCACCACCTGCAGCAGACTCCCGCCGCTTCCCTGCAACTACCTGCTCGCCGTGATCCCGCCGCGACGCTGTCCACAGTTCTGATTGCCACCATGATCCTGCAGCTTGTTCTGCCCTCCGCTCCGCCTGAGCACCAACTCACGGGGCATCCCGCCGCCCATCAACACAGGAGACACACTGCAGACCATCGGACCTGCTCTCACGCGAGATCTGTGCAGTCTCCCCGCAGCAGGGAATGCACACACGCTACCTGCCCGTCAGATGCTGACAGTGCATCCTGAGGTTTTGATAACGTTCTGTCCCTGTCTTTCTGTTTATTTCTCCATCTCTCTTTTCCCCTCTCTGTTTAATTTTCTGTCCCTCTGCAGGCGGGAACATACCCTTCCTTATCAATAAATGGTTCTCAGATGTAATTTGCCTCATTTGTGCTTGATTTTGTCCGAGAAATCTGTTAAAAAGTATCCCCCACGATTCCCTTATAGTGGAACATGACAGGGATCAGTAGAGAATGCTGTAGTTGGTTCTGTCCTGTGCAAACCACACTTCTTCCTATTCAAATTAGACAAAGCTTTCCTGTCCTATCTGTCCATCTGCAGTTTTAGAAAGTCAATTCTGAGGATGACAGGGGCAGTAGGGCTGGTGGCAGTAGTAGAGGGTACCAATCCTGTATCTTTAAACTGAGGTTCCCTTCCAGTAGAACTAGGCATGTCTCTCCTCCAGTTTTTCTATGGATGACTACACTTCATCACTGCTACACAATCTAGGGTATCTGAGATGGTTTGACCCTGGCTGGATGCCAGGTGCCCACCAAACCCACTTTATCACTCCCTTCCTCAAGTGGACAGGGGAGAGAAAATATAATAAAAGGCTCATGAGTTGAGATAAGGACAGGGAGGGGTCACTCACCAATTGCCATCACGGGCAAAACAGACTCAACTTGGGGAAATTAACTGAATTTATTACCAACTGATAGAAGAGCAGGGTAATGAGAAGTAAAAGAAATCTTAAAAATGCCTTCTCCCTACCTCTCCTTCCTTCATGGGCTTAACTTTATTCCTGATTCTATAACTCCTTCCTCCCAGTTGTCGCACTATATTAGGAATGGTGAGAAGTACGACACTGACTCTCTCAGCTGTGTTGTCCAGGAGAGCAAAGTTTATTATCCTTGATCTTCTTTTATAGACAGGTCTGATAGGTAAAACTCTCACTGGTCATTAAAGGAACACATCACTATCATTGGTCAAGTGGAACACCACCCCTTGACTGTTTCTTGCAAGTAAACAAGTATCCTAAACAACACCTGCAAAGATTGTTGTCTTTCTCCAAGGATTGTTTTGTTTTTTCCTTATGCTTTCTCAGGACAGAGTGAGAAGTTGTGTGACTTAGTTTCACACAGGCTGTGCTCCCTGCTTGCTTTTTGCATTTAGCATCCACACCCAGTGGTGCAGGGAGATGGAGAATGGAGGTTATGGTCAGTTCATCACATGTTTCTTTCTGCCACTGCTTCCTTTTCAGGAAGAGGAGTCCTTCCCCTGCTTCCCTGTGGGGTCCTTCCCCCAGGAGACAGTCCTCCGTGAACTTCTCCAACATGAGTCCTTCCCACAGGCTATAGTTCTTCACAAATTGCTCCAACATGGGTCCCTTTGCATGGGGTACAGTCTTCCAAGTACAGCCTACTTCGTCCTGGGACTCCCCATGGGGTCAAAAGTCCTATCAGGAAACCTGCTCCTACCAGGATGCCTGGAGCACCTCCTGCCCCTTCCTTTTGCACTGACCTTGGTGTCTGTAGAGTTGTTCCTCTCACATATTCTCACTCCTCTTTCCTCTGGCTGCAATTACTTCTGCACAATCACTTCTTTTCTTTAAATATGTTATCACAGTGGCATTACTATCATTCCCAGTTGGCTTAGCCTTGGCCACTGGCAGGTCTTGGAGCTAGCTGGCATTGGCTCTATTAGGCATGGGGGAAGCTTCTGGCAGCTTCTCACAGAAGCCACTCTTGTAGTGATGCCTTCAAGAACCTGGAAATAAAACAACACACTTTCGAGATAATATTAGTATAGGAGGTAATATAAAGGCTGGTCTTTATTGGAGGCCTCCAGGGGCAGATATGGAAAATGTCCACAAAATGTCCACCCCCGCATGGGGTGAATACAGTTTTATAAGTTTAGCAAATTAGCATAACTGACAAAAATCACCAAATAGAGACATAAGTGGTGGGACAATTTTCCCCGGTTCAACCTCCCTCTAAATCTTGCCCCCCCCCCCCCCCCCTTAGTTAGGGACTAAACTGTGTTGATGAAAATGTGTCTTGAAGAGCTGGTTTTGACCTTGGTTCCCAGGGAGAACCAAGATAGGATAGGGGCCTTGTACCCCCAGGGCTTGGAGCTCTGGAATGTGTTTTGTCTTTCTGCCTTGGGAAAAGGTAAGGAAAAGTACTGGGAAAACTAGCTACAAATACAATAATAGTCTGCAGAGGTAAAAATACATGTGTAAAGAATACAGAGAATTGTGAGGTGCCCCAGGGAGGCAAAGATTTAGTTTCATATAAGCATTGTTAAAGTGAGGGGTGTTGTGGAGGCTAGCTTTAGAGCAAGCTGCAGGCCCCATGGCCTGCCAGACCTGCCTGAGAAGCTAGCCTGGGAATTTCATGGGAGGATTCAAAACAATCCTCAAAGACAGAAAACAGCCTGCAGGTGCTGTTTGTCTGTTCCCGTGTTTTCCTTGCAGGAGAAAGTCAGGGGGTGGTGAACCCCACTGACCAATGATGGTAATGTAGCACTTTACTAACCAATAAGAGTTTCCTTTCTGTACTTTCCACGAACTAGTCTATATAACATGGCTGTAGCAATAAACTAGAGATTCTCTCCTGTTCTGACTCCCTTGAGAGTCCGTGTCGTTGTTCCTGCCGTTCCCAATTAAAACGACAGGGTGTGGCTGTAAAGATATGCTAGTGTGAATTCTAAAACCTCTGCCTCAGGGTATGTGCCCTGTGAGCCTGGGAAGAGTTGCCCCACCCCAGACCCTTGTGGGGTGTCAGCCCAGGGTGTTCTGATTGGGTTTGAGCCCCTGGGGTTTCTCCCTTGCTGTGTTCCTAGTGGTCTCTGACCTTGAACTCCACCCTGGTTCTGTCCCTTAAAAAAACCCATCACCCTGCCTCTGTTCGGGGCTCTCTGGATCTGAATTTGTTCCCATGCTGAATAAATGGTTTCATGAGCAGAAGCCCATCTCGTTGATGTCCCATGCTGGTTCCTGGTAACTGTTGCTTCTCTGGACGTGATCCTGCGGCTGCAGAATGCAACAGAGAATATATAAAAGAAAAAAGGCAAAAAATCATTCTGGCAACAGCAGCCTCCCTACTATCTAAACCTTGCCATGCAAACCCATACAGTATGATACTGATTAGGCAAAGGAGTGCTTGGCCACCCTACCGAGATAGTCCAATAATTTCAGTTATCTCAATCCCCTGCCAAGCCAGTGCCACACATACCCCCACATACCCACACATCCCAATGAAGTGAATTCAAATCTGTTTTTAGAAAGAGTACATGGTTCAGAGATGGAGATAGAAGGGAATGGTTTAACTGAACTCTCACCTCTCCCCTCTTTTTGCAGTTCTTTATCTCACAGTGCTAGGTCTCTAAAGGGCCTTCCATCCTGCTCTGTCATATGTTCTTCCTTTTCTTTCAAAAACATCCAGAAGTATCATCATGTAGGAAGGGAGTATGCAGAATTCTTTCCTGATGTTTTTCCTGAATTTAACCATACTACCAGATCTTCAGTATTATCCTTGACCATGCTGCTAATCTGGCACTGTTCTTCTGGCATGCTCCTGACAGTATGGTACATATAAGTCACTCCTTGATCAACAAGGCATCCCACCACGTTATCAGGTGATACCAGACGGGTGTTAGTAACTATGTCTAACCATCAGAGCTTTTGGGCCATAGTGTCTATGCTGACCACCTTTTCAGGATACCTCCCTTCTTGCCTGTAAATACACTCCAGCAGCCCAAGCAACTGCAATTGATTACTTCCTTCTTCCCAGGCTTTCCATGAGGTTCTTTCATTTACAGGATCAGTCCTCTGTTCAGCATATCCCTCCATCATCCAACCTTAAAGCCTACTCCTTTGCATAGGGCTGTGTTTGCAAGTGGCATAGGCCTCAAATTCCTCAGAGCTCTGCTCACTTGAGCTATTGGCTGTATCCCAGCAGCTCTGGTTTCCCAGCACCATCATAGCAACCTCAGGGGCATCTCCATGGGGTGCCAGCTGTAGGTGTCCTGCATTTCTTTAATTTCATAAAATCATTAAAGTTGTAAAAGACCTCTAAGATCATCAAATCCGACCATTAACCTAACACTGCCAGGTCCACCACTAAACCGTGTCCCTAATTTCACTCTGAACAAAAGACTGCTTAGTACTCATGTTCTAGAGACCAATGCAATTGATGCTGAAAGCAGGCAGGGAGAGCAGAGTCTGTGTGAAACTAAGTCATACAGGCTTCTCAGTCTGGCCTTGGAAAGCATAAGAAAGAATCCAAACAGTCCTTGGTAAAGGACAACAATCTGCAGGTGTTGTTTAGTCAAGGGCTGGTGTTTCACTTATGGTGGTGTGTTGCTTTAATGACCAATGAGAGTTTTACCTCTCAGACATTCTCAAACGTGTATAAAAGAAGATTAAGAATAATAAACTTTGCTCTCTTGGATAATGCAGCTAAGAGAGTCAGTGTTGTACTCCTCAACGTTCCTAATATAGTGAGACACAATGCTCCCATTTCCATAGGTCTGCTTAAACACTGTAACTTTCACAAAGTAGCTCCAATTATTTGAATCCCAGGCTGTGCCAGGTCTGAGTGTTGCCTGTATTCTCCACCAATACTTTCATAGGCAAAAGAGTCTCGACTCAGGGGATTTTGCTTCATATAATTTATTGTCAGTTGACACAAACTTAATTACTGATTCAGTATTGAAGGAAGAAAACATAAACCACTCAACACTTAGGGAAACACTTTTCCTCTCCCTTCCCCAGACTCAGCTTCAGTCAAATAACTCTCCTCCCTTCTTCCAAGTGTCAACTTGGTTTTGTCAGCTTACCCTCAGTTCCTGTCTCAGTTTTGAGACAATTTTAGGAGGAAAACGTTCTGGAATGAATGTCTCCTCTAAAGAAGGCAGGTTTTGACACTCCCTCCCCCACCAGCACTCCCTCCCCCACTGATATGAAAGGAATTTATTGGAGGAAAGTGAAAAAACCTTTTAACAAACAGAGTGCCGGCAGGGCACGGGGAAAAAAAAAAAAAAAAAGTTAGATATTAAACCTCCTCCCTGCGGAGAAAGCTGGTGGATTCAGAGTTCTTTCGTTAGCTGGCTTCCTCTGAGGTCCAGAGCTGGGATGCAGTGTCCCGCGGTGCCCCACCAGTCCACAGCGTCTGTCTCTCGGCAATGGTCTGTTGTTCAAACTGGAGCAAAGCTGAACAGCTCCAGAAGAAGCCACAGAAGTCACCAGAGAAATGCTATTGCAGTCCTGGAAAAATTTAGTGCCTCAGCTAACAAAAAGCTAGCTAAAAGCAAGGAATGTAACTCCCTCTCCGCTTCAAAGCCGAGCAACAAGGGGGAGGGTAAGAGCTTGAACACAAACCATGCGAAGAATTCCCCTGGCTCTCCCCCTTCCCCGCGAGCCCAGCTTAAAGCTACAGGACCCATTTCTGGGCATAAAGCAGAAGATAGAAGAATACAGTATTATCATAAAATCACCCCAAGACAGTTCCTAACAATTCCTTTGATGCAGTGACAAGAAGGTTAGAATGGTTGTATAACAATTTCTTTCTACTGTTCCTTACTTCTTACTCTGGGTTCTTCTACAGGCTGCAGCCCCTTTGTGGATGTGACTGCTCTGACATGGGGCACCTCCTTCCAAGGGTGCATCTCCAGCCATGTCCTTAGTGTTGGAGTCTAGAATACAGAGTGTGTGCCCTTGTTTCTGATACTTAGTTATAAGATCTAGAAAAACACTGAATTTCATATAATATGAAATTCATGAGCATGTTTTCATGGTGATACATGAAAACAAATGTTAAAGTTAGATAGAAAAAGCTAAAAGTGTAAGTGTGTAGATTAGAAAGTTTTTTTAAATCACTAGGCGAAAAAGTTAGTTTAGAGAACAGGAGACAAGATGGAAGATTTAGGGTGTTGTCTCTTGCCCCTTCTTCTTTCTTCTTCATGTTCTTCTCCTAGAGGTTTTTAGTTAATAGTAAGTGATTGGATAGAGAATGCCGCAGTGCATCACAGAGGTGATGGGTCATTGAGTCATTAAGAAAAAAAAATATACGTGTCTATTGTTAATTGGGTTAAAATAGGTATAAAGATAAAAGAACTGCATATTTTAGGGCCATTTTGTGCATCAGACACGAAGTGTGCCACAAGGCCTTGTTTGTACCATCAGAAGAAAGAAATGTACCAGATTGCAAAGATTAACCTTGTGTAGCCAGCCTGGAGAGACCTGTTAAGTTTTGTGATGACCTTTTAATAAACACGAGAAACAAGATTCTAACGAGCTCGGGAGTTTTCTTCGAATCATAAGAACTGAGATAAGCAGGGCTCCCCATGAGGGAGGATCGCAAAAGAATTCAGTCCAAAGGAGGCTGAGAAATCCAAGAATAAAAAGAAAAATATAGAAGAAAAGCAGCAGAATCAGAGAAACAGAAAAAAGATTTTTTAAAGAAAAGTTACACTTAGCAATGTCTTTTTCTGTGTCCCATCCATTTTTCTTCCTCCAGCAACTGCTGCTCATGTCTTTAATATGGTTGAGCAGACAATGCCATGTGCTTGTCTGACTGGATGAAATTTTGGCATTCAATGGGTTGTTTACAGCAGTTTCAGAGCTGGCTGGAACTGGCTAACTGGCACAAGGCAGTTCATGTCTTTCTTCCATATAGATCACCCCTGCAACCCACTGCTACTGAAACCCTGAAATTTATACCTAATACATCCACAGGAAAAGGCGAGCATTTTACAAGAGCTGGAGTAGAGGACTTAAACATTCTTATGATTAAAAAATAAACACTGATACAGTGCATTTCGCCATAGATGAGAAATCTTCTCTAAATAACTAAATTATAGTCATAGAACAAACTATGTTGAAAGAGATGTTGGGAGGTATTAAGTCAAATCTCCTGCTCAAAGCAGGTTGCTTGAGGCCTTTTTCATTTGAGTTCTGAATATGTCCACAAATAGTTTTCACAACTTCTTTGTGCCCTTATCCCAGGGTTTGACAACCTTACTGGAAAAGAACTAAGTGGAATTGCCCTTGTTGCAGGTTGTGTCCACTGCCTCTCATCCTGTCCCTGTGCACCTCCTAGAAGAGTCTATCTTCTCTACATTCTCCTATTACGCAATTGTTGACAACAACAGGATTCCTTTTGGGTCTTCTCTTGTGAAGGCTGGAGAAACCCAGCCCTATCATAATCTCCTCATATGTCACGTAGAATAGAATCATAGACTCACTAAAGTTGGAAAAGATCTCTAAGATCATTGAGTCCAAGTGTTAACAATCACTGTGTTCACCACTAAACCATGTCCCCAAGTGCCACATCCACACATTTTCTGAATACTTCCAGAAGTTCCACCCAATTTGGTATCATCTGCAAACTTACTGAAGGTGCACTCGATCCCCTCATCCAGATTGTTGATAAAGATTAAACAGGACTGGCCCCAAAACTGAGCCCTGGGGTACACCACTAGTGTGTGGACACTAGTAGCAGTTGCCAACTGGATTTAACTCCATTCACTACCACTCTGGGCCCAGCCATCCAGCCAAGTTTTTCCCCAGCAAAGAGTATACCCATTCACACCATAGGAAGCCAGTTTTTCCAGGATAATGCTGTGGGAAACGATGTTAAAGGCTTTACTAAATTTGAGGTAGACAACATCCACAGCCTTTCCCTCATCCACTCTGCAGGTCACTTGGCTATAAAAAGAGATCAGGTTGGTCATGCCTGCCTTTCTTAAACCCATGCTAGCTGTGTCTGATCCCCTGGTTGTCCTGTACTTGTTGCATGATGGCACTCAAGATGATCTCCATTACTTTACCTGGCACCGAGGTCAGGTTGATAGGCCTGTAGTTCCCTGGATCCTCCTTCCAACCCTTCTTGTACTTGGGTGTCACACTGGCCAACTTCCACTTGTCTGGGACCTCCCCAGTTAACCAGGACTGCTGATAAATGGAGATGGAGATGATGGAGAGTGAGCTTGGCAAGCTCTTCTGCCAGTTCCCTCAGTACCCTCAAGTGGATCCCATCCAACCCCATAGACTTGTGAGTATCTTGGTGGCACAGCAGGTCAGTAACTACCTCCTCCTGAATTATGAAGGGTTTATTCTGCTCCCTGTCCCCATCTGTCAGCTCAGGGGCCTGGTTGCCCTGAGTATAACTGGTCTTTCTGTTGAAGACTGAGGAAAAGAAGCTATTTACCTCAGCCTTTTCCTCATCCTTGGTGACAATGTTTCATCCAATAAGGAATGAAGATTCTCCTTGGCCCTCTTTTTGTTATTAATATATATGTTAAAACACTTTCTATTATCTTTCACAGCAGTGGCTAGATTGAGTTTTAGCTGGGCTTTCACATTTCTAATTTACTCTCTATATGACATATCAACATCCTTGTACCCTTCCTGAGCTGCCTTCCAATCCTTCCAAAGGTAGTAAACTCTGGGTTTTTTTTCCTGAGTCTCAGTGAAAGCTCCCTGTTCAGCCAGGCCAGTCTTCTTCCATGCTGGCTCATCTTTCAGCACATAGGGACAGGCTGCTCCAGCACCTTTAAGATTTCCTACTTGAAGAATATCCAGTCTTCATGGACCCCTTTTTATTAATGACTGTTTTGCAAGGGACTCTGAATCAGTGTCCTGAAAAGGCTAAAGTCTGCCCAACAGAAGTCCAAGGTAGAAGTTTTGTTGACCCCCTTCCTTACTTCACTGAGAATTGAAAACTCTAATTTTGTCGTTGCTGTGCCCAAGACAGCCTCTGACCACCACTCCAATCCTTCTCTATTTGTAAACAGCAGGTCTAGAGGGGCCCCACCCCTGGTAGGCTCCCTTACCAGCTGTGTCAGGAAGATCTCTTCCACGCACTCCAAGAACTTCTTAGACTGTTTTCTCTCCACTGTGCTGAATTTCCAGTAGATGCGAGACATCTGCCAGCCACTTGTAAAATGCCTTATCTGTCTCTTCATCCTGGTTGGGTGGTCTATAACAGACTCACACAAGGAGATCTGCCTTGTTGGCCTTCCCCCTGATTCTCACCCATAGACACTCAACCTTATTATCACTATCCTTCAGCTCCATGCAATCAAAACAGTCTCTAACATACAGAGACAGAATTCCAGTGATGGCACCAGCCTCTGATCCACGTTAATTGGGTGGCTTCTCCTGTTCCTGTCAGTATACTTCCCTCCTACTGAAGGGATTGAGGAAAACACTACCTGTGCTACTGTCCCTTTAAACAATTGCCCCAATTCCCTGAAGTCTCTTTTGATCGCTCTTGGACTTCTCTCTTCAACATTATCACTACTGACCTGGACAACCAATAGTGGGTAATAATCAGAGGACCGTACCAGACATGTGAGTTTCCTAGTGTAGTGGTTTAGATTTGCCAATTTCATTTCCTGGCCAATGCACCAAATAAATGTCATGGTTTTAAAGCAGCAACTAAAAAAATCACTAGATAAATTACTTATTTCTTGCTGTGAGATATGGATTAGAACAAGAGCAAAACAGATTTAAAACTTAAAGGGAACAAAGAAAGTTTATTAACAAAAAACTACCAGAATAAGAAACCAGAATAAAACCTCCAGAACAACCCTTTTCTCCCCCACTACCCAACCATTCCCTTGTTCACATGACAACATAGAGACAAAAAAAAACCTTGGTGGTTAAAACAGTCTCAATTCTTGCTATAATCCTTTCATCAGCCTTTGTAGAGAAACAGAAGTCTTCTTCTGCTAATCGATGGAGTTTCTCAAAAGAAAACTATTTTTTTATAGCTTTCTATTTCTCTGATGCCAGCTGCCTGGAAATTCTGCCATCAGTTCACTCCTCCCATTTCACATCATTCTGAGATGTGTTATGGGTCAAATGAGTCTAGGGATGCCATTTTTAAGGATGAGTTATTCAAAGGCAAATGTTCTCTTCATCTGTTTTTGTGAGCCCCTCTGAAAACAGGAGTTTTCTCTTTGCCTCTTAAAGGCCACAAATCTTCAACTATTACTTCTCCCCCTCTGTTCCAGCATCTCACAGTATCACAACCACTTCATCATTTGCTCAAAATCCACACTTTGAAACACTCCATTCCTCCCAATATACTCTGTCATGAATTAAAGGAGTTTTTTTCAGAACACTATTGTCCATCTCCATACCTTTAACAGAAAAATATTTCAGCTTATTAAAGCATCTCTTTATTCTTTCTTCCCCATCTAAAACTTAATTCCTTTCTTCACTGTCTTTGATGGTTTTATGGTGTCTTCTTACATGTTGATCATCCCTCTCTCTCTTCCCCTCTCTCTGGGAAAAAAGGATTAATCTGCAAGTCTCATCCAGGTAGTAAAAGAGTTAAAGTCTTGCTCAAGCTGCAGATGTTCATGGTGTCAGGTTTCAGTTCAGTGGCAGAAACTGCAAACCAAGTCAGGCTGGCCAGCTCCGCTTTTCTCCCCCCCACTCTCTGTGGCCTTGTCCGGCCTGGTGGGGGGGGGGAGGAGGAGGAGGCTGAGCCAGAGCCTGTTGCCTTTTCAGAAGCCGGAAACCAAAGAGAGCAAGAAATTCCCAGACTTACATCTTAAAGCAGGTGTTCACAGGTTGATCTCACTTTTCAATGGTCAGAATCACTGCCAGTTCTCAGAAATGGCTAGTAATTGGTCAGGAGAAAAAACTCCCATCAGCCTCCAGCAGTTTCAACTTCCCTAGCTCCCAAAGCTAATCTTAAAGGTGCAGAACTTGATATATATATAAAGCAGGAGATTGGGAATACCAGTATGTCATGGGTTAGCTTCACCTTTAAGACCGAGTAAAAAAAAGGGGAAGTTGAAGCTACTGGTGACTGATGGGAGTTTTTCTTCTTGACCAATTATCAGTCATTTTCAAGAATTGACAGCAGATCTGACCATTAAAAAGTAAATTCAACTTGTAAACACCCCCCTTAAAAAGTACACTCAGAGCTGTCTCGTTCTCTTTTTTAGGTTCCGGCTCTGGAGAGGTAACAAGCTCTGTCTTGGCTTCCCCCCCCCCCCCCCCCCAGGCCCGGGACAAGGCCGCAGGGAGGGGGGGGAAGGAGAGAAAAGCAGAGTTTAGCAGTTCAGTTTAGTTTTCAAGGTCTGCTGCTAGACTGAAACCGGACACTATGAACTTTTGTAGCTTTCTTCTTTTAATTCCTTTACTACCTAGATAAACAACAGATTACTCCTTTTTCTTAGAACAAACAGAGAAAGAGAGACAATTAACATGTAAGACATCATAAAACTACCAAAAACAGTGAAGAAAAGAGTTAAGTTTAAATAAGAAAGAGAGAAAAAAGAAAATGCTTGTTGCTGAAAAAGTCTTTCTGTTACAGATATGGAGATAGACAGTAGTTTAAAGACTCCTTTAATTCATGGCTAGAGTATGGGAGGAATAGAGTATTCAAAGTGTGGACTTTAAAGAAAAGGAGGATAGTTGTAATGCTGTGAGTTGCTGGAACTTGTGAGTAAGTGAAGATTTTAAAGCCTTAAAAGAGCCAAAGAGATGGCTGTTTTCCAGGAAGGCTCACAGAAACAACTGAAGAAGATTTTTACCTTTGAATCACTTATCCTTAAAAATAACATCCCTAGATTCAATTTGACCCATTGCACACTTCAGAATAGTGTGAGATGGGAGGAGTGGCCTCTAGAAACTCCATGGATTAGCAGGAAGAGACTTCTGTTTCTCTACGGGGACTGATGAAAAGACTCTAACAATTGAGACTGTTTTTGACCACCAAGATTGTAAAACTATTTTTTTTGTCTCTATGTTGTTATGTGTACAAAGAAATAATCGAGTAGTAAGAAGTAAAAGGGTTTTCTGAAAGTTTATTTTGGTATTCTTATTCTAATAGTCTGTTAATAAACTGTCTTTATTCCTTTTAAGTTTTAAGCCTGTTTTGCTCTTATTTTAATCCATATCTCACAACAAAAATAAGTAATTTTTGTTTCTAGTTTAAAACCACAACACAGTATCACCAGGACACCTAGTATGTCACCCCAGGACACCTAGTAATGTCTCGTACTTGGGCTCCAGGGAGGCAATAGACTTCCCTGTGGGATGGGTCTAGCCAGCATATTGGGCCATCTGTTCCCCTCAGAAGGGAGCCACCTACAACAATTACCCTTCTTTCTTTCTTCACTGAGGGAGTTTTAATGCATGAGATTGACTGACTTGCCCTAGACAATCCCTTGGATGGACCTTTGCATCATCATTTGCCTGGCCCTCTAGTTCAAGAGCCTCAAATCTAGTGTGTAAGAGCACCTGGGAAGGAGAGGGAAGCCAGGAGGGGATTCACCTCCTGCTCAAGCAGAAACCTGTTTCCATTCCTCGTCTCTTAGGTCACCTCCTTCTGCCTTGTGGTGAGAGGGCAGGGAATCCTCTGCTTATTGTGATGTCCATCTGTCTCAGGGATGGTAGACTGGCTCCACCCATCTATCTCCCACTCACACTGCCTGATACTCCTTAACTTTTCTACTTCCTCTTTCAGCTCTGCCACCAGGCTGAGCAGATCATCCACCTGGTTGCCCCTCACACAGGTGTTAACTCTGCTGCCCTCTGATACCAGTGACAGGCTGTGGCACTGCCTGCAGCCCAAGTCCTGGATAGCTGCATGTTTGCGCAGGAGCTCCATCTGGGTCACCACATGCCTTCTGGCAAGGGCTTTCTGGTGAGTGGAAACCATAGCTAGGTTTCATCTGGGAAGGTGATGACCACTATTTGGCCTCACCTTTTGAGTCAGTAGGGGGACTGCGTGCTCCCTGCAGGCCCTTCTTTTGCAAACTTCTGTGCAAACTGCCTCGCTCATCCTGGTGTCATGGGGTTACTTTACCTTTAAGAAGGTTAAAGTTGCTGGGGACTCCTGGGAGTCTTTTTCTCCTGACCAATTATCGGTCATTGCTGAGAACTGACAGCAGTTTTAGCCATTGAAAAGTAGAATCAACTTGTGAACCCCACCTTAAAGTGTACAACCAGAAGTCTGTGGTGCTCTTTGTTTTCTGACTGTGAAAGGTAGTAAAGCTTCGGCTTCTCGCTCTGCCCGGCCACGTGTGGCCGGGCGGGGGCCGAGCCGGGCCCACCGCGTCTCCCGTCTTCTGGCCGGGAGATGGGGCTTGCGGGGGCTTGCCCCGGGCCAAGCTAGGCCAGGCCTGTTCCTGGCTTAGCTGCAAGTTTTACCGTGATGGAATTTACCAGAAAACTGTCGAGTAAAGAAGGAGAAGAGTTCTAAGCCTGCTGCAAGCAGAGACAGTGACCATGCTCTCCAGAGCAGCTATGAGGAACTTTCCATCGCAGACAGCTCCAGCTCCTGTTCAGCAGAAATCACCGAACCATCTACAAAAGCTTGGGCAAGATTTTAACTCTTTCTTATCCAGATAAGACTTGCGGATTAATCTTTTTATCCAGAAAGAGAAAAGGAGAGTGATCAACATGAAAAGAGACTTTATAAACTACTAGTGGCAAGAAAGAAAAGAAACTTCAAGAAAGGTAGAGAATTAAGAAGATGCTTTAATTAAGCTGAAATATCTTTCTGTTAAAACTATGGGGATGGACAATGAAGTCCTGAAAAGAACTCCTTTAATTCATGATAGAGTATGGGGAGGAATAGAGTGTTCAAAGTATAAATTTGAGAAAAAAGTAGAGTAATTATGGTATAGTGAAGTGCTGGGAGATTTGAAGCCTTGAGAGGCAATGAGAAAACTGTTTTCTAGTGAAGCTCACAAAAACAGACGAAGAATACTTTTTGCCTTTGAATAACTTATCCTTAAAATGCTATCCCCAAACTAATGACCTATAACACATTTCAGAGTGATGTGGAATAGGAGGAGTGAGCTTTGATAACAGCAGCTCTGAGCAGCTGATATCAGAAAAACAAGAAACTATAACAAAAATAGTTTTCTTGTGAAAAACTTCATAAATTAACAGAAAGGAACTTCTGTTTCTTTACAGAAACTGATAGAAAGACTGTAGAAAGAATCGAGATTATTTAAACCATCAAAATTATAAAGTTGTTGTCTCTGTTATCATGTGAACAAAAGAATAGTGGGCAGTGAAAAATGAAAAGGTTTTTCTAAAAGTTTATTCTGGTGTTCTTATTCTTGTAGTTTGTCAATAAACTTTCTTTACTCCTTTTAAGTTTTATGCCTGGTTTGCTCTTATTTTAATCCATATCTCACAACAAGAAATAAATAATTTTTTTTTCCCCTTTTTTGTTAATTACTGGTTCAAAACCACGACACCTGGCTAAAGTGCTATGTGTTGTTTGACCACTCTGTTTGCCTCTCTCCTGGTCACTTGTGTTCCCTGGGGGTGGCTTTTTTACAGGTGGGGTTTCGCTGCCTTCACTCCTAGCCTCCTCCACACTGAGTCTCTCTCTCTGCTCTAGCTTTGCAGTTTTGCCAGTTTTCAAGAAGCTTCCCATGGTCTACCAGTGTGATCCATCACTCAAGAATGTGTCTACTGGAGTGGTTCACCTTGGAGACTTAGAAGTTTGTTCCTTCTCACCTCTTATTAGGGTACTGTATGCATTCTGTGGGCAGAGAAAGAACCTTTCTCACATTGCCAAAAGTCAGAAATTCCTTTTTTCCCAGTCTTGGGAATATCCATCCAGCACTCATTTGAACATTGCCTATAGGTGTCCCTCTTTCTATATAGCTATAAATAGAATAGGTAGGTCATTAGAAAGACTGCATTATTTATGATGATGCCTTAAAAAATGTGGAAATACAACAACACACTTTCGAGATAATATTAGTATAGGAGGTAATATAAAGGCTGGTCTTTATTGGAGGCCTCCAGGGGCAGATATGGAAAATGTCCACAAAATGTCCACCCCCGCATGGGGTGAATACAGTTTTATAAGTTTAGCAAATTAGCATAACTGACAAAAATCACCAAATAGAGACATAAGTGGTGGGACAATTTTCCCCGGTTCAACCTCCCTCTAAATCTTGCCCCCCCCCCCCCCCCTTAGTTAGGGACTAAACTGTGTTGATGAAAATGTGTCTTGAAGAGCTGGTTTTGACCTTGGTTCCCAGGGAGAACCAAGATAGGATAGGGGCCTTGTACCCCCAGGGCTTGGAGCTCTGGAATGTGTTTTGTCTTTCTGCCTTGGGAAAAGGTAAGGAAAAGTACTGGGAAAACTAACTACAAATACAATAATAGTCTGCAGAGGTAAAAATACATGTGTAAAGAATACAGATGTAATAAATTATTGTTGTATTAAAAATTTGAAGTATATCAATAAGACAAATGTGTTTTGCAATGACATAAAAATATAAAATGTATAAAGGCCTCTCCTCAGAGCGGAACGGGGCTTTCTCCAAAAAGCCGCTGATTGCCAGCAACACCCAGATAACGAACTCAGGCCGGCCCATCAACTCGAACAAACAGACAGGACACGGACCATCAGAAAGACAATGGAGCTGGCTCGGGAAATTATCTACCTCCGGACCCGAGCAACGCCCTGCAGATCCTGGTGGGAAAAGAAACTGATCAACGAAAAAGACAAGCTCCAAAAGATAGGCTTCGCCAGACCTGAACATCCCGGTGTTGAAAAGGCAATCAGGAAAGACAAAGGGGAACAGCCCGGCCGAGATATCCATCGGCACCAGCCCGGATTCCACCACCCTGCCATGAAAACCTAACATTGCAACACATACAGAATCTCCTTTACATATGAGGAGATTCTGTCCGGACACTAGTTAATGTCATTATTCCATGTCAGGAAATCCATTCACTGGACAATCAAGGACACTTGGTGAATGGAGCCTGCTTGGAATTTTGGCCTGAGGACTTAAAAATCCTATAAAACCCCAATCCTGAGGACGCTCAGACGTGGATTTGGGAGACCTATACCTCTGGTGTAGACCCTGTCCACCCAGCGCTGCGCTGATCTTTTTATTGTGGGTTTTTATCGCTGTTTCGCTTATTGTTGTTTATTAATAAATTTCTCTTTTTCATTTCGTATCACGAAATTGCCTTTGCATTTATAACACAGAGAACATATAAAAGAAAAAAGCAAAAATCAATTTGGCATCAATAAGAAGTTGCAATTTTTTCCCACATTGCAAGTAGTCAATTGTTCTTTAAAAAGAGATTTGCTCTGTTTCTAAAACAATGTTTGCATGAGCACTCATTAATCTGCACTGAAGTTTCTTCCAGATAAACTCTCACAATTTACAGTGTCCTTCCTATCCCTCTGCTAAAGATCCCTTTCCCTTGCTTCCCTGCTACTATGTAACAAAGCTGCTCTCATGGGGGCTGGGCCACACTAACAAAAGCTACCCATTAGAAAGGTACGCCACAGAAGCTGCTCCCATGGAAGCTGCACCACACTAGAACAAAGAAACTCCCAGGAAGCTGTGTGCCTGAGTAATATGCAAACTAAGGCATGCAAGACACCAAAACAATGAGCTAACAGAGGAATAAAAGGACAAGGAAACATATTCTAGCAAGCTATGATGAAAGATCATCTCCCTGCATCACCTAAGCCTGCTTAGAAACCATCTTCCTACATCACCATGACCTAAAGAGGACTGGAAAGAACTGACCACCCTAGACAATGAGCCAGAACAACAGGCCTCCTGGCTACTCTCATGAGGACAAAAGCCCCAGCTCTGCAGTGTGTGCTGCAAAGCTGAATTGTGCCTCCTCCTTGGAGCTGCCAGTGTGAGAACGGCCGTGCTGCAAGCAACTCCTTGGGCCCCCCACCCCAAGGGCTGAATTCTAATAAAGGCATCAAAGAGGAGTCTGTCTCCTGGCCAATTTCTTTCAATTGGGGGCTCATCCGGGATAGCCACGCCCATTGAAGACCAAGTGACCACTGCCTGTTGGACCTTCGTGGGGAGATCGGTTCCAGACTCCCGCGAGGGCGCTGGCCGGGAACGAGGGGAAGCAATTGGATAAAGAGAGTCTGAGGCATCTCCCTTGGGAAAACTCCGGGCGGGTAAAGGATATAATTTGGTGTGATGATCCGCAGACCCCAAGTAGGCCTGGGCGCGTAGGGACTTGGGGAGGTGTGAGTCACGCACAGGGGAGCTCTACCCCCTTGGAACCGGACTCTCAGAAGGGGCTAGTTACCCTGGTTCGAAGGTGGGCAGGGGGCCAAGGAGAGCCCTATCGGACCCATCCCTTGAAGGAAAATTAAGGGAACTATAGGCAGCTGGATTGAGGGGCTAGGCCTCAAGATCATCCAGGCTATAGAACCCTGCTAGGGTTGAGGGAACTATAGGCAGTTGGATTGAGGGGCTAAGCCTCAAGATCATCCAGGCTATAGAACCCTGCTACGGTTAGGGGAACTATAGGAAGCTGGATTGAGGGGCTAAGCCTCAAGAGCATCCAGGCTATAGAACCCTGTTAGAGTAAGATCCGAGTTTGTGTTGATTAGAGATTAATTTTCCTGTCTTTAATTCTTTCGTTGGGGTAGAGGCACAAGGATGGGGAAGTATATAAGTAAGGAAGTAAAACCCCAGAAAAAGAGGAAAACACAAAAGAACATCCCTCTCGACAGTCCACTGGGGAAATTGTTAGACAAATGGGAGACATATAACACCACAAAGGGCCTCAATAAAGTTAAAATGATTCATTATTGCTTAGAGGTTTGGCCCAGTCTAGAACTGCAAGCAGAGTGGCCGTGGTATGGGTCCAATGATCCCTGGGTTTGTTCCCAAATTAACCGCTATTTAAGGGATCAAGGTACCCCTAATTTAGAACAAATATCCTATGCGGCCTGTTGGGAAAGAGATCTCACTAAAGAAGAGACTGTTAAGATCTGTAAACTTAAGAAGCAAGAACAAGAAAGAGGAGATAAAGAAGGAAAGGAGTCAGAGAAAGAAGTTCAGAGCAAATGGGATCCCCTAAACTATCTTCCTCCTCCCCCTGTATACCCAGCAATGCCCCAAATCCCTTTCCTAGACCCCCCTGCAATTCTACCTTCAAACCCCTCCTCAATTACCCAAATAAACACCTCGAGTCCTTCCCCAGCTTCTCCTTCCACTGAAACTGCATTCCCTTACTCCTTGAAAACTGCAACTTCTATTTTTCCAGCAGAGGTGACCCCACTACCACCTCCACCTAATACTGTAAGCCCAAACCCTCCACCAGCCCTGATTATCCCTTCACCATCTCCTGCCTCAAATGTAAACATCTGTGCCCAAAATCCAAAGCCCCTCCCTGTCACACTTTTAGCCCCCTCTTCAACCCCTCTACCAACTTCCTCAATTCCCTTCCCTGTGTCTCCAGCTATGGGCTTGTTAGCCTTCAGGAACACACATAATCACAGAATGATTATATGAAGGTGCTTTATTGAAGAGCTCTGGGTGTCAGGGGTACACATACCCAAATCTTACCTGATTTGGTTTTGAGTTGAACATGTTTTGTACTCTATCATTATACAACTTACATATTAATTATTAAACTTACATTGTTCTATTGTAAGCATTGTTTTTACCCAAGCATGGATTTCTCGTGATCCCCCCCAGCCCCCTAACATTGTTCCTCATGTTCTTTAAACAATAATTATATCTAATCACATCTAACAATTGTATCATTTATCATATACTGACTACACAGGTGTAGTTTGACCTGATCTTTAGCAAGTACAAGGCCTAAAATTTCCCAGGGCTTACTTTTCCCAGGGCTTGGCAAACCTAACTTTCTTTCTAAGTCCCCAAATTTTCTAAGATTTTAAGACCTTTTACTATCAGAGTTAGGAATAAAGTAGGTATTTATTGAAAGGTCTTAAAGGATACAACTTGGTGAAGTACAAGAGCCTGTGTTAGCGTTCAGGATCACACACAACCACGAATGGTTATATGAAGGTGCTTTATTTAAAGAGCTCTGGGTGTCAGGGGTACACATACCCAAATCTGACCCGATTTGAGTTTTCGAGTTGAACATATTTTATACTCTATCATTATGCAACTTACATATTAATTATTAAACTTACATTGTTCTATTGTATGCATTGTTTTTACCCAAGCATGAATTTCTCGTGATTCCCCCTTAGCCCCCTAACATGGTTCCCCATGTTCTCTAAACAATAATTATATCTAACCACATCTAACAATTGTATCATTTATCACATACTGACTACACAGGTGCAGCTTGACCTGGTCTTTAGCAAGCACAAGACCTACTGTTTCCCAGGGCCTGCTTTTCCCAGGGCTTTCCAAACTTAAGTCCCCGAATTTTCTAAAGTTTTAAGACCTTTTACTATCAACCTTTTCCATTTTCTTGGCAATTCACTGTATGCTTTTTTCCCGCATACCCAGTAAATTCCGTCCGGTGCTTCCCAACCTTTATTTGATTTTCCCGGATCCTCCCAATAGTCCCTCAAACCTACAAAGGCCTGGAAGGGATTTGCCCCCTGGACTTTATTCCAGCAAAGCCCAATTGTGTCTACCCATTCACATTTGTTCTCCCGAGAGTAACTCCAATAACCCTTGGGTGGTTCAGGTTGCCAAACCTTTGTTTTTTTGTCTGAATTTACCGTTAGTGTGTTTACACACGGGGTGTATCCTACTAAATCGGTAAATTCCTTTCCCTCCCGGCTAATGCAAAATGTCCCAATTATCCTTTCGTCGATTACCCAACCCTCGGGTCTCCTTGTTGTTTTGGATAATTTTAATCCAGTCCATTTTAGCAATTGCTCCGGGGTCAGTCCTCCCTTCCATGGCCATCTTTCAGCTGATTTCAGACCACCACATATCCAACAGTTAGACAATCCTAATTCCGTGGCGATTTCCTGCATTAGATCTATGAATAAGTTCTGATTGGGGCTGGGTAAATTCCAGCTGTTGTACTGTTTTTCCAATTGTTCATATTGCTCGCTGAGGGAACTCAGCCTTTCCTGTTCTAGCCTTCTTTTCCTGGTCTCCATTTCTCGTTTTTTTAGTTCTAGGGTTAGTTGCTTTATTTTACTCTCTGGATCTAACCCTTCACTATCTTTTGAGAAACAGAACCCTTGATCGAATTGCAAGCACATTCTATCATCATTGTTTTCTAGCAAATCTAAAATTATAGGATCATTATTCAATGGCATTTTAGTTTCATGTTTCAAGTTTCTTCCCTCCCAGTACATTTTCCCTCCCATGGAACACGGCTTTACAGTTGCTTTATTGTAACAAATAGGGTTAACTCGATGCTATGCTACAAAAATGGATTGTTTCCCTCCCCCAATCCAGACAGTCTTATTACACTGCCCGCAGACTGAGATCGGGGGAACCCCCTTCAGTTCTCTTTTTGTTCGCAGGTTGTCGCTGCCCGCTCGGCCCCTTTTGCCTCAGCTAGCTGTGGCCGATGTCAGCGGCAGGAGTGGGGAACCAGGCAAGCACTGCGAGGCTCAACCTGGAACCTCCAGAGCTCCTCTGCGCTCTGGCGTCGTGGCTCACAGGGCGACACAGGTTGTGACGAAGGGAGAAAGAGTGCTCAAGCTCTCCCAATTTCCCAGGAACAAGTTTATTCCAACAGGTGCAGGGCTGGGATCACAGGGGAGAGGTCTGAGCCGAGACCCTGGGCACCCCCATGCGCCAGGTTTTAAGGACCGTGGGCGGCTCATATGGTGACCAATGGGACAACAGCCACGGAGGGGTTATGGGTGGGGATTACAATATGCAGGACCAATGGTAGGGACCCGGGGGGGGGGAAAGCAACTGTACAATCAATG
This sequence comes from Poecile atricapillus, assembly GCF_030490865.1. Lineage (NCBI taxonomy): Eukaryota > Metazoa > Chordata > Aves > Passeriformes > Paridae > Poecile > Poecile atricapillus. Next base: position 97,568,864 of record NC_081288.1, on the reverse strand, counting down.
GGGCGTCGAGGAGGGGATGATAGGCAAGGAAAGAACTGGAACAAAAGGTGGGGGTTCACATAGATTGACAGGGCTTAGGGGCAGGATTGGGGTGATGGATGGGGAACAATCTGGAAAAATGGGAAGGGTTTACAATGATGGGCACCTGGGGACAAACCATTCTTTATGACCGGGGAGCAACTGGGGTAAACCACTTCTGAACTTAATAAAACCAAGCAATATGGGTGGCAACATCTCCCCCTTTCCTTTTAAGAAACAGAGGAAGGCGTGGGGTCTAGGGGAGCAGAGGGTACAGCAAACCATTCGGGAGCGGGAGAGGGAAGAGGAGGAGGAGGGGAAAGAGGGTTTACATCAACATAGTTAACTTGCCGTGGGGGGGATAACAAAGAAAGGATGAATTGAATTAAACACTTCCGCAACACCGCGAATGTACCTAAAATAATAAAAAATTACAAAAACAATCTATAATATGGTCCTTATAACAGAAGAGAGCCATCCGGAGACACCCCATCCTGCAGGAGCACGGTGGCCAGTGCGACGTTCGGGGTGGTCATCCTTCTGATGGCTCTCTGAAAATAAAGGAAAACAAATACTTCAGTTAACATAAAAAGAGAGCAAAAAATCAATAGAGAAAAGGGGTTCGAGACATTCCTCCTCCTCGTCGTCCTCGGGGGTTACTGGGGCGGCCTGCACGGACGCAGCGACATCCTCTTGCTCATCTGGTGGCCTGGTAGGATGTTTTGGGACATAAGGTTTCACCCACTTTTGTGGGATCCACCTTAGTCCCTGGGGCGAGGAGACGCAAGCGTAACCTCGCCCCCAGGTCACCAGATCGAATGGACCCATGATCTTTTGGGTTTCTGGGTCCCGGACCAGCACTGGAGGGCGATGTTGGAGCTCGTAGTTGCTGGTGGAGTTAAAGTGCAGTGCCACTGGAGGATTGGGATTAGTATCAGTACAGTTCAGAAAATTGATAGTAAACAACGCCTTTGATAGCCTATCCTGAGGGGCGCAACCTTTCATTGAATCCCATTGACGTTTTAGGACGCGTTTGAGCGACTGGTGGGCTCGCTCTACAATCGCTTGGCCGGTGGGGGAGTGTGGGATGCCTCTCTTATGTGTCACTCCCCAACTCTGCAGGAATTCTTCCAGTTTCCTGGAAATGTATGCTGGGCCATTATCTGTCTTTAGCTCTTTGGGGACCCCCAGCACAGAGAAAGCCTGCATGAGGTGTTTGCAGACATGCTCGGCTTTCTCTCCTGTGTGGGCAGAAGCAAAGACTGCCCCTGAGAAAGTGTCTATGGATACATGTACGAACTTCAGCCCGCCAAATTCGGGAATGTGAGTTATATCCATCTGCCACACCTCACAGCTCCCCAGGCCTCGAGGGTTCACCTCCGCCCCTAGAGAGGGCATGACGGTGGTCTGGCAATGGGGGCATGTGGCCACAATGGCTCTGGCCTGATCCCGCCGCAGGTGGAATTGGCGGACCAGGCCAGGCACATTCTGATGGAACATTTGGTGGCTCAGCTTAGCTTGTTGGAACCGATCGGGGAGCTGAGCCATGGAGACAGGGGCAGCGAGGGAATCAGCCATCTGGTTTCCCTCGGCTACTGGGCCGGGGAGATCTGTGTGCGACCTCACATGCATCACGAAAAATGGTTGCTTCCTGTGGGAAACAGTATATATTAATTTAGAAAGCAACTCGAACAATTTTGGGTTAGAGACCTCCTTCAGGGCAGCGTGTTCTGCTCTGGCAACCACCCCTGCAACATAGGCCGAATCAGTGACTAAATTGAAAGGTTCAGAGAACCTCTCAAAGGCCCTGACGACTGCATCCAACTCAGCAACCTGTGGAGATCCCTCCACATATTGAACATCTGCTTCCCACTGCTGAGTCTCAGGATTTCTCCAAGTCACCACAGACTTGTGAGATGCCCCGGATGCGTCAGTGAACACAGTCAGGGCTTTGAGGGGCTTCCTGCTCCGTACTTCTTTTGGAATTGGTTCGAATTTGGAATTGAAAAATTTGTGGGCAGGGGCATGAACAGAGACCTGGCCCTCAAAACTATCTAAAGCAATCTGGAGTGTCTCATTTTCCCGAAGTAACTGATTAAACATCTCTTTTGTCAGCTTATCTGGGGACTCTTTGTCCCGAGACAAGCTGACTGGTACCCGAATGCATGCAAAGTCGCACCCAGCCATCTCCCGAAGCCTGGCCCGAGCTCTCCCGATGAGCTGAGCCATCAGCTCCTGTGGCCGGGTGACACTTTTGGACCTTTGATGGCTCAAGAAAACCCACTCTATGATTAAGAGGGGATCCTTTGAGCCTTGGTCCCACTGAAAAATCAGCCCACTGAGGTGTGGCATTCTCCCGAGCACAATAAACTCAAAAGGCAGGGTCGGTTCGTACCGATGCGCCTGTCTTTCAACAAGGGCCTCTTCTACTTTCTCCAGGGCTTTCCTCGCTTCTGGGGTCAGGGTCCTGGGAGAACTCAGCTCCTTCTCCCCCTTCAAAAGTGTGAAGAGGGGGGCTAGGTCTTCAGTGGAAAGGCCCAGCCAAGGCCTGACCCAGTTTAAGGTCCCACACAGCGAGTGAAGGTCTGACAAGGTTTTCGGATTGCTGTTTATTGCCAATTTTTGAGGCACAACGGTCCTCTCAGCAATCCGCAGACCCAGATACTTCCAGGGTGGCATCCGTTGAACTTTATCCTCCTGGAGTTGAAAGCCTGCAGATGTTAAAGCCTTAACCACTCGGTCAAGTGATCGGGTGAGTAGATCGTCATGGGGGGCGCACACTAGGACATCATCCATATAGTGATGGATGATGACCTCCCCCATCTCTTTGCGCACGGGAGACAGCAATGAGGAGACATACCACTGGCAGATGGTGGGTGAATTCTTCATGCCTTGTGGCAACACCCGCCAGTGGAATCTCCTCATTGGGGCTTCTCGGTTGAGGGTGGGCACCGAGAAGGCAAACCGTGGGGCGTCATCAGGGTGCAAGGGAATTTGAAAGAAGCAGTCTTTTATATCAATTACGGCCAGATCCCAATTTCGGGGGAGCATCGTTGGGGTAGGCATCCCTGGTTGGAGGGGCCCCATGTCAACAATGATCTTATTGATGGCACGAAGGTCGTGAAGGAGCCGCCACTTGTCTTTCCCCGGCTTCCGGATAACAAATACCGGGGAGTTCCAAGGGCTGGTAGTCTCTACAATATTACCTTTTAATAATTGCTCCTCCACGAGCTCGTTGAGCGCCCTTAATTTGTCTTTTCGAAGCGGCCACTGATCAATCCAGATTGCTTCATCAGTGGTCCAATCAAGTTTTTGGAAGGGGCGCTCCACAGTGGCCGCTATTAAAAATCCCGAGGGGTTTTCGGGATTTCGATCTTTACCCCCCATTGTGACATAAGGTCTCTCCCCCACAAGGGAACATGAAAATCCGCAACAAATGGGCGCAGGTTTGCCAATTGCCCATCCGGCCCCATAATTTGCACTACGCTCCTTGATACTTGCGCTAATTGAGTACCCCCTATACCCTGAATTTTCCCTGCCACAGGTTGCAGCTCCCAATGCGACGGCCATCTCCTCTGGGGGATGATCGTTACATCTGCCCCCGTATCAAGCAGACCCTTCAGATGGACAGATTCCGCACCCTGCTTGATGCTGCAATCGACGATGGGTTTGTCCTCACCCACTATTTCTGTCCAGTAGACGCCTGGTGCGTGGTCGTCCACTGGGACTCCCTCCGGGACAGGAATGTATTGGGCTATGATTTGCCCCTTTGGGAGAAAATATGGTGGGTGAATGCAGCGCGCTAAGAGGATGAGATCTTCCGGACCCTCTGGGAAGGTGATCGGGGAGATCTCAATCTCTGGGGGTGTGTGTTTAGTGTCCCCGATGGCGATGTACTTACAGTCACATCCAGTATTTTTCTTGCCTCCCTCCAGTGGATCCACAGCAACTACTGTCCAGTGCTGGGTTCGAAAGAGGATGTCCTTGGTGGTGGTTAGATGTCGCGTCCGGTTGGGTGTCCAAGCCTGATGTAAAAAGCCCCCCTCCCCCGCGAGACCTGCCCCATTTATTGCTTCGCGCGGGGCAGGCTCGCGCAGCTCCCCTAGTTTTTTTTTATTATTGTATTGCTTGCCCTCGCCCCCGCACTGCTCCCTTGGCTAGGATGCCCTGCCGGGCAGTCCCTAGCTAGATGTCCAGGTTGCCTGCAGCGGAAACACAGTGGTTGACGCGCTGGTGATGGTGGAAACTGCGTCACTGCTGCAGTAGGCGCTCGTCTCAACTGTTGCGGTGGGATGGCTCTGGACATCCCCATCATCGGCACCTTCCTGGAGCAGGCTTCGATGAGGATGTCTAGTGTCGGGGTTGGGTAGAGAGGCAAACTGAAAATTATCTGTTTACAAATGTCATTGGCATTGGCTTTCGCCACTTCTAATACAAGCTGTTCTTGTAGATTTGCCTCTTCTACTTGCTTCTCTGCCTGGGCTTGCAATCTATTGATAAACTTATTAAAAGGTTCATTAGGGAGCTGGAAAATACTCATTAAATTTATCTGGGGTCCCTCCTCAGGTAATGTATTGAAAACCTTTTCTGCGGCCTCCATGACTTTAATCAGGACAGGCCGGGGTAATACCCTGGCCTGCTCTTCTGGCTTGTCCCAATTTCCCTCACCGCACAAGTGATCTAAAGTCAGAGGGACTCCATCTATACATCCATCAATACTGTGCAAGAGGCTTGGAAGGATGGTCTCTAATGATCTCTTCCACCCCTGTTTCCACAACCTGAAGTCAGCTGTGGAAAGGAGGCAGGAAAACAACTCCTTCAGATCACTGGGCACCATTTCGTTCGCAGAAAAGGTAGCTTTTAATAGACCTTTAAAATATTCGCTACCCCTCCCGAACTCCTTCTGTGCCTTGCACAGCTCCCTCTTAATTTGGAAGGAGAGGGCTTCCCATTCCCGGGACCGCCCACCCCTTCCACGAAAAGTCACCGGTGCGGCAAGGGGGATTTCTACCTGTTCCGGGTTCTGGCTTCCAGGCTTACCACCTCCAGTTCCCAAAGCATGGGAACTGCATGTGGGACCGTGGGAACCGGAAGAAAGTGCGTGGGAACCAGGAGCCGGAGGGGGCGGGACTGGAGGACCGACTGAGGAGGAGGGCAAGGGGGAGGAGCGGCAATCAGAAAAGGCGGGGTTTAGGTGCATGACTTCAGAGGGGCCCGCCCCTGAGGAGGAGGAGGTTTTCGAGGGGAACTGGGTGGAGTTAGGGTAGGGAGAAAGGGTGGAGCCAGGGAGGAAAGGGTTGTTCTTGGGCGTCTGAAAGGGATTATGGAGAGCAGAGGCACAAGGGAAGGTCCCAGCCATGTGGTCCCCGCCATTTTGTGCCCTCCGGGAGCCCTTTTGAGGGTTAGGAGAGGGGTAGGGGAACACAGGGGAACATTGGAAACTGGGGGAAACTGAGGCACGGGGATCTGAGGGTGAAAACTGGGGACTTGCAACCTGGGAAATGTTTAGCTGAGGGTTTGTAACTGGGGAGATGGGGGAATGGAAAAGTGCTCTGGTAACTTGGCCAGGGCTACCAGGGCAGGGGTTCTGGGAGAGACGTGGGGAGCCAGGGATCCTGTTACCCTTGGGGGAACCCTGAACAGGACAACTTGCACTGCAGGTCGCTCCGCAGGTCTCCCTCAACTCGGGATCAGGGGGAGAGGAACACGGGGATGGGAAAACTGGGGAAACTGGGGCAGTTTGTGGCGTTTGCTCCTGCATTTTTTTTTTCTTTTATTACGGCAGACTGAATTAAGATAAACAATGTTACAAATTTGTCAGCCGATGTATCTCCTTCATTCACTAACTCTGTTAACTTTGTTCCGACTTCATTCCAAAACTCTACGGTGTTTGCTCTGTCTGGGGTGAAGTTGGGGAAATGCAGGAACAGCCATCTCACAAACTGTTTCACCCTCCCACGAGAAAACCGTCTACTCCCTCCCTCAAGGGTACCCACAACTTGGTAGAAAACTCTTTTTTGCTGTGCTGACAGACGTGCGCCCATCTTTCTAACCCCAGCACAGCAGTTCCCACCACCCCCTGCAGCTAAAGGCAAACGTAACAAAGTAAAATTGAGGGTCCGAACCGGGCTACCCCACACTCCCTCCCCGAGGGATTCTCAACACACAGCAGGGGGAGCTGCACACCAACACACAGCAGGGGGAGCTGCACACACTTGCACACCCCCTCGTCCCCCACGTGGGGGCTACTCACCCAAGTCCGGACCGGTGCTGCAGGAGACGTCCACAAACCCCGAGGCGATCGTCGGCACGTCGACGGTTGCCACCTCGACCCCCGGGAGCGCTACTCGACAGAAATGAGTCTGCTCTACCGGGGTAGCTGCCGCTCACAGTCTTTTGTAAAATCCACACAAGTGCGTAGATTCACCGACTTCTCCGGGGGTCTCCACGCCTCACGAGAGGCCCCGCGTTGAGCGTCAACTGTCGCTGCCCGCTCGGCCCCTTTTGCCTCGGCTAGCTGTGGCCAATGTCAGCGGCAGGAGTGGGGAACCAGGCAAGCACTGCGAGGCTCAACCTGGAACCTCCAGAGCTCCTCTGCGCTCTGGCGTCGTGGCTCACAGGGCGACACAGGTTGTGACGAAGGGAGAAAGAGTGCTCAAGCTCTCCCAATTTCCCAGGAACAAGTTTATTCCAACAGGTGCAGGGCTGAGATCACAGGGGAGAGGTCTGAGCCGAGACCCTGGGCACCCCCATGCGCCAGGTTTTAAGGACCGTGGGCGGCTCGTATGGTGACCAATGGGACAACAGCGACGGAGGGGTTATGGGTGGGGATTACAATATGCAGGACCAATGGTAGGGACCCGGGGGGGGGGAAAGCAACTGTACAATCAATGGGGCGTCGAGGAGGGGATGATAGGCAAGGAAAGAACTGGAACAAAAGGTGGGGGTTCACATAGATTGACAGGGCTTAGGGGCAGGATTGGGGTGATGGATGGGGAACAATCTGGAAAAATGGGAAGGGTTTACAATGATGGGCACCTGGGGACAAACCATTCTTTATGACCGGGGAGCAACTGGGGTAAACCACTTCTGAACTTAATAAAACCAAGCAATATGGGCGGCAACAGCAGGTGATTGATTTGACCTTTTTGTTCCTCCCAGTTCCAAATTTGATTTTCTGAAATACTTGCTCCCGGATTGGAACACCAAATTTTCTCCCTTAATTTGCACAAATTTAATCGGGTATCATTTAACCAGCAGATTCCTTGGTGCAGTTCTGGGGGACAAACGGTTAGTGTCTCGGTTCTTGTGGCAGCTTGACACTGCTCACACTTCCCCATGGGCTCCATCCCCGGGGGCACCTCAGGGTCTAACCCCTTGGTCGAGCACATGACTAGGCTCAGGAACATCAGGGTTCCCCACCACTTCATCCCTCTGCCTCGCCCTTCGCCCGTATATAAGCATACGGCGGGGTAAACCATCTTCCCGGCAGCAAGGACTATCTTCAGGGGCCCTTGATGTTCTGATGGCAAATCTTCGTTTAAAGATTGCCCACCGAGAAGCTTTAACCGTGTCGAACCTGCAAGGAACCTTTATTGTTCGCCGGCACTCGACTACTAAGGGTTCTGCCTTGCAGTCAAGCTGACCCCTTAAACCGTTTCGGTAAAACAGAAACCACTCGGGAGAATCAAGTTCTAGCAGGCCCACCCGGGTAGCGAGTATTAAAAATCGATCTGTCTGCTGCAATTCTTTTTCAAAACACTTTGTACATAAACCTCTTGGTTTACGTCCCATCAAACAGTGAGCAACCCAAATTTGTTTACAATAAGCGCATTTGAAATGAACGAAAGGAAAGCAATAACAATCGAAATTGACACAACTTATCCGATCTCCACTCATTTGCGTTGCCGCCGGAGTTTGATCTTCAAATCTCCTGGGGGGGTAGTAACTTCCCACTCGGTTGAACTGTGATCTGTGATTTTCTTCACTCGGGAGGAGTGAGTCCAACCTTTCTCAGCCGTCCGGACCGCTGTGTCTGTGGTCAGGAGGACGAGGAATGGGCCTTCCCAATGAGGGCTCAGGGGGATCTCTCTCCACGTTTTGATCAGGACCCGATCTCCTGGTTGGATTTTGTGGATGGGGAATCCGAGAGGGGTGCTCTGAGGAATCAATCCTCTCTTCCTTAGTTCCTGTAAGTTTTTATTTATAGAAATGAGATAGGGTTGCAGTTGCACATCCTCAATTCGGGGATGTGCCACCGGCATCCCGTGCTTATATGGCATTCCATATAGCATCTCGAACGGGGACAAGCCTGTTTCAGAATGTGGCATCGTTCTGATATTCAGCAGTGCCAAGGGGAGACATTTGGTCCAGGGCATTTTAGTTTCAATAATTAATTTTGATAGTTGTGATTTTAGAGTCTGATTCATTCTTTCCACCTGTCCCGAACTTTGAGGATGCCAGGGAGTGTGATATTGCCACCTTATTCCTAATGCTTCTGATAATTGTTTAATAATTTTTGAGGTAAAATGAGTGCCTTGATCAGAGTCGATATGGTCTACGATCCCATATCTTGGAATTATTTCTTCAAGTAGAATCTTAGATACTGTTTGAGCCGTTGCTTTTGTTCTGGGAAAAGCTTCCACCCAATGTGTCAGCTTATCCACTATCACTAATAAAAATTTATTCCTACCAATTTTTGGCAATTCTGTGAAGTCTACTTGAATTCTTTCAAACGGTCGGTACGAGAGTGGCCGACCTCCCCAATTTGATTGTTTAAAATTTGATCGATTTACTTTCTGGCATATCACACAGCCTTGCACCTCTTGTTTTGCGAGTTCGAAAATTCCTTTACACCCGAAAAATTTTAAAAATTGTTCAGCCAATGCCCTGGTTCCCCAATGCGTTTGTTCGTGTAGCCTTTTAAGTATTCCCTTTGCTACCCCCTTCGGGACTAGCTCCCTCCCGTCGGGTAACCACCATTTCCCTTCTTTTAGGTAACCTCCTACCTTTTTGAAATCTTCCAGCTCCTTCTCGGATGGAAGCAAGGAGACTTCTGGTGGTTTTCCCGGAGTTATCTCAGGAATACTTACCATCAACAAAGCAGCTCGTTTAGCTTCTTTGTCCGCTAAATTGTTTCCCCTTGTGTGGAACTGCCACCCCGTTTGGTGTCCCCTTACATGAACAACCGATATCTCTTGTGGCTCTCTGACTGCTTCTAGAATTTGCCTGATTATTTCTTCATGTATTAAATCTTTTCCTTTTGTGTTGATCAACCCCCTCTCTTCCCATATTTTTCTAAAAGTATGCACTACTCCAAACGCATACCTTGAGTCGGTGAAAATGGTCCCCCTTTTCCCTTTCAGGCCCTGAAGTGCTCTTAAGAGAGCAAACAGCTCGCAGGCCTGAGCCGACCAGTTTGCTTTCAGAGGGCCTGATTCTATAATTTGTCTTGTTATGCCATCTATAATAGCATAACCTGATTTCCGTTTCCCTTCCACCATTCTTGAGGAGCCATCAATGAACCATTTTTCTCCTCCTTCCAATTCCTGATCCTCTAGATCAGGCCTTACCTTCGTTTGCAGCTCTACTGTCTCAATGCAATTATGAAGCAACTCTCCTGTTGGTTCCCCAAACAAAAATTGTGCTGGATTCTGTGCAGCAGTTGTTTTCAGTTCTAAGTCTGGTGAGCTGATTAACATGGCTTCATACTTCAGAAGCCTTGAATCAGTTAACCATTTTTCTGCTTTTTGTTGTAAGATATTTCTTACGTCATGTGGGGTAAATACTGTCACAGGAGCTCCAAAAGTTACCTTTTTGGCTTCTCCAACCAGTAAGGTTACTGCCACAATTGCCTGCAGGCAAGTAAGCCAACCTCGACTGACTGGATCTAGGATTTTTGACAAAAATCCTACAGGCTTTCTTTTTCCTGCCCATTCCTGGGTCAGAACTCCCTGTGCTGTTTGTCCGCTTACATCCACAAACAGCTGAAATTCTTTATTTGTGTCCGGTAAGGTTAGTACCGGAGCTGTTATGAGGGCATTCTTTAATTCTTGAAATTTAGTTTCATCTTGCATTGTCCATTTCAATCTGTCAGTGTTTAATCTTTCATACAAAAATTTTACTTTTTCACTGAATCCTTCAATCCACTGTCTGCAATATCCCAGGAGCCCTAAAAATTGCCTGATTTGTCTTTTTGTTTTTGGGGCTGGGAGCACAAGGATCCCGGCCACTCTGTCAGGGTCCAATCTCTTTTTCCCCTGAGATATCCAATGTCCAAGATATTTTACCTCGGGCTCTGTGAATTGTAGTTTGGATTTGGATACCTTCAAACCCCTTTTTCCCAGAAAATTCAACAAAGAAATTGTACTCTTTTTCACCTTTTCTTCCAATGCCCCAGCAATCAGTAAGTCATCCACATATTGTAATAATTTTGTCTCCTCCTCTGGAATGAATTCGGTGAGTAGCTGCTCCAAAGCCTGCCCAAACAGGTTTGGAGATTCTACAAACCCCTGAGGGAGGACAGTCCACCTTAGCTGTTGCTTTCTGTTGGTGTCCGGATCTTCCCACTGGAAGGCAAAGAAGTTTCTACTCTTTTCATCTAAAGGGCAGGTCCAGAAAGCATCTTTCAAATCGATTACACTATACCATATATCCTCCGATGAGAGTCTATTTAGTAAAATATAAGGATTTGCCACCACCGGAAACCTGGTTCGGGTTCTAGCATTTACTGCTCTGAGATCCTGAACCAGTCGGAAGCTCCCATCCGCTTTCTTTACTGCCAGGATGGGGGTGTTATGCTGGGACATGCAGGGTTCGAGGGTACCCCCTCTGAGGAGGTCATCAATTACTAATTTCAAACCCCTTCTCCCTTCTATCGGGATGGGATATTGTTTGATCCTTATCGGATCCTCTGGGTTTTCTATTTCAATTTTGATGGGGGTAATATCTAATTTCCCCACCTCCCCTTTCGAATGCCACACTTTGGGATCAATTTCCCTTTCATCTTTTGGAGTCAAATGGAATATCTTTATTACTAATTCAGAATTCTTTACAACAATATTTATACCTAATGCAACAATCATATCTCTTCCCAATAAATTGTAATCAGCTTCTTCTACTAACAATAAATTTCCTAAACATATCTTATTTTGAGACTCAATTTCCACATCTTTTATTACAGAAACTTTGAAGGGATCTCCCTTAGCACCAATTACAACTACTTTTTCTTTACTTGCCATGCATCCCCTGGGTAATTTCTGCAGGGTGCTCCTCTCAGCTCCCGTGTCAACCAAAAATTCTATTTCTTGGCGATGGGGACCCACTTTTAATTTTATCAAGGGCTCTTTTGCTGTTACCATCCCCATCTGAAAAAGCCCAAGACTTCCCTAGTCTTCTTGAAATACTTGTTCATCTTTTAATTTCTGACGGCAGTTCCGCTGAATGTGTCCTACTTTCTTACAGTAAAAACACTCTGGAGGATCCTTTCGCGGGGCGGAGCCGTCCTTTTGAGACTCTTGCGGCTTTTTCGGTGCTGTTTTAAATTTGCCTTGTGCCTGTTCCTGCTTTTGAGCCTCCTTTACTGCGGCCACTAGTATTTTGGCCTGGAGTTTCTGTTTCTCATCCTCTCTCCTCATGTAAATCTTTTGAGCTTCCCTTAGAAGCTCTTGGAGACCTTTCTCCTGCCACCCATCAATCTTTTCTAATTTCTTTCGAATATCCTCCCATGATTTTGCCACAAATTGGGTTTTGAGTAACACTTCCCCCACCGGAGAGTTAGGATCAGTCCCAGAGTAAATCTGCAGACTTCGTCGCAATCTCTCCAACCATTCGGTGGGTGATTCTTCCTTTCCTTGACATTCCCCAAATACCTTACTGATATTTTGACCTCGGGGAACCGCTTCCCTTATTCCTTGTACAATGATATTTCTCAAATCATTCATACTTCTCCTACCATCCTCTGTTTGGGCGTTCCAGCTCGGGCTTACGCTAGGCCATTTCTGGTCGCCTGGCGTTCCCTGAGGGTTTCGCCGCTCCCAGTCTCTGATACCAGCTTGTTTAATCATTTCTCTTTCTTCTTGACTAAACAGGGATCTCAGGATAGCCATGAGATTCTCATATGTATAAATACTACTATCTAAAAATTCATCCAATCTTTCAGCCACTCCAAACAGATCATCTAACAATCGTCCCATCTCTTTCTTAAACGCTCGCACATCCCCTGAGTTAAGGGGTACATTCACGAACCCAATCACTCCTGGGGCGGTTGGCACTTCCCTGAGAGGGAACATTCTGTGCCTATTCTCATTCTCTTCCCATTCTTCACTCATCTGTTTAGACTTAAAACGAGTCCTGCTTGCGGGGGGGGAATTGGGGTTTTTGAGAGTCTGCTCCTTTATTATTGATGTACAGTCCGTTGCCACCAGGTTACCATGAGGGATTCCCTCTGCTAAACTCGAGGGGCCTGGCTGTGGCAGTCGGACGGGCAATGGGGGATAAGGAGATCCCCGACCTCGCACCACCATAGATTCTGGAGAAGCGGCAGCAGCTGCGGTCCCCACAGGAGGAGCCAGAGGGGGGGCCACCGGAACCACTGCGGGTGCCGGTTCCCCTGTTCGCGATGTGTGTGCTTCACCCGGTTGTCTCAGTGAACCCGTGGGAGCTGATGGCACCACTTGATCCACCGCAGGAGGCCCTGCCGGCCCGTGGTATGGAGGGGGTAAATGATCAAGGGGTTCCCAGGTTTCTGTTTTTGTTCCACCTTTTAGTTTCATTGGGAATAGCCCTACTCTGGCCGTTAGCCAGAGCTTGGCATATTCCTTTTCCTCGGAGTCCGAGGGGACCTTACTCTCTACATGAGAGAGTAATTTGCTACACGTCCACCTTTCAAATGCTCCTAATATCGGCCAAGTGAGATGGGGTCTCAATTCCTGCCCACCCCAAACCTCGGCACAATAGTAGATCATTTTTGCCTTGGATTTCTTTTTCCTTTCAGGGCAATTTTCCCAATACTTCAACATCCAACCTAAAGGACTTTCTGGTGGGATGTCTAGCAACTCCTTCGCCTTCTCAGAAGGGCTCCCTTCCTCACCTTTCTTCTGTATTTTACTTTTTCTCTGTCCCATGTTAAAAAAACCTTACCTATCCTGCGTTGTGTTCGTTCTACTTTTCTTTACTCAGGAAAATCAAAGACTGTCAATACTCACCTCTCGGTTAGCTGTACCGGGGTCCTTTGTCTCGATTTTCCTCCGGACCTTCTCTTAGGTCCTTGTGGCTGGAAGAGTTTACTAATTCCCGAGCTCAACTGGACGTCCTCTTCCCCTTCCAGCCCCTTGTGATCGGTCCCCCAGGGCTCCCTTTAGCCCCAGGCTTTACAAACGTGAAGAGAGAGTCCTTTCACACCGACTCGCTTCCTCCGTGGCCGGCCAATTCCCTCGCGGGAGGATGGAAACGCGGCCTTGGAGTCCGAACTCGCTCCGTGATCAGATCACGTCTCACACACGCTTGCCCAATCACCAGCTCAACCTCACAATACTTACAGCAATTTTCTTGCGAGGGTGTCTTCGTGCATGATTGACTTTTTATGAGCTACCAAGCCGCGGCTTTTCTTCCCGAGCTCCTCTGGATCCGTTTTCTCTTTTATTGTGGTTTTTACCCCAGCCTAAATTTGGTTCGGATGTCGGAGCGAACTGCGGAGTTTCTCGGCTCCCCAGGCCGCCGAAATCAGCGGGGGTACCCGACCTGGATAGCGAGGTTCTCCCACAGTTTTTCTGATCCGAGTCACGGCACCAATCTGTTATAAATGCAAAGGCAAATTTGGGATAGAATCAAAAGAGAAATTTATTAATAAACAACATAGAAAAAAACAGAGAGAAAAACCACAATAAAAATGGTCAGCGCAGCGCTGGGTGGACAGGGTCTACACCCGAGGTGTAGGGTTCCCAAATCCACGTCTGAGCGCTCTCGGGATTGGAGTTTTATAGGATTTTTGAGTCCTCAGGCTAAAAATTCCAAGCAGGCTCCATTCACCAAGTGTTCTTGATTGCTCGGTGAATAGATTTCCTGGCTTGGAAGAATAGACCTAACTTGAGTCCGGACAGAGTCTCCTCATATGCAAAGAGACTCTGTATGTATTTTAATTTTGCGATATCAAGGATGAAGTGATGTGATCCGGGGTTGGTGCCGATGGGAATCTCGGCGGAGTCTCCCCCCTTTGTTCCCAGTGATTGTATCTTCAACACTGGTCTGGCAGGTGGGCGATCCAAGACTAGCAGCGGATACTTTTCTGAGGCCCATCTTTGTTGACTTTGATTGTTTCACAATCGAGGTCTGCAGAGATGTTGGTCAGGTCCGGAGTTGGGTTCCTCCTCCGAGCTAGTCCTTTTGTTATCCTTGATGGCTCCCATCCTGCCTATTTTCCGAGTTAATGTTTGTTATCTGGGTGTTGGCTACAATCCTTTTTCTTTCAGAGGAGAGCTCCCAGCCAGGCTTGGGAGAGAGGTTTCTGTCTTTTTTTCACATACACATCTTTGGTTTTTATTATTTCAACATATACATCTTATTTATATCTCTTACGAATTTTTATTTACACATAATTTATTACAAGTTCAAGGAAATCAGTTAGGAATCAAAGTATATGATGATCTAATTAGAGAAAAGCGGTCCATTGATACATCCCTGGTTGGAAAGAGCACCCAAAAGTGGGGAAAAGATGAATGTCCACCTGAACGAATCATACAACACTATGGACCAGCTACCTGGAACCCAAATAAATTAATATCAGGTGCCAGAGAACCCATTTATAATCTAAATCGGATAATTAGGTTGCAAGCTGTCTTTGAAATAATAATCAACCAGACAGCTACAGCTCTTGACCTTCTTGCTGACCAGTCTACTCAGATGAGAAATGCAATATTTCAACATCGGATGGTATTAGACTACTTATTAGCAGAAGAAGGGGGGGTGTGCGGAAAATTTAATGACTCAAACTGCTGTTTGCAAGTAGATGACAATGGAAAAGTGGTAAAACAAATAACAAAAGGAACAAGAAAGCCCATGTACGGCTCCAAACATGGAAAGGATGGGAGTGGGACATGTTTTCATAGTTACCTGGTGGCCTATGGGTCAAACAAATGCTTTTTTTCCTCTTATGTGTTGTAGCAACTCTAATCTTTTTACCATGCATGATCCCTTGCTTCATACAACTCATTCAACATGTGATCAAAGGAATGCAGGTAGTAGCCATGCCTACTGACCCAGAGATGGCTACAAAAGGGCAGAGAGTGATGCCCCTGCAAATAACTGCAAAGCCAAAAAGGACCCAAGAACAAGAAATTAAGTCAATGATAACTAAAGTTTGTAAAGACAATTATTAACAAAAATTAAAAGAGGAGGGATTGAGAGGAATGATGGGTTTGTCTTTGCAAACAAGCTGTGGGTCAGTTGATAAGATGTAGCTATCAGTGAGAGACGACAGAAACAATGGGATGGATTCCAGTAGAAGATCAAAGGGGCACTAAAAGAACACTATGAATTCCATAAAAATTAAGAAGGGATTATGCATGGGGGGGGGGGGAAGGTATCGCCACCGGTGTCAGGCGTTCCAGGAAGCCTGTACCTCTCAAGTACCTCAGCCTATGGGGAAAGAGAGAAGGGACAAGCGGCCAGGAATTAGGATAAAAAGGAGGCTGCACCCTCCAAAAATTTGAGTGACCCCAGGGGAATGCCCCATGGCCTCTCCCTTTATTTGAATAAAGTAAAAGGACTCCTCTGTCTCCTTTTTGGACATAAACCTCTGGTGTTTGTGGATTAATTTTCCTGACAGCAGTAAAGTTTGGAAAAGAGCTTAAAAGGATTAAAAAAAAAAAAAATGCATCCTGGTGAAAAGTGAAGAAAACTTAACTGAAGATCTGTTTGGAGGAGCAGAAATAGTAGCTGCAGGTTTGTTTTAGTTGGTAAAGGCATCTGGCTAGCTGTCTGGTCTCTCCGGCCTCTCTGCGGGGGTCATCTGCTCTGCATTGAGTGTCAGTTGTGTCTAGGGCCTTTGATGGCTTTGGGGAGCATCCCCAAAAGGAAGTGTTAGAATTTGTAGTTGATTCTGAGGCAGAAGAATTTGTGTAGTGGAGATTCTGGAGGGATGTGGTGTAAAGAGTGGCGTGGTGATGGTGGCAGAGAGAGAGAGAGATTTGCGATCCCTTTCATTAGAGCTGTGGAAATTAGAAGGAGAGCGAGAAGTGTTTTGTTGGCTCCGGGAGAGAGCATTGGCTTGTGAAGAGAAGAACTCTCAAACGCGATTAGAGGTGAGAATTGTGCCAGAGAGGGGGGATGTTGGGAGCATCTGGGAGCGCTGGGTTAGGAGTTGCTAGGTTTGGGAGTTGTTTAACTGCTTTTATGTAAAGCGGCTGTAGCAGGACCCGGTCCATGTTAGTGGCGAACAGCGGGGCCCAGAGCAGTGGTTCCCAGTCCTCTCCCACCCAATGTGAAGGGTGCGGAGCGCGGTTCGTGAGGGGCGTTGCTGGAGCGGTTCGTGAGGGGCGCTGCCGGCAGCGCTCGCCGGCCCGGCAGCGGCGCTGGGTGAGGTTTGCCACTGAGGAACGAGCTAGCCCAGCAGCTGAGCACCAGACCAGAGCGCTGTGGACTCTGGGCGGTGCCCCTCGGCTGTGGTGAGAGTTGAGTGTGTTTGAACATGCCAGTCCTGTGTGTGAAGGGACGGCGCAGCGAGGAGAGGGGACACGGGCTTTGCCCCCAGGGTCTGCACGCAGGTAGCAGCCTATGGGCCCCCTGCAGAGCGAGCTGCTGAACAGAGCCTGCTCAGACCAGAGCTGTGGCAGCAGGGGTGGGGGAGAGCGAGAAACAGCCTGAAAAAGAAACCAAACTGCTGTGAATGGGAAAAACCAAAACAAAAACCGAAGAACAAACCAGTAGATGATAAGACCAAAGCAAAAGTAATCTTTCTCACTATGTTCTGAAAACCTCGTCAAGGTGTTTAATTTCTTAAAGCAAGATTTCTTTTTCTCTTTCTTCCTTTCTTTCTTTTACTCTTGTTGTTAAAAAGAAGAGGTTTGTTCTAAGAAACTGTTAGAAGAAATTTGTGAAGCTAAACAAGTAACTATTAACCAAAGGGTAAAAAGGTAATAAATGTAATTTATTTGAAGTCAAAACTAACCTAGCCTTTCTTGTTTAACTAATTTGAACTCACAGAAAGAGATTGGCTCCTATGTTTACTGTTAAATTTTGTTTAACCCAAAAAATTTAAAGAATACTGATGGAAATTTTTGATGTGATGTTTTCACTTTCCCTGTGTTGCTAAGAAATCCCTTTCAGGTACTACTGATAACTAAGGCAGCGAGGCTGCAATCTGGACCAAAGAGTGAAGTTGGATTCACACCAATAAGATCAAAAGACCTGAGGACTGGACTATAACACCCAAACCGAGTGATACCAAATGGACTATTGAGCAGAGACCGGGTGGTAATGAACTGAGACAATCCAAATGATCCAAGGGATGAGCTAAGAATCACGCCTAGCTGGGAAGTAAGACCAAGCCTGTATCAATAGTTTCAAGTCCTGCCTGGACAAGTTCTGAGACACCTTCGATATCCACCTTGGGGGAGAAAAACTCCCACTCCAAACAGGAGGATTGGGGCTGTTTTGGTTGAGAGATCCTCATATATTTTTGCTTTTGCCTGTGATTTTTATAAAGGAGGGGAGAGAATCATAACTTCCATCAGTGCCACATCATATACCTTGTCTAAATCATCCCAATACGAGACATGCTATCTGGATTAAATATAAGTGTTTAAATTAGAAAAAATAAGTATTGTGGTTCACAAAGTTAAGCCTCTCATTGCAGGAAGTGTTGTGTGCCAAATCTATTAAGAATAACTTAAATGATAACTTTTGCTTTGCAGATGGGAAATTACTAGTGCCTGTTGAGTGGGAAATGCCTGAGGAACGGTGGGAAACTACTGTTAAAAGGTGTCAAAAAAGGATTAGCTTAGAAATTAGAAAAGAGGAAGTGACAAGGAAATAGGGGGCAAGACCAGATTGGCCTCTACAACTTGCCACCGAGAAGAATATAAAACACTTGTTGTGAGCTGCAACCTCATAGGCAGAGTGGGTGGGGGTGTAAGCCATACTGGTCCCCTATTATTCTTTCTTCTGTCACTTATCCTTTTCCCTTTTGAGATGCCAGCAAAGCCATGTTACAAATGCTATCAAAAGCTTTACATGGAAAGACACCGAGCTTCTTTTTATTACCCAGACCAGTATCAATAGTCACTGCTATAACCCATCCAAGTTAAGTATTTGTATACATAAAGAGAAAAATATTAGATCACAGACAGTCTAAGAGCAAGGGGTATCAGATTGAAAAACAGTCGTCTGAAAAGAGAAAAATTAATTTGCTTCACAGTTGCTGCCAGGAAAAAGAACCAAAATTTGGTAAGAAAGCAAGTGGTAAGTAAAAAGATAAAGCTAGCACAGCAACCTAAACCTGTATTAACCTCATGTCAGGACCTGTATGCAAGGTTCAAACAGCAATTAAATGGAGAAAATGTCTTAATGAAGTAAGAAATACTCCCGGTAAAAAGTATAAAGTTGGTAATAAAACTTGTACATAGTAAGTTCCAGAGAAACCGACTCTGTATTAGACCCAAAGAAAAGTAAAAGAAAATAATTGTGTGTATGATGATAAAACCAGACTCTCCCAATGTGATGGTACAGGGAAAAATCCTTACTCTGGAATCCCAAAAATATCCAAATTTTAGATAGCTAGTTTAATTTTTTTGTATCCTCTGTTTTTTTCAGCTAATTACCTGAGTAATCCAAAAACATGCAGATGAACAAACAAACAAAAAAATTTATTGCTCAAGCCACATGATTTACAAAGAATAAAAGGGGGGTTTTGTTATAGATACATTTTATATTGTTGGCTTTTTGCAAATGTTATAAATGCAAAGGCAATTTTGGGATAAAATCAAAGAGAAATTTATTAATAAACAATAATAAGTAAAACAGCGATAAAAACTCACAATAAAAAGATCAGCGCAGCGCCGGGTGGACAGGGGTCTATACCAGAGGTATAGGTTTCCCAAATCCACGTCTGAGCGTCCTCAGGATTGGGGTTTTATAGGATTTTTAAGTCCTCAGGCCAAAATTCCAAGCAGGTTCCATTCACCAAGTGTCCTTGATTGTCCAGTGAATGGATTTCCTGACATAGAATAAAGACATTAACTAGTGTCCGGCCAGAATCTCCTCATATGTAAAGGAGATTCTGTGTGTGTTGCAATGTTAGGTTTTGCATGGCAGGGTGGTGGAATCCGGGCTGGTGCCGATGGGTATCTCGGCCGGGTTTTCCCTTTTGTCTCCCCTGATTGCTTTTTCAACACAGAGAGGTTTAAGTCTGGCGAAGTCTTTCTTTTGGAACTTGTCTTTTTCACTGATCGGTTTCTCTACCCACTGGAATCTGCAGGGCGTTGCTTGGGTCGGAGGTAGATAATTTCCCGAGCCAGTTCCATTGTCTTTCTGATGGTCCGTGTCCTGTCTGTTTGTTTGAGTTGATGGGCTGGCCTGGGTTTGTTATCTTGGGCGTTGCTGGCAATCAGCAACTTCTTGGAGAAAAGCCTCATCCTACTTTGAGGAGAGGCTTTTCTATACTCTATATTTTTATGTTCTTGCAAAACATATTTGTCTTATATACACTTCGAATTTTTAATACAACAATAATTTATTACAGCAAATATTAAAATGAATGTTATGTGTATAAGAATGAGAAATTTTGTTGTATTAATATAGTTTTCTTTATTTCTGTTGTTGATAAAACTTAGAAATTGTGGTATAATACATATATGTTAGGCTATGGCATAGTATTAAAATAAAAACTGCTTTTGTTTGTATAACCCAAAGACTGAGGAAAAAAAATAGCTAGAGAACTCCTGCATTTGTAAACTATCTTATCCAGATGAAGACAGCAGTGACCAGAACTCTGGGGGAGGAATTTATTGCATTTCTGGTATCAGGGAATGTAAATCTCGATGGCACCAAGAAGATTGATCTATTGGGAAGGGGGCAAGAGAAAACTAAACAGAAGAACACCAAAGATTCTAAGAAGAATGTATGAATATGTATGAGAGTGTATGAATATGTATGAGAATTTATGGATATGTAGTAGGGTTCTGTTTTTAAGGGACAATCCTTTGTTAGTAAGGGGTGCTCTTTGGTTGAATGCAGAGACACCCGGCCGTATCTGTATACTTTATTTTATTTTTTTCTCCTAATTGTCTTTTTAATTAAACTTTTAAATTCTATAAAAATTATGTGAACCTCGTTTTTCACACATTGTTTATAATTTTTTCTTTATCTTTTAAGTTTTGAGCCTGTTTTGCCCTTAAAGTGTTGTCTCCTAATCCTTATCTCACCCCTGTGAACTTCTTTTAATTGGTCTTCCCCCCTCCTCTGCTTAACTATAGGAGAATGAGTGAATGATTTTACATGGGTGCACTGGCATTTAGCCAACATCAAACCACAACACAGAGTTCAAGACACATACCATACCCTTATGGCATATGTGATATACCCAGATTGCAAAGGTTGGAAAGAGGAAGTCCAGAGATATTCTGAAATATCTGCCTGAAGCTTAGGAACTTAATTTCAATAAGAAATGTTTTGAAGGGCTGTTTACAGTTCCTCATGTAGTTGATCACAGACTAATGCTTTATTCAGGTGCCACTTTTGTATTTATTTTATTAAGGTGTGAATTCCTTAGAGTCTAAGGTGAAAGAATGCTTTGTGAAAGAACTACTTTAAAAATATTTAAATATGTATTTTATTACAGTAGCAAAGCATAAACCACAGTGTTGGTGATCAGATGTAGTGGATTGACACTGGCTGGCTGCCAGGCACCCACCAAAGCCTCTTTGTCACTCCCCTCTGCAGCTGGAGAGGTGTGAGAGACTGAAGGTTAATGGCTTAAACATTGTTATGAAGGACATTTTGCCCATTATGGCAAAACTGTATAAAGAAGCTGTGACCACTGAAGCCCACCCCTCCCTGAAGATGCCGCCTGGCTGGAACTTTGGACTGTGAGTTAAACCACCTAAGGGAACTTGAGATAAGATAAAGGTGACACTGTTGTCCAGTTATCTCAGTTCTAGGGAGAAATAAACAAGGCTGAGGGAGAAGAACATATCCACAAGAAAGCCAAACCCAGAAGCTGTCCTGAAAACCAGCTCTGGCTTGATACCGAAATCAGCCAGAAAATAAACTTTCTAACACAATTTAAAGCATTACAAAGCAGATATTCTTTATTACATTACCAGACATATTTGGAGAATTTTCCCTCTAATTAAATGTGTGTTGTGAAGCTTTACAACAGGGTATTTATTCCATCATGATCATTCATATTTGTCGCACTGCATTAGGAATGGCGAAAGTGATGACACAGACTCTCTAGCCTTAGTTGCAAAAGAGAGCATGTTTTATTCTTCCAGATCTTTTTTTATAGACAGTTCCGAGATATGGATGCTAACTATGAAGTAGGGAGCACAGTGCCTGTGGAATAGCAGGCCGCATAACTTTCTCAGTCTCGCCTGAGAAAGTGGCCTGGGAAATCTTAAGGAGGAATTAAAACAATCCTCAGAGATAGAAAACAGCCTTGCAGGTGCTGTTTGTCAGTTCCTTGTTTTCTTGCAAGAGAAGGTCGAGGGGTGGTGTACCCCATTGACCAATGATGGTGATGTGTTAGTTTACTAACCAGTAAGAGTTTTCTGTACTTTCACATATCGGTCTATAAAAAAGATCTGAGGTTATAAACCGAGAGAAATTCTCCAGTTCAACTCCCAAGAGAGTCTGTGTCGTTCTCGCCGTTCCCAATAGAGCGACACTGAGAAGGTCTGAAATTGTAAAACTCTCATTGGTCATCAAACCAACACATTATTGGACAGTTAGGAACTACATCCCTTGACTGTTTCTTGCAAGAAAACAACAAGGCAACAAACAACACCTGCAGAGGTTGTTTTCCTTCTCTAAGGACTGTTTGGATTCCTCCTTATGATTTCTCAGGCCAGAATGAGAAAGTTGTATACCTGACTTTCCCACAGGCTCAAGCTAGTGCCTGAAGCCTAAAAATCTCTTATTTGACCACTGTCAGTTCCCACACATATTCATTGCAATGTACTTCCTAGCTAATACATAAACATCACTTTTCCTAGAACTAATTAACATGCCTCCACCCCTTACTGGACGTCCTTTTATGGTCTTAGAGGGTCATATAAAGGGGGTGTCTGGTGGTCATATTCACTGAGAGCCCCCAAAATTGTAAGTGACCTTGTCTTGAACTTTGTTTAGAGCATGCACTGTTGTTTTAAGTTACATAACTGCCACAAAAACCACTTAGTGTGGAGGAAGCCCAGTCCTCCAACAGGCCTCTTTCCTGGAGATCTGCCCCCTAAGATAAGACAAAACCAGCTAGACATGATGACTAAGTTGTGCACTCTTTCCTGCTTCGGGACCCCATGTTATCTCCCTGTTAACTATTGGTCATCTTATCCCGGTCTCAGACCATTGGCCCCTTTTCCAATTCTCCCCTTGGCTATAAAAAGCCTGGCTTTTGCCCAGTTCATGGTAGATCATCACTGGCTCCCTTCGCTGAAGCCTGCATTAAAGAACTCCTGTGGAATGCCACATGGTCTCCTGTCTCTTGTCTATGCATGGCTGGAGTAACCCATGAATGGAGCTGGCTAGGCCGATCTGGGCTGATCACTGCAAGAGCAGAAATCACTTCTAAAAGAGCTGATCACTTGAAGCCTCAGGCCACGCTCCTAAGGGTTACCCCTGGCTGGAAACTGCCTGGAACTCCCCAGATGGCTGTTCCTTCTATAGACATCTATCTGGGATTGTTGCTGGCAGAGCTGGGGGTCGGACAGACCTGCAGACCCAGATGCAGCAACTTAGGTTCCTCATTTTCTGATTATCCACTGATTCCAACTACATTTAGCATCCTGTGTGTCTACTTTTATATTCTTTCATTTAATTTGCTAGTTAGTCTTGAAACTCTATTTTGCAGCTGAAAATTTCTATTACCCATGATGTCTGTCAGGCTGGGTTCAGGGTGGGAGAGGCCATAGCCCATAGACTCATCTGCTGAGGCCAGGTTTGCACACAGTCCCTCCTCCCAAGGCGGGGGAGAAGAGTTTTGGGGTGTGTGGTTGTCGTGGTTTTAAACCAGTAACTAAAAAATTACTTATTTCTTGCTGTGAGATATGGATTAGAACAAGAGCAAAACAGGCTTAAAACTTAAAAGGAATAAAGAAAGTTTATTAACAAAACTGCAAGAATAAGAACACCAGAATAAACTTCCAGAAAACCCTTTTATCCCCCACTACTTGACCATTCCTTTGTACACGTGTCAACATAGAGACAAAAAACTTTAGAACTTTGGTGGTTAAAAACAGTCCCAATTCCTGCTACAGTCTTTTCATCAGTCTTTGTAGAGAAACAGAAGTCTCCTTCTGCTAAACTATGGAGTTTCTCACA